>NC_092864.1:52102284-52131281 GCF_032062135.1 Pyxicephalus adspersus | reverse complement strand
TACACACTGAGTGCAATGCATGCCAGAAATAAAAGCTGGATGCAATGACTGTAATATGTAATATCATCAGTGGCTGACCAATGGAAAAAGAATAAAAATGCCAGACCTGGAAGAAGATCAAGAAAAGATGGCAGAGACACATGCAAAATGACGAGGGAAAAGAGCAGGCCCATGTATTACCAGGTGAGATCAGATAAGGAGGCAAGTAATGTGTAAGTATTCTGTGTCTTTCTGCATAGGATGGTAATACCTCTGGGAACACAATGAAGATTTAGTTGTGTTTTTTTTTTTAACCCTTCTTTTGTAAAGGTCCCTGTGCAGGTACTTCTTGTTATGGGTTGTGAATTATTTTAGTACAGACATTTTCTTAATATACCAGCTACTGCCAGTACTTTATTAGCAACAGCCTGAAGTCATCACGTTCTGTTTGTTGTATGTTTTGGTGTACTCTGCAGTTCTGTCTGTTCTAATAATACGAGGCCTTGACTTTGTTTTGTCTATGATTTATTGAGCTTATCCAAAGTCACATTGTTCCAGATTGTATAGCACTCATGTTACAAGGCTCCTATGTTCTCCTAACTCAACAAAGGCACTTTATTTGCTTTTCCCTGAATTTGGCCATGGCATTTTTTTTCCAAAAGTGGTTTTATCTTCTAAATGATCAATTTATCCCCGTATAATGTGCGCTTTATTTCCGATTTGTTAAAGTTTTAGGCAATATAAAAAGACAACACAACATAAATGTAATGGTAAACAACCAAAACCAACCATGTAAAGTGTTTTAGAAAATAATTGCTTCTTAGGAATTTAAATAACCTTTCCATAGAGGTTAGATTTAATTTTGTGTGGGCATTGTGTTTTGAAAAATAAAACTGATACAATTTATTTTCAAAGGTTGGTTTTATCTTAAATATGCCACTTTCTTTAAAGAAATGTGTTTCTGCCCTGATAGGTCCTTCTTGATCTTACTGATAGCCTTACTATCTCCCAGTTTTGCCCCTGTGTTGTCACAAAGTCCCATGCTCACATGGTGGAGAATATAAGTGGCCATGCAGACACACATTCTTCACACATGGTTTACAGTGGTCATTTTCAGGAAGCTGGGCAGATAAATGCATGCAGCTGAAGCTAGAGCATGTAGACTGAAAGCAGCTAAAACTACTATGGGAAATCGCATGTACTACACCAAGACACAAATAAAAATTAATAAAGGTGAAAATAATATTAAAAAACACGGCAGTGTTAAATACAATTTCATCCAGGTTGTAGATCTACATTAGGCCTGGATCAGCTGGCTTTTGTTTGCATCAAACAGGTTTTGCATTGTATATAAGACAATGGGAATGCATAACCTGCGTGAAGCAGGTCAAATGCAGGTCAACTAGAGGCCCGCTATCAATGACTCCTAAATGATCTTTTGAAGAATCAAAATTGTATTTTTATCTTTTGTCTTCTTTTCATATTATTTTATGCTTTGTGCCATTGTTGTGGAATTCACTGTATCTGCCCTGGTAAGCTTGATTATCTACTACTGGAGGGTTGATTCAGGAATCATATTGTCTTTGCTTATTTTGTTGTTTCAGCAACAGTTATCCCACTTTTCCACCTTACTTGTTTAGCTATTGAATTTTGTGGTTTATTTTAAATAATGTTTTCTTGGAATTTATAAAATAATGACAATTTATTGAGCTATTGTACATTAAATCTCTTTAGAGTCAGGAAATGTTAAAACCTCCAATCCATGTCCCACTGTGGAGATTTCCTATTAATTCCTGCAGACACAACAAGTAAAAAAATATATCCAAAGAAACACCAGTTTGGTTCTTAGCATTGAAAGATTTCCCCTCCATTCTTGTCCTGGTGAATTTTGTTTTAGAATGTTTAGTCCCCAGTGGTCAAGGTAACATACAGAGGCCTAATCTCCCTGGGGTATTTAAACCCTTCACCACTGTGCAAAACTAAGCAAACATTTTGGCTGTACGCAGATTTACTGCAGGGCAATCTAGAAATATTCAGCTAAGCAGGGTTCCCAATTGCCTGATAAAATTAGTACTGTATTTTTAGCATAATCCTGCTGATCTACACCCTACCTGGAAAGGATGGCAAATCAAGGTGATACGGAGTGTCTTTCCGTCTGGGTTTCACAAGCAGCTTGGTACTTTCAGTTACTGTTTGCTCATACGGCATGCTGGCGGATTCATGTCTATCATCAACAGAAATTAAAGGTTTTGCCTGCTCATTGCTGCCTGCACATGCAACAAAGCAAATAAAATAAAGTAAAGCATAGCAAATAATTAAAAAAAAACTCTATAACAAAATAAATGATGAAAATAACTTCAAGACAAGCAGAGGAAAGACACCTTATAGTAACCAATTCAAAACAAATTAGAAAAACAATTGGAAAATAATAACTAGGAAAAGAAAAGGTAAATAGGATTAGTTGTTGAAAATGGATGATAGAATAGATGGGGAGTTCCATTCTGTGAGATAGTTTAATAACAAAGTTTTCATGTCTTTACATTATTTATGTAACAAAAACTGTACTCCACCTTTACCCAGCCTTACTTGTCAAACAGTAAAAGAATCTAGACAAACAAAGCCAATGTAGCTCCCCTTTAGTATAGAAAGGGGCTTAAGTATCTAGACTGTGCCAGAGTGTTCCAGATTCTATTCCTCCTTTGGGAGTGTTGATTGGCTACCTCCACTTCCATGGGAGAGACCTGGCCCTAGCGAGGTAGGAGTCAGTCCCAGCCCAGGTGCATTCATTCTTTTGTCTATGGTTGAATTGGGATCTGTTTGAGCAAGCATTTCAAAATGGATAAATGGTAGGGGAATTGTAGAAATCGGGGAGACCATCTCTATTGAAGATTAGAAGCTAGGGGTACAGGGTGGCATGACCCTGGGGCCTCCTGGGCCTGCCTAGGCCAGGGCCCAGATCAGATTGCAGACTGCTACAAGAGACTGGCCATCAGTATTTGTAGGCTTTGCCTAATCTAGGAGAAGGTACTGGTGTAGGGATCCATAAGAAAGTGTTCCATGACACCTACCCATTTCGGAGGAGAGGTGCGTCTATCACCACCTGTCATAGATACTAAGTTCAAGTTTGAGTACAGATGCCAAACATACATTCACCTTAACTCTCTTTCCTACTGCTGAGTCTTTAATAAAATACCCCTAAACAAAATGTACTGGCCTGCAAGATCATTTCCACCCCATCAGAAGGTAGGACCTGGGAAAATTCAGCCATTCTTACAGGGCTATACCAGTGTTCTCATTGCCTTGGTACAACTACATTTATGGCAACATTTGGGGAAGATGAAAAATATAGAGGTACTCCTGTCTTTAATAGTGAGTGACACCAGTTTATTTAATAATAATAATAAAAAAAAATAACTATTCTTTATCCCTGGCTATAATTAATAAAAAAAAAATTGAATGACCTTGTAAAATTAGAACACCAAAGTTCACTATTGGGTTTATACCTCAATGGTGTTATCATCAAAGAATTTTAAAAATGAGAATAGGAAAAACAATGTGATCTCCTTTTGTACCAATCAATCTGTGCCTTTATCCTCCATCCACAGCCATTGGATTCGATTAAATATAGCCTGTCACTTGTGAGTCAAGTCGAGTGACAAAGTGTCAAAATGAGACATATGGAAAACATTTTAATGTTGTAAAATTGTTCTGCCATTGCTGTGCAATCAGCAGTGAATAAGCAACATTTTCCATAACAATATACATGAAATACATCCAACTCTACAAGCTAAGTTTTCAAAGATTTGTAAACTTTTATGGTAGACTAGATCAGTCAATAGTGAGTGAGTGACCATTGGTATTTCTGAGTTCAGGTATTTTTTTTAAGCATATATAATAACATTTTTGGACCTGCATAAACTTGTGTTAGTTGTGAATAAGCAAATTAGTTTCCAAGAACCATATTAATATGTAAATTAGCTTGTGAAAATTATTACTAGCTGCAAGCATATAAATCAAGCCACTTGCTCTGACGATGAAGAAAGGATGTTATCCTTACACTGTCACTGTTCACATACAATATTCATTCTTGTGTAAGGAAGTGGATTATTGTTTGTACATGATAGGGCAAAGATAGGGTATTGATAGAACTGGACAAAACTTCTACTTTTTTTTCTTTGGTCAGTGAGCATTCACTTTGCAACGATAACACTTTACCTACTTAAAGGAAACCAATCACCCAGATATTATGTAAACTGCTATCACTAAACTAATTCTAAATAATGATAATTGCCCAAACGCAAAGCTGATCTTTGATGGCAGTAGCTCCAGTCACATACCTGAAACAAGCAGATAACAGTGTACTGAACACCCGTGCTGAAAACTCATTCAGAAGGTAATAAAGGCTGACAATCAGAACACCAGTCAGGCAAGTTGTGTTTTTGGAACTAGGTAAGTAATGACAGCTTACAGTAATGGTTATGACAGTAATGGCAGCTTATCTCTCAATGATAGGTCCACTTTAATAAATCAACCCCAGGGATTCACCATGCATGTCCCAGAACTTGCACCATAAAGCCCACACATGTTTACACTTCCCCTAATATTACTGTGATATTAACATGTTAGTAAATATACATTTTCAGTAGAGATATAGTTGAGAAAAGACATTCAAACATAAAGAAAGCACAAGACATATTATAAGTAGGAGTTAATATTTCAGAACATTGAACAGTACCTGAACAGTACCTTTCATGGTCGGGGCTGTGTAGACACTTTGCTTCCTCTGTTTTGGGGAAACATTCTAGGTGTACAATACACAAATAAAGATATAGTTTAGTCTATACAATTACACATTTGTACATTATAGAATTTAAGTTTTAAATGAATGAATACTGGAGAAAGATGACCTACAAATTACTAAAATCTGCCTGGATAGAATATCCCACTGATTTTAGAATACCATTTGCAGGTGATCTTGGGTAGAAATGACCAGACAAAATTGAGATCCTGTTCCGATAGCCTTGATTCATAAGCTAAATTTAGGAATAAAAAAGTAAACTTGGTTTAAACAGAATGGTAGAAGAAAAGGATACATATGATGCTAATTCTATCTCTATTTAAGGTTCTTACTCATACAGTGGGTCAGACTTATTAAAGCTCTTCAAGCCAGTGAAACCTGGAATGGATCTGGTCCAGGATTGAAAACATTTGCTATTAAATAGCAAACTACTTTTAAGAAATCCATTCCAAGGTTTGCTGATGAAATTTTATCTTCTTCTCCAGCCTTGAAGAGCTTTAATAAATCAGGCTCAGTGACTCATGTAAAAAACAAATGTTGAGAGGAAGGGGTCATGATTCTAGAGGTGCTTGCATGAACCTGCAGCAGGCTTAGGTGCCTCTGGTCTGGCCAACCAACAGGCAATTCCGATGTTGCATGGTGCTGGCACCTCCTGGTAAAGAAAACAAAGTTGCATGCCCCCCTCCCCTTACGTTACTATTGGTCAGTGAGGCAACCTATCATAGAAAGAGATTGGTCACTTTGGGAATAACCCAGGATTAGGCTATAGTGTAGTTACCTAAACATTCTGTGTAGGTGCCTACTCTTAATACCAAATTGCTTTTCATGTTAAAGGGAGTCACTGCAAAGTAAACTTTTCATTAGAGAAATCCATGCTGCCTTCTTTCTCACAATATTAGATACCTGGCTGTTATGTTATGAGAACTGGAATGTCAGAGAAAATAGCATCTTGTCTGCATACTTGTTGAGGGCCAGCGATCCAGGCAACCAGACTGCTCATTTCTTTGAAGGTGAACACTAGCGGTGTATATATTTCAACTATCTTACAAGTGCTGTTTAAGTGCAGTCACTTCCTATAACCAGAAAGAATAAATCCTGTCCAGGCCCAACTTTATCAGAGAAAATGCTATTTGTTGTTTTAGATATTTGCACATTTAGGGCTTTTTAATTTTTATTATTAAACAGGATTTATAAAGCTCCAACATATTGCGCAGCGCTGTACATTAAATAGGGGTTGCAAATGACACATACAGACAGTGACACAGGAGGAGAGGACCCTGCTTCAAAGAGCTTGCTTTAATTATAAAATAGTGAATCTGACATTCCCTGGTGGGAATCAGCTACTGCCATTGAAACATATAGACCTAGAATATTCCCACTTTCAAATTCAGATTCCCTATTTTATAAAAAGAGCCAATAAAGTAAGAGTTGGAAAATGTGCTGCAGCACTTAGGGGTTTATTTATAGAGCGGTGAATCTGATATTTACTGAAACATTCTCTGATGCAGAATCAGTTACTGCCCTTGAAACACATGGACCTGGAGGAATATTTTTATTCAAATTTTATCATAATTATAAATATATTAACACTTTCAGTTTTCCTTTATTTACCCTGTAAAAACCCATAAATAACTGTTGACATTGTTAAAGAAGGGAGCACAGAAAGCCAAAACACCCAATCATAAATCAATTTCCTGTGTTGCTAGAGGGAAGTTTCTCAAAGTGACCTGTTGTTGGTGATCAGACACAGCAAGAATCTAAACAATGCACAAATAAATCAGAAGACTGATGAATGTATAAAAGTTGTGTAATAACTGTTGACTTACCTCTTCATGTGTGCTGGTTGTCCTATTATCATTTATTTCTAGGAGAAAAAAATATTCACATGGAGTCTTTGTTGTATAGATAACATATCCGATAACTGTATAATGGCAGCTTCAATGACATCTATATATTATTATTATTATTATTATTAATAATAATATTATCACTACACATTACACAGCGCTGTTCATTAAATAGAATACATTAAAATTTAATTCCATTTATTAGTGAAAAAAATTATTTTTATTGTAATGTTGGAAGCCTGAAATTATTTTTACTCAGTCACTCACACATTTACCTTTTGATTTGTGATCTGATTGCAGGTCTCAACGAGATTATATATGTTGAGAAGATGCATTTTTTATTGTTCATAATTTGTAACTTTTAGGTCAGTTTATCTGACACCAATGATCTTTGTGTCTATCTGTAGGAGTGGCATTCTTCCCACTGACCACCACACTAATATACTGTGAGATGTGTATATAGTAATTATAGCGGGGGTTCCCTGAAAATTATTTTAAAGGGGCTCCCCTGTGTTGAAATGATTGAGAAACACTGGTCTACATTGTTATATCATCAGTGCTACCTTTTTATATACTTTAACCAATAAGAAACATCAGAATTACTTTCCTAAATGATCTCAATACAAACAATGAAAAAACTGTATCTGCAGAAATGTGCAGTAACAAAGTTCTAGAGACACATGGAGTATGCAATAGAAGTAAGCTGGGAGCTACCTGTGAATAAAAGAAATTGCATGCCTTACACTTATGTTTTTATTCAGCTGTTATTGTTGTTTTGTATACCTTACCTAAAACTTGCTTTAGTGAAAAAAATCAAAAAAAAAAAAAGAGGTGGTATCAGTCAAAACCCCTCTGTGCTACCTAGAAGCATTTGTCATAAAGTTACAGCTTGTATGATACCACTAGAAACCAGGAACTGCTTCTGAATAGAAATCAACGGAACTGCCATATACATCCAGCGTAAGTCACAATGTCCTAGATATAAAGGCAGATGGCACATGCTAGAATTGGATCTTTGTGACCCAGAAACATACACTAATGGCTGTGATGTATTAACCTTTTCACAGAACAATGATGAACTCAATGATCTTGAAACATGTCCTTGGCTTTTATTAGGATATGATTACATCTATCCCAAGCACAGGTAATTTTGGCAGCAGAGGTTATTTTGTGTGTCTCGGTGCTGGCAATCTGCCTAATACTCAACTAAATATAATATCCCCGAAAGGACAGCTCTACAAAGTCATAGAATGAACATCCCTGAATAACAGGAAAGCTTGTCCTAAATAAAACACACTAAGATGCTCAAAATATATCATTAACTATACAAGAGGTTGTGCTTACTATTTTTAGATGGGGTGCATTGGTTTTCAGTTTTACAGCTAAAAACCTTTTCAGCAAGTACAGAAAATATCTTTTGGTCTTGACACAAATGTGCTCACAATCTAAGTGTACTAATTTTCTTTCCTTAGAAAGAAAGGTATAATGTGTCATGTTCTGCAATTGCAAAAGTACAATACAACATTCTAATAGTTATCAAAAATTCAAAGAGTATTAATTCAATCAAACTACCCATGATAACATCAAATCCTATTCCTTATGCATAAACGGTCATTCATACCTCCTGCAGGAACACAGTCATTCATATCTTCTATGGGTACGCAGTTATTTATACTGCTTGAAGGAACAAAGTCATTTATACCTCCTGCAGAAATACATTCATATTTTCTACAGGTACACAGGCATTTATACCTCCTGCAGTAACATCCTAATGTATTCTTTCTGCAGGAAAAGTCATTAATATCTCCTGTGGGAACACAGCCATTCATATTTCCTGCAGAAAAAAATATAACTTATTCTTACTACAGTAACATAGGATACAGGGATGTCATTGAGGTCAGTGAGGGGATTAAAAATAAAAATACCACACAAAACAGACAACAGAATCTGGCATTCCCTTGTGGGTATCTTCATGGTCTATGTGTTTTAAAGGCAGTAATTGATTCCCACCAGGGAATATTTGAGAGAATGTCAGATTCACTGGTTTTTAAATAGATTAATTAAAGCTCTTCAAGACTGGAGAGAATACACTTTCATCGGTGAAGCTGGGTGATTATAAAAACCTGGAATGGATCTGCTTAAATAGCAAATGACTAGGAAATGCAGGTTTGCTGCATCACACAGGTTTACCAATGAATGTCTATCCGCTACAGCCTTGGAGTGATTTAATAAATCAGGCCCAAAGTCCAATCCCACTTTAAAAAAAAGGAAAAAATGTGACCTGTCGGATAAAAAAACGAATAAAAATATATTAGGTGTATTGGGTAAATCAAGGTAACAGTTGTTTTTTTAGCCAATCCCTCAATCCAATATAAACATATTTACCTGCAGATGAATGTGGGAAAATGATAAGAAACAGTGAGGAGTAAACATATCGCAGAAGGAAATGACATCGGGGAATATCAGCCTGTATCATTCGGGGAATAATACCAGGTATCATATTAAACTTTCTTCTGCTACACTAAGTACAGTACATGTATAGCCAAACTTGGTGAGCATAGGGAAAGTTTAAAACCCATCACTTTATTATTTTTGTTTTTATTTAGCGGTCTGTGCCTGGTACAGGAGATTTACATCTGCTTCCTGTCCTGAAGACACACTAACGAGTGAATGAATCTAGACAGGAAACAGCTGAAAGATCCCAGAGGAAGTTAGTAGCAGTGGGAGGCAATATTTTATGAATATATATTCATGATAAATGTTTATGATACATAATACACTGTAACTGAAATCATCCAGTTAGGATTTAGATCAGGATAGATTCATCGGTTCAGCCATTGCCGAGTTGATTCTGAAGATGTCAACCTCATCCGTCCATCACTGGATGGCACTGACTTGGAACAAACAGGGACATATATCAGATGCTTAGAGAGGTAGCATGCTCTTGTGTGAAGTAGGTGTATAATGACGACAAGTAGAAGAATGGAGTATTATGATGACGGTCAGATGTAAATGATGCAGCACTTCCTTAAGGCATTCTTCATCTGCTCTTTTGCCCAGGCATGTGTCGTATTACATCTTTTTGTCAGTTCAGAAAGGTTCAAGCTACCACCTAAACTATACTTTCCTGTTTCTACATCCCAGCCCCTGATGGGATGCAGTAATCAGAGGCCAGAGAATGTCACTTGTGATGCTTCTGATCAGGAAAAATATGCTAAAAAATACATTTTTACTAATTATTTTGACACTTTAAATGGTGATTATGGTTCTATGTTAGACAGCCAAACTTTGATTATTTTCATTCCGCAACCTCATGGCACTACACTATTTATACACTAAAAGGAAACATTTAAAGGAAGAAGAAACAAAAAATGTTATTTTTTCCCATACTGGATGTTCCATGATTTTTTCTGCTTCTCTTTTTAGGAGGTCCACTTCCTTAGAGTTACAGTAAGAAATCAAAGTGAACTGTCAGCCATTAAATATTAAGAGGAAGCTGAACACCAAGGATAAAAGCCCAGAGCTTGGCACAGAGCCAGCTCACACAATACAGCCTTCTGCATGGGCCTTTAGGGATTGTGCTAACATTAGATGTAAGGTTTAAGGTTATATTATTCACATACTGTAAACTATTCTTAAATTAGATTTGACTCTGTTTTCATGTAAATTCACTTTTTTGCCTAAAGTTCTTCCATAAAGTTTGTTTAGTTCTACAATTAGAGATGTCAAGAGGTGCACAAGTTAAAATATTATGCATGCACGTATCTGGATTTAACTGGAAATCATTTGGCAGTGAACACGCTTTTTCCATTCTCATTAATACAATATATTTGCTGAAATGCATTGTGGACAATTTAGACTAAAACTTCTAACATTAAAAATGAATGGCTGGCCATGTTTGATTTTTATAAGGGTAATTGTTAGTGGAGGGAAGGATCATTGATGAATAACACTGAACTGAGTGTTCTGGCCAGTTTTATGGTTAAGACACCACAGGTTTAAAGTTAAGATATTCAGGCTTAAAGACACATTCTGGTTGGAGAACACATCTGCCCATCATACTGATAGGCCAAAAGGAATGTGTGGGTGACAAGGCATAGCTGAAGCCACCTGGAAGTATAGGAGTTTTGCTTACAAGAATGGCCCAGTATCCCTGATTGAAAGTTTTGGAGGCTTCTACACCTAGACACCTCAGTAACATACAGGGTCAGGTGTATGTATAGTACAGGTTGACATGTTCAGGTATAAAAAAACAGACTTATTGTAGAGGTCAGCTGTATTTAAAATACTAAGTGCAGGGGTCAGATGAATGTAAAATACTAAGTGTCAGGGTCAGGTGAATGCAAAGTATTGAGAACAGGGGACAGGATTATGCAAAATACTAAATGCAAGTGTCATAAAATCCAGTGCACAGCACCCTCTGTGCATCAGCACCCCTTATTATTGGAACACAGCAGTATCTCCATACACATACAAACTGCATACACACACATAATCACCACGGCTGATTGTTCCCCTCTTCACAACCCAGCTCCTGCCAGTGAATCCATTTAGTTTTCTGCAGAAAGCCTGTTGTAGGGGGGATTTCCCTTTACTTCCTGTCCTAAAGGTGCAAATAAAAGGACATTTCTCCAAAGTGAACACAATTTTCATCCTATAGAGTTGGTATAGGAACAGGTGTTCTCATTTTTTTCCTAACTCTTGCTCTGGTGACAATTCAGAATGATTGGTTTATCCCTCTCTTACTGTTTAAGTGTCAATGGTCACCAAGAAATATAAAGGGATGGGTTCCGGATGGGTGGGCGTATAAAAAAAAAAAAAAAAAAAAGACCCTAACCCTTCCCTAATTTACCCAAATCTAAGAAAAAATGTCTTTCATACATTTTAACATTTTAACATTCTCTTCTCTCAAAATGTTCATCCTCTAGTACAAAATCCAACTTACAACAACAAGAAAAAGAACTTCGTCCTAACTACATGGTCCCGAGGGAGGCCTAGATCTGTTCTTATTCCTATCCCTATATCATGCAGATTTAAATTCAATTAATCTCCGCAGCCTTACATATTTCTGTTGCTTTTTCAATATCTTTAAAGGCCTTCCACTTTCAGATCTCTAGAATACACATCACTTCCTATCATGAAAGGTGTGATATGGCTGCTAAAATCTTGTCTAATCAATGATGTTATGTGAACCGTGCTCTCCCATGCATCCTTATGAGAGGTGACTCATCTATATGTGGTGTCCTATGTCACTGTTCCATCATTCTATGTTAAAATCTCCCATTTATAGCAACTATTTTATACTTTCATAGCTTTGGATTTGATTTCGTTTGTAGAATCTTTGTTAAGTTTTTTTTAAGATGTTGCCCAGTGTATAACCAGCCTTACTACACATCATTGCTCTTAGAATAGTCCAAGTGTTCGAACATTTGCTGCAGACAGATTCAACAAACATGTACTATTTAGGTACTCTACATACAACCATAGTGGAGCCAGACTAAAAATATATTACAATTTATTTTTTCTAAAATCCAGACTCTCCAGTCTGCTAGAAATAAGAAAATTATATAGGCACAGTATTTCAAAGAACAAATGTAACCAGAAACAAATAAAACATCAGCTATAAAATAATTTATATGTAGCATATATACAATGTAATCCAACTGAGAAAGATGTATAGAAATGTATTGTCTTTTCTGTTTTAGTATATTGTAAATATACATTTAGTCTCAATGTCTCAAACTAAAATTATAAATTATAAAATTATCTAAAACTATAAAGTTATAATTGTCACTTCAATGAGACTCCCCTGCTGTTACCTCTTCCTAACTATAACTGCTGGCAGACGCTTCACGTAGCACCTGACAGGAAATCATAGCCACCAAAATGCTTGTTCATTTACAAAAGATCATGGTGGTGGAGGTTAGATGGCTGGCAGACATCGAGGAGACCATCTTTGTAAAATTAGCCTTACGTTATGGTAGTCTTTGCTGACCATGGGTTTTGTGAATTGCCACATTCATTCTTATCATCCAGGTAAAACTCAAGTGTTTCATTTTATTTTGGATACAGTAAACAAGAATTTGATAATCTGTCAGGTTACCCCTGTGCCATGAATGTGAAATACATTTTTTTTATATTGCATTTGAGATCTCTCCAAAGGCTGGTGACACCATAACTGACTCACTACTGGATTATTCAAACAAATGCACAATGCATTCCGAGAGGGGAAACAGAAAGTTCATCTCGTAGCTACAACTTGGGTTATTCTGGACCAAAACCAGAAGCAGGGTTCATCTGACTGCAAACAACAGACTCTTCAGTCTTGAAAACCCACACAATGCTGCTGGTAGCCAAAGAGAATACAATCTAGGCGGCCTAGGCCTTAGATCATAAGGGGAAGCCTGAGAGCAATGTGATACATTTATCAATTCTGTAGTACACTAGGCAATGCTAAACAGAAGTGAGACTGAGTATAATAAATGTACTATAAGATTGCATCTATACTAATACATATTTCAATATTATTCATTCATGAACAGAATGAGGTCATTCTTAACTTAAATAATAATATTATTTGTTAATGATAAAATGAGCCCTTCTTCATAAGTATAGATTGTAATGAGAAGACTAATATTAATACCATACTTATTTATCTAATTCCTTGTTCAGTTTTTTGTTGTTTCTTGAATTCTCAGTCCAATTCACCAACAGCTTGCACTCTGACTTTGCTAATGTATGCAGAATATCTAGAATATTTTCCTCCCCCAGCACAGATGATGCACGAACTGATGAATACAAATAAAACAGGTAAAATATTCTTACAATTTAATAAATTATATCCTGTGTAGGCTTTGGAAATGTACCAAACATGCAAGAAACACTTAGCAACAAAAAAAAAAACTGACTAGACTGTGATTTAAATGCTTCAGACTCATTCTTTCTCTCCAGATGGGAAACAACAAATATACATGTTTTACTTGTTGGTATATAATCTATGTACTTAAAAAGTTGCAATAAATTATATTATTAGTATTAAATTCTCAATGAATTGGTGTGACTTTAACAATCTTATAAAATGAGAGCTGCCAAGGAATAGACCATAAGTGTTAGCAGATATGGGTGGAAAGGGGTTTGGAGACAGTGGGCAACTTTTTCTCCTCTGATCTCCCCAGACCAGTAACGTTTAGAACACTAATACGACACTATGCTCTACCTACACAAGCTTCGCACCCACTTTATTATTTACAGTTTTTGAAATTTTGTAATGAACAGGAACTCAACCCAACAGGAGTAAATGGTGCATGATGGATTTGACAATCTGCTCTCCTTTGAGCCATCATCTATATCTTTACTATATCCCTGACTACAAGCACTCAATGCTGAACCATCCACCAAGAGTACTACAGAGGGCTGGCAAAAAAATTTTGATATTCCAGACCATGAAAAAATAATGCAGGGCTATCTGAATCACCCCAGGTGATTCACTACACAATTACTTAGAGGTAATATAGGACTGTATTTTGACACTGAACAAGATTGGAAGTCCCCCCCATGTCCTGAATTTAGGTTCTACCTTGGTTTATTGGGTTAAGATACCGCAAATGTAAGAAAACGGAGGAATCAGTTAGACAATGCGCAATCTCAAATTTAATTAAACTTTTTTTTTACAACTAAGATAGGACTTTTTACTGTCATACTATATCAATGCAACTGTTTATAGAGGTCTACTGTGAATTGTGTACGCTTCCTTACATCTGTAATGTTTGGTTCTCTATAATAGTATAATGGAGCTTATCAACATGTTCTCTATACATTGTTTAAATGTCCTGTCATTGTACTTAAGTTTATAAGTTTAAGTAAGTTTAAAAAAATGTAGACAAGAAAATTGCACATCAAAATAGCATGTTTTTAAGGATTCCATCTATGTATCTTTCCAGCATTTAAATAAGTATGGCTTTTATCAAATATCAAGAAAATAAACTTTAGAAAGTAATTTCAAGTGTCCATAATAAAGAAAGTGTTTGTCAAAAAAAATGAGAGCTATTTCGCTATGTCTTGTCAAAGCCAGTGTTTACATTTACCATGTGAGCAAGTGGCACAATTGCAAGTTGAGGCCAGTAGTAGAAGTCTAGAAAAATCAGCAGGCCAACCAGCATAGATCTCTTTAGATAGGTATCCTGTTTCCACAATTGTCTTTTTAGAATTACATTTCATGAGAGAATTGACAGACCCACATAAGATTTAGCAGGGTCTGCATACTAACTTCTGTATATAATTAATCATTCAGGTCTCCTAGTACTGAGAAAATAAAATCCAACAAGTATGTGTATGAGTATATAACACCAAAGTTCCTCTACTGGTCTGCAAACATACTACTTCTCTAAACTGTAGGGTCAAACATAGGTTAGCAAATTGAATTGACAAATCAACACAGCTCCAAAATTAATAAATATACAAAATGTTTTGCGAGAAACCTTATTTCTACACAGCTAAAGCTTCTGGCTGGAATCCCAACAGTTCAATTGTTGCAAGTCATGCAATCCCTTGACTTTGTTCGGTATGACCTGTTAAACTTGTCTTTCTATTGTTACACTATTTTAATTTATGTGGCATGGGTATTATGTAGGCTACACACAAGTCAGATGGTCCCTTTATTCGGCCAAAATTTTTTAAGTTCCTGTTGTTTTTTGCATTCTTTTTTCTAAAGAAAATTTGACATAGGAGAAAACCAAGAATGAAACTACAGACCACCATCTCAAAATGCTGGATACCTGGCTGATATACTAATTCTGGGGTTTCATTTTTCTATTTAAGATTTACATTTACAAACTAAAATATCCATCATATATGGCATATACACAAACACTCAAACATATCTTTATATATCAAGGGACATGGCATCTTTATATAAAAACGTATTCAAAAGCAGTATTAAGAGCAAAGAAAATGTACAAGTGGTGCAGTAATCTGTTGATAATCAGTTAGCACTTACTGTAACAACATAAAAGGTATACAAAATAAGCAATATGATAACTAAGGTTTTACCCAAATTTACTGGGAATATAATTTTGTACATACATGGAAACATGTACCTACTGGCAGCATAATTTTATTCTCATCCTGCTTATTTTGTTGACGGCAAAGAATATGGTATATAATATAGCTTAATTTCAGGTATTATTCATCACATGATCCTTAACTTACCCTTTTTCTTTCCACTTATTTTAATTTAATAAACCTAACCCACTCTCTAATATTATACATCGTGAAATATAGACTTGACTAAAAGTAATTGTATAGAAAACTCTTTTACACATTCTGATATCATTTGTATAATAAATGATTTGTTGTGTGTCAAGAAACCATCACATGTACTGGTTTATTATGTTTGTGTACCCATATGTCATTTGGGTAACATTGTAAATCACATTAACAACAAGTTTAAAAAAAATCAGATTTTACCACTAAATTTCTTTTGATGTTTATAAAATTAAAAACATCTTTTTACCTACCTGGTGGTGGTTGTTCATTCATTATAACCAGTGAGGCTGGCGTGGGCCTTCTTTTTCTGATCTATTTATGAAAAGAGCATAGGAGATCTAAATGTACAGTAAGCCTGGTATGTTAGTATAAGCATTCTTGTCTTTTACAGCCATGAACTCAATGACATGTGTACTTTAGTTAATGAGCCTCAGCACTGGCAAACATGGTGTAATTTTTTGGCATGGCCATACCTGTTCTTTTGGATGAAACACAGTTGCATAAGTTTTTATATCTTTGTCCTTACCATGATTTCTACAAAAAAAAAAAAAAAAAAAACTAGGCAAGTACTAAACTATGCCTTGTAAGAAGTAAAGACAAAAATAAAAAAATAAAATAAAACTACATATAAAATATTTAAGATTTTTGTTTTTTGCTACAAAACTTAAGGTGCCTGATTTCACTTTACCCTTCACTTTACAAAAAAACTATTGAAATGGGCACAGAAGATTCTAGGCAAATGGAGGCTTCTTGAAAGCAGATAACTCATACATGCACCCTACCCACATGACAATGCTACACCTGACATCCTACTGAGTTTACATTTCATATGGGTTCATAAGACAGGAGACCTTAGAAAAAAACAAGGGAGCTGAATGTTAAACCTAGAATGACCACTGGAAGCTTCTAATAACAGGAGAGGCCAGATGGGCTTAGTTGTTTAAAGCCACCAAAAGTAAAGTAAAACTAGTCCATCCTGTCTTTTTAGAACAGCAAAACATTTGTCAATAATTGTGCTGGAACCACCCAGCCTGAGCATGTGCACACAGGTGGCAACACTGCAAAGAATAGATTAGGTTATAAGCTATGTGCCCAAAATAAGTAAGTGCAAACATTTGCCAGGATCACCAGATATTTTCTATCTACGGCAATGATTTTACAGCTAATAAACAAAATACATAAACAGACAAGTTTGTTTGGGAGCCCCAAATGAAGAAATACATTATGGGTTTACTGGGACTCTAGACTATAACCAAAAATATTTTTTTTTATATAAAAGAGGTGGCCAGAAAAATGAAATAAAATAAGGTACCATGGTGTGCAGGCTTTGACTTGCCCCCTTGTATTCCCAATGCCCTAAGTTTCTCCATGGACAATGTTCATATAGCTTATTATACATAAGATCTAACTGTTCTAAAATCACATCTTTTCAATGTTTTTTTAATATGGTATATTATTTACAGAATTTTACACTTTAGAAAACATCTAATCTGCCACGGTAAGGTGCATATACAAAGTCATTAATATAATTGTATACCATACTCGCTGCCCCATTTCATATCCAGGAAGGGCCTTCTACTAATAAGGCCTAGAAGCATTCGGAATTATTGCCTGAAACCACTCCTGGCCACATACGTAGCTATGGAATACAGGCACGTAGGGGTGGAATATTATGAATTTTGTAGAGTGAAGGTGAACAAGATTCACTGTGAAAGCAAATATGTTTTGAAATTTGCTCAATAATCGAGCATTGAGCAAATTTCACTCTAGATGCTTCAAAAATTTGAGTTTTTTTTAAATAAGGGAAATTCAGGCCAAAAAGAGAATAAATTAATGCTCACTGGGCAAATTGCGTGAAGGCAAAAAAATGTATAAATGAGCTGCTAGGAGACTGATTAAGATAAATGAACATAATTTTCTCATTGTAGCTCTACCAGTATCAAAAACATCCAAGATTGGTAAAAGGTTATATTTAGAGATAACAGCTTTGGTAATTAAAATTTTAGTAATGTTTGTTTGTTTAATTGGTTTTATTCCTCATAACATTCCTAAATTCCAGATATGTTTCATGTATCAATATTGACAACAAAAAATGTACAATGTACCATGATCGGATGCCAGCTTGAAGTCATTGTGAGGCACCATTGTGTACACCATGTCTACACTGACCACAGTCAGAATTCCTTACTTGCCATCTTTTTTTAGCACACGTCAGACTTGTCGTTGGAATGAACTGAAAGACTGAAAGATGGAGAGGAGAGGGGAGAGAATGAGCGAGTGTGGCAGCCCGCTGCACTCTCTCCCCTTCACTTGCATTGGGGTCGTTTGTGGATCCGCCAGGACGGATCCATGAACGATGCCAGACACATCGGAATTTTGTCCGATACCAGCTCTGAATTTATAATCATCTGACGTGTGTACGAAGCCTAAAGGTGCGTACACACTTCCAATTTTTATCGTTCCAATCGAACGACGAACGATCGATTGGGCAAAAAATCGTTCGTAAAAAAGTAACCAACGACGCCGACGAACGAGGAAAGTCGCTGGAAACGAACGACCGGACCGACGGATCGGATTGGACGACGATCGTTGAACATCGTTCGTGTGTACGGTCGTTCGTTGATCGTCCATGTTCAGAGCATGCGTGATGAACGAACGTCCGTTCACTTTCCTGTCGTGCACATAGTTCCTCTATCGCTTAAACGATCGTATCTATTGTGTGTACAATATCTACGAACGATCGTGTCGTTACCTCTATGTGCATGATCGGTGCTATACGATCGTTCGTGTATATCGTGCAGAAACGTTCGTCTTTCGTTTTCCGACGATAATAATTGGAAGTGTGTACGTAGCTTTAGACATTGGGTGTACTAAGGATTAGGTTTATCTGCAGTATGATAGTGAGAAGGTCAGGCTGATAGCAAGCCACCTCCTTATGTTAGTGCTATAGAACAGATGCTGCACCAGGCATGCTTCGATTTTAATCAGAAGGTCAGCATACGGGTTGTTTGTTAAATATACCAACTCAAGGATATGTAATGTTCCTTGCTATTCTGTGGATATGATCAAAGTCACTATAGTTTTTCAAAGCCTTTTTTTCCCACTAGGGCCAAATTATTCTGTAGTGTGAAGGTTCTCATTTATCTAGGTCATTGTATATCCAGGAATACAATAGTCACATTCAACTAGACTTGTTCTTGTAATGTTAAATTTCACAGCTTTCCAAACTGCCTTTGGTGGGCCTTTCATAAAAAAACCTAAATTATTACAATGTGTATAATCATTGAGCAATGCCGAAGCCTCCCTACACGTGCTAACAAGCATGCATGATCATCACAAGTGCTCATAATAACTGTTGGAAACAAACAATGACTCCTCACCCCCCGCCTCCTATTAAAAAGGGCACCATCTTCTCTGTAGACGTAGGGAGCTTCAACCTCGCCCAACCCGGTAGATCTTATGGATGGTTTAATAGAGAAGTCTGCACACATTTTATACAAATTAGAAGCATAAATGTATATGATTGTTTTAGCCATCATAGACTAATTGTGATGCATCCTGGATATGATGAATTAAGATGCAGAATAATCAGAACATGTGAATTTGACAAACATGGATTCGGTGCAATATTTTGAACCATTCAGATCTGGATTTGGATGATTTATGTAATCTATGGTGTTTTGTAGATGCATAAATTCAGATTATTGTAAAGGTTACAATTTATAGCAAAAAAAATGAGTAATAACGTAATCATGACAACCTAAACTGAACAAAATCTTGTGTTTCTTTGACCAAGAAAGATGGTTATCTAATCCATTGTAACACATTTATGTCTGGCCTCCAGATATCAGGAGTGTTGATGTGACACTGAGTATTAAACTGTGAAAATCATAAATGTCTATTGGAGGATGGAAAGTAACATATGAAGATTAAGTACTCTAGACTAAAACAGCAATAATTGAAATATTAATTCATGACTTATCTACAAAGCAGTGGATCTGACATCCAGCAAACAGTCCCTGCGGGTGAATCTTACAGGTGCATGATGGATTTGCCACCAGAAAATGTTTGGTGAAAGCCACCCTGATTTATAAATAGATCCCTAAGTGTTAACATAACAGAGAATTCAGTAAACCGTGATTCTAAAAACATTAAAACCTTGTCAAAAGCATGAATTGCACATTCCTCAAATATTAAATTACCATGTTTAATATGAAAGGTCACACATTTTCTTACAGAGTGGAACCAGTTGAAAAAGCTCAGCATGTTTAATGCAGTTAAAAAGAAATTGCAGTTGAACAACAAGGATATAATACTATCAGAGAAGTGTAGGAAAAACTAGACAGGTGCATAGGTTATAATTTCCCAGGAGCTTTTTTGAGAAATGGATGGCGCCATCAAACATTAGGAACACACTACTTTGTGAAGGATCTTAAGGGAAGGCAGAAAGTGAGAACTAAAGGGAAGGAATGAATTTCAAAATGACTTTCTTGTAACTGTATTTTGTAATGAAATGAAGCTATAAATGGAGGGTGCCGAGCATACCACATTACAAAGTACAATAAATACAATACAATAAATTTTATTAAATACATACACATTAAACCAGATTCAATTATGACCATGTGATATATATTTGCAGTGACAAGCAAAATAAAGATATATATATATATATATATATATATATATATATATATATACACACACACACACGTTTTCATCAAATAAAGTAATCAACATATTGCTATTTTCTTTACCTGTTCTGATGCCTCTGGATCCAGTTGACTTTGAAAAATTGGAACTGCAAATTGTATCTTTTTGGGACTGTTGGGCTCCATATTGTACCGATAGAAGTTGGGGAAAAAAATGACACCCTCCACTTAGCCAAGAAGTCCAAGTGTTTTGCCTCTGGCACACGCCTTTAAAGCGACTCTCTGTGCTATTTGATGATAGCTGTAGTTTCTCTGTTATCAAGTGCTGCTGCATGAAATAAGCAACTCCCTTATTCCACATCAATAGCAATTCTTGTAACTGGCTCCTTTTTTTTCTTCAGTGCTTTAGATCCTCTCCGCACAAAGCTAAAGCAACAATGAGCTAATTGTGTACCCGTTTTGCTTCTGCACATGCCAGGGATTCACTCAGAGTCTAATTGAAAATGCAATGCTAGCCTTGAATGGCCTGGTGCCCTGGGATTTTGAAGAAAAAAAAAAAACTGCATAGATCCACTGTACATTACCAAGGCTTTACTTACAAATGCAATATAAGCTCCCTCTGAGCATTGCTGATGGACCATTAATATTTGATCATGACAATTCAGAAAGTGAGGAGGCTTAACAGCATCCAGTTAGTATATATAAAGCTTACCACTTTTAGCGTGTCCAGATGTTTAGACAAAAAACCATTCTCTTTTGTACAAGGCAAACAAATTGGTTTTAATTGACACCAACACATTTGAAAATATCTGATAGGCGAGCTCATTTTGGAATTCTTCAACTAGTATGGCCAGCTCAATTTAGAGTTCTATGAAAAGAACTCAATTAGTGGTCACTGTGAGACTCTTCCTACAAATGTACTTTTTACACCTAATTAACAGTTATACTACACAGCTATTATACAGACCCAACATACCTACCACACAGAGATACAGACTGTTTCCCCTCTACCTAACTCCAAGTCTGATGGGGCCTAAACACGTTTAACCTTTGTCAGTCATGAATCAAATTCCCATTTTGTGCCTGGCTTAGCAAATCTTAAAAACACAGACTGTACAACTTGTTGAAAAATTTCAGTTCATGCAGAATGCCACCCATACAGATAGCCAAAATAATAATTGGCATTAGTTAAACTGAGCTCAGAGGCATAAACTGCTCGAGGAAGCACAAGCAACCTAACCCTGGTTGAAAAACACTGCTCCAGATTTAAAAAAAGCCCAATATAGAAAGATAAATTTAGGTTATACTGAAAGGTCTTGAAAAAAGGACAGCTAGAGACAGAACTACTAATCAGCCTAATTCCATGTATCCACTGATTCAAAATTACACGCTCAGTACTACAATTTGTATCTTGTTTGTAGTGCTTTCTAGTTCTACCTATGTAAGGCATACGTACACACGTTAAACTTCTGGCGTTGGAAAGGATCGAAAGCAATGACAAAAGACTAAAAGATACAAGAACAAGCGCTGAACATACAGCTCCTTTTTGCACTATGGAGAGGGGAGAACTGCGGAGCTCTCTCCCCTACACTTGTATTGCAGTCGTTCACGGATCCACCAGGACAAATCCATCGACGACGTCAAACGAGCGCTGCACACATCAGATTCTCATCCAATATCAGTCCTGAAGCGATAATGGGATGAGAATCATTGGACGTGGGTACCTAGCCTTAAATATATGCTTAAAAGACACATGGAATAACGTGATTGTCCTCTAATGTTCTTGATGCAATTACGGTTAGAGTTTAGAATGTATGTACATTGCAAGAATAAACCCACATTATGAATGTCAAACATTAAAATAGTTTGAAAGGGTATCGCACCGTGTAGCTTTTTTGCACATCACTAGCCATTATGACTGCACACCAGTGTATGAAATTTCTTACAGTCACAAATAACTACAGATGTTGCCCCGTTTCCTATAACAGCATAGTGCATTGACCTCTGGCATTTTATTTGGTATGTACATCTGCACTGGTTACCAAAACTGTCAAATTAGTAATTTATTAGAAGACAAGACACAAAAGCAGAACATTCTTAATATTCAAAATACACAGCAAAAAGAACATCATTGTATTATCAGCAAGGTTGTTTTGCACTTATGGGGATCTGTGATACAAATTTAGCATATCTATTCCCCTAATAATTTGTTTTGTAAATAGGCACTCATTGTCTATGGTAAAGGTTTATGTCTATAGCCAAACGTATGTCTACTCAGATCTATTTAAAGCCTTAATATGCAGTCCAAAATATGATGCCTATTCAACCACAGAATTCTATGGGAGGTAAGATGAAGTGTAAGTGGCATGCAGTCTAGTGTTCATGTCATAAGTATTAAAATCAATATGAAGCTCCAATACAAACATTAAAAATATGAGCTAAAAAGAACATTCTGATCTATACTTCCAACCAACAAAGTCTGGAAACAGAGTTTTTCCTTTACTCTCTTCATTTACAACCTGATTAAATATGACATGGTAAGAAAGAGCAGCTATGTACAAGACAATTTTTAATAAATCACATATTGGTCAGATACTTAGTTACCCTGCATACTTATTTTCTTAGTGATTTCCAAAATATGGGGGTTATTTTATGCAGTTAGTTTGGTCACAATATGTACTTATTGGAGTTCTTTACTTTTACTTACTACTTCAAGTAACAAGAATTCTGATATTTTGAAATTATACAAGAAGATCTAAATACCAACTTCAATTCAGTACTGGACAATGAGGGGGGATAAATACCATATATCCGAAATTGCAAAAAGATAAAATCAAAGACTTAAAAAGACATTCCTTTGGTCCCTGAAGTGAATCCCTCTTAACTTCCTCCTATCCAGTAGTCTGTTTTCCCAGTCAACAAAGTCTTAGATCAGGGGCGTCAAACTAAGGCCCGCGGGCCACATCTGGCCCCCTAAAGAATTCCGAAAATGAATTACATCTGGCCCGCCAGCATGCTACTACGTATTGCAGGGAGTGATGCAGCTACTACAATTCCTGGCATCACTCACGTCTATAGACCAGTGGCCTATGAGTGTCCCTGCATTGTTATTCTCTTCTACTGACTGTTGTATAGATACAAGTAATGCCGGGAATTGTAGTCTCAGCATCACTCTCCTCTATGGAACAGGAGGTGAGCTATCTCAGCTCCTCCCCATCCCCCTCTCACACATCACAGGCACCTACAGTAATATATTGTAACTGTAGCTCTGCATACAAATGAGAGAAGCGGCATAGCGGTTAATTTGAATATTCTATATCAGGCAGTACCAGCAGCATGAAAACAATCGGTTAAATTATTTCAACTGTATTTCTATCAGTGCTCAACCCAGAATTTTTTTTAAGCTGGGTGGGAAGAATTTGTAGGTGGGTGGCAGCCCCTGTATTGTGACCAAACTCTTAAGTAACCACCCAAAAACAGCCGGGTGGGTGCTGTAAAGTGCCGGGTGGTGCGCCCAGCTAAAAGGGCCTGTCTATGAATGTAGTACATAGCTCAAAGGACCTACAGTCAGTATTAGGCTAAGGATCAAATATAGTGTGCTGGAACATACACAGAGAATCTCCATTCATTTCCTTACACATGGCAGGATCCACATGAATCTCTATGTTACTACCTCACATCATCATTTTCAATACATGCAATACATAGACATTCCTGTACACCCATCATGTGACACAAAGCCTAGGCAATGATCACATGGTGCCTGACTATCAGGGGCATTGTGTTTATTTCAAATCATTGAAGACTGCATAGTGTAATATTTAGTGTGAGACAAACTTGTGATGTGAGAGGATGAACAATACACAGTCTGCATAGATAGATAAAAATTAGTCTTTTCAACCCTAAAGAATATGTAGAGGGGTTTGTTTTTTGTTAGATTAAGTAGTAAACTTCCTCAATTTTTTCAATAAATTTCAAGTTTGGCCCCCGACTTTGTCTAAGTTTTTAATGTCGGCCCTCTGTGTATTTGAGTTTGACACACCTGTTTGAGATGGATACTCTTCAATCTACACTTCTGGGAGCCCCATCTTTTTTATGTGTAAACATCACTCATGAAAGGGTTTAGTGATCCTAGCTGTTCAATTTGCCCATAATATTCAATATTCATACATGGGGCCATGGCACACAGGGTGAAAGAAAAGTAGCAGTTTGGGGCCTTGTTAGAAGAAAGGTTGCTGTATTGGGTAAGAATATAAGTAATATCACAGGTACAATGCACTAGGGTGTGTAGCCGAGTCAGTTGGGTTAAAGCAACACCACACGATTATCTAGTACTCAGGTGTTGTAAGCTGAAAGAGTACAGCGAGATCAAACAGCATTATTCCTTAAAATATACTTATAGTATTACATAAAGATACAGTATTAAAAATAAATAGACAAAGAAATTAACAATTTTGCAGCATTATCATTCAGTCTTTTCACTGCAATTAGATGCGACAAAACATGGCAATATGAAGTGGTCCTAATTCTTTTATACATGTATTTTGGGGCTATTCCCCTTACACTAAAAATAAGGTGATAAAAACCAGCTGTCAATGCCTCTGCACCATGGCAAATTAAAGAGCCCCTTTTTAGGTCCATCATATTGGTACAAACATGTATTTACTAAGCCAAGGTACTGAAATTATTTCATGCTTCACAGTATCCAATTGGAATCCATCTGGTGTAAATGCATTTCATTTAAAATATGTAGGGAGTAAAAGAGAAGCATTTTAAAAGCTTCATTGCTGGTCAGGTAAGAAGTGAAGGTGCTAACACTTCTTGAATATTAAAAATCAGAAAATGGGTAAGACATAATGAGAAATTCCTGACCCTCACCAGAGCTCAGCAATAAACTAACCTTATTTCCCGTGGTTACAAGTCTCTTCTCTAAAACCAAGAGTCTCTTCTCCAGCATGTACTCTTAATAGGTGAAACCCTAACAGGGTTGCTGCCAGGAATAGCACAGTGGCAGCCGTACTTCAGGGCACAGTGTAAAACACATAAAACCAGTGGCTGCAACCTCCCTCACCTACTTGTCATTCATAAAAGGAAGCCTGAGGTTTTATGTTGAAGAATGGCCAGGCGAGAGAGCGGCTGGGTTTAGGAATGGCCAGGGGGGAGAGCGGCTGGGTTGTGAACACAGCTGCTGGATGCATGTTACATTCCTGGCTGCTACACATGAAGATTTCACCTGTTAAAAATGTATGCTGGATGAAAGAACCTTCCATTTGGGGAACAGGAACACAGTAACTATGTAATTATTCAAGCACAGAATATAACTGCATATTAAAGCTTTAAAGTAAAGATAACAGACTGTTATTTATGGAATATATGATTGCCTTATGGAATCAGGAAGGATTTTTTTCCCCTGTTGGATCAAATTGTACCAGGGTTTTTTTTGCCTTCCTCTGGATCAAATATGTCCATAGGGCTTTACATCTGGGATATGTTTATTTCCCTAGTGGTTAAACTTGATGGACTTTTTTTTTCAACCTATGTAACTGTAAAATAGTGCACGTTAGCTGTGCTTGGAATTTAGCTTTAAAAACTAGGAAAAAAAACGATACTTTTAATAAAACTTTGTTTAAAAAAAAAAAGTCAGCTTGTTTTATCCATGGATGAATGTAATATCTTTATATACAGTCCATAATGTCATACTGTTATTGAAAACTTTAACCTGACTGGCTTCTATGGGCAACCACTTTGACACCCGTTTTCTTTCCTCTGGTTTAGCATAAATCAATACCCCACAGTTCCATACACAAATAAGAGAGCCAAGGTATATGCAAAATAAATACTTTATTATATTTAGAAATCAGCCCTTGTGTATGGAGTAACACAAACGTTATAGTTTTCAGACTTTCTGCAACATATATATCCACAAATATTGTTCCAATTACAGCTCAAACAAAACAAGAGATAACAAAAAGGACATGGGGTTTAACTCTGCTCCAATCCCTGTGCCTACACATACTTGTTTCATTTATCTGACTTACATACCTTCATTTCTACAAGCAGATGGTGGGTGGGGTGTAGTATTTCTTGAGAGGCTCATAGAAAGCAAAGCACATTTTTACAACACATACTTTACATTGAAAACACATAACACAATAGAAACAAGAAAGGCATAGTGTTAAAAAAATATGGAATATTAGAAAGTTATGAGAATGAGTTAAGTGGGAAATCATCCCTACACTGAAATAGCTCTTCCGGAGGGTAAAGTATTTTGTCTCTATTTGTCAATATGCTAAAATAGCAGCCATGATCCCACCCCATGATTCCTTTATTCACTTTATAAGGAAAAGCAAGGGATGGAGCAGTGATACATGGACTGTATAGTAAAAGGTAAAAGCAGGATGAAGGCTGCAGACCCAACACATTAGCAAAAGCACCAACAGGGGAGAGAAAAGTAAAACAGCTGAGGTACATAAAAGATCGCTAAATACTTTTACTCACGTAATCCTGCCAAATACTAACATTTTGGTGTAGGGTGGCCTTCTTGCAGCATTTTGTTAAAACTTTTAAACAATTATGTGTATAAAGATATACCACTTTCAGTGTAAGAACTATAAAAGTAGTTTTTGGGGAAAAATATAAACTCTATCATGCAATAACAAACTTTAGCTACATCAACTATTTGGAAAGTTTTCTTTACATTGTACTTGTAGCATGCACATCTTGTGCCTAGTGCCTTGGTAGTATCACAAGTTCCTAGTGAACAGATATCTGGTATATAGTGGTTCAGCCCATGCAATGGCTACTTTCCTCATGTGCAGAGGACCAGTACATTTTTTTTTCTTTAAAGTGACTCTACAAAACAGCAGAAACTAGGAAGTTTGTTATATGTTCAGAGTGAATCACTTATTGCACAATCTATACCTCATGGAGGTCAGTGTATAGGCTAAAGAGAAAGACTAATATTGGTCGTTTAACCTTAAGACTCTGCAAAACCTGGATAGTTCCCTCCCCTGCCCCCCTCTAAAAAAAAACAAAAAAAAAACAGGCACCATTTAGGGAAAAAAAAGAAAGTTTTCAAGTCTCAAAAATGATACAATGGTGTTAGGATTAGTACAGTAAAATAAATATTGTTTGAAGCCTCCATAGTCCTCCTATTGGCAGAAATCTAAGCAAAGTGCCCAAATTACACACAAGAACAACCGTCAATGAAAAGACAAAAATTTAAAAAAAACAAAAACAGTAGATCATTTCAGCAGCAAAATAAAGTCCTCCTGGATTCTTAGGCTTGATATAATCAAGATCTGCAGCTAAAGTCTTGATATAAATTTCTAAGAGTTCAACCAATTCTTGTGGTCTTCAGTCTATGTGTAAAGAAGAAAAACAAAGTATTAATACAAAATATAGAAACCACACTGCAAGGCAAATTCTGCACAAAGCAATGTAGCTCTGTATAAATCATAAATTGTTAAACCTTCTAACTCAGAAAAAACAAAAACGTAGCCTTGCAGTGCAGTTGTTGCAAGTACAGGCTCATTTAGTATTGTATTTACATCATTTTATCTTTTCTGCAGTAAGTCACTCCAGGATAGGATGTCAACAGGCAATGATACTATCTCTTACAATGTAGGGCAAGTAGCCCTGCACTGTGAGGATTCTGAGAAATGAAAAGAGGAGTATGATGCCTCGGGAGTCAGGCACAGAGTAAAGAGTAGTTCTTATATGCCTAGATTTAGCAAGCAATGTGACTTGTTTTGAGCTCCTTGCAGTCAGCTGTAGGGCAGAGAACAGATGGGAGACGGAGAAGCAGTACAAACCAATCAGTTGTAGTTTAACGAGAATATTCATGTTCAGAGAGAGCAGAGGGGACGAAAAACTAGCTTATTGGTCTGCTATTTATCTTTTCAATGCCCATTCACAGGTTGTAGGAGGGTCAAGACCTTGAAGGCTCAAGGTCTTCAGCTCCACCATACTATGTCTCTTCTGCAACAAATACTTGCTACCTGCCTAATGGAACATAGATTCAGATTGTACAAAAAGCTGCACATGTGGAGATAAATATACAATCTTTGCATGTCTTGCTGTCCAAATAAAAACACTGCCACTGAAGGGTGTGTTAGGTCATCCTAGGATGGCCAATCAAAGTAGCCAAAGCTGATGAACCCATAAATGACTGGGTGAGGAAGCTTCTATTGCTGAAGGGCAGGTAAATGTTTTCATCTACAAAAGTTAATTATCAGTTTTGATTGACCAAATCTACAAAAAGAAAAACTTGTAATGTGAAGATAACAAATATTAAGTTGTACAAAATGGTCACTTACCCTAAATTCTTCCATCTGCTTTTCCATCCAAGGAGCGAATAGGAGAAGATACTGCTGCTAGAAGTCCACTTACTATTTCTCTTCTGATGTCTCCAACAATAGATTCTTTGATCTAGAAAGATAACAGATGTAAGAATTC
>NC_092864.1:51967818-52100092 GCF_032062135.1 Pyxicephalus adspersus | reverse complement strand
CTTCATCCCAAATATTTGCCTACACTAAGCATTTCAGGATCTTATCCACACATTATTACCTACACAGGGCTTTTCTTCAGATTGCCCTTTCTTCCTCTCCACCAAGTATATGGGCTGTAGTGTACTCTGTATACAGTGTCTTTATAAACTCTACTGGATAATCTGTAATCTAGCAAGGATGCAACTAGCTTGGAGGTATGAGGTTTATCCTGTAGTCTAAATAGAGAAATTACATACATGTGCAGCCATCTAGCTTTGTGGAAAAATGATAAAGCCATCCAACTTGGTATATGCTGTGACCCATGGAGCACTCCTCATTCAATGATCCAACTTTAGCCGTGTTTTATATGAAAGTTATATCTACAGAATAGAACCTGCAAATGTTTTTCTCTAATATAGTAATGCTGACTATAGTTCCTGATCAACTACTTTTCTCTTTCCCTTGAAGTCTTTCAAGATCTGCCTGGACTAATAAAAATTTCAGACAGTTTATATTTAAACAAAGTTGTCTGCAGAAACAGAAAACATTAATGATTATTAATTCTACTGTCATTGCAACTTAATGCACCTTTCCAGTGAATTCAATTAGTAAAGCATTAAGCAGGATGGAAGGCTCAAAAAAAAATATAGGATGAAAATATGGTGTGCATATGCCAATTCAGAAAAGATGGAGCTAAAAATTTTCAAAAGCCACCAACACCCAGATGTACAGCATAATATTACTTTAAATGGGCAATTTATGGGTCTCATTTTGTTTAACCAGAGTGTGATAAGAATGCTTGGAATGGGATGGATACAGCATTAGGCCTGAGCTACTTACTGATGAGAGAACCACAGTTTGCCCCTACAAGCGATACCAATTTAGTGGATTTAACCAACACCTCGGAACAATATATTGATTTATTTATTGATGTTGAAAATATTTATAGACCCTAATGGTATCAGAAAAGGGCACTAATATTATATGCTACTATTTTTAGTGTAAGAGAAGACCATTTACTGATCAGGAACAGTCAGGGATTATTTTGTTTAACCTTTAGCCTATTTGATAAAAATACTTCCATAAAATGCTAAAAAGCTTAAAGTATAGGCTAATATTTAATAGAAGACACCATATATATTTTATAAATAATGGAGTTCAAGAAAACATACCTCTCGTATTACTTGCTGCAATTCCCTGCTTTCTTCAGGACTCCAGCGTGTTGCCCCATCAGATGAAGGAGTCACAGTTTCCAACTCTGACTTCTCTGCTGAATCCAACTTAAAGTTTCCAGGTTCTTCTGAAGATTCTGTCTTATTCTGATTAGCTCTAACTGGAGGGCTTGGTGTTAGAGCTACAGAAGCACGGTATACAGCTTTGCTTGGAGGGGTTTGTGCTTTTGACTTATCAACAGTGTCAGAAATATTTAGTGGACCTTTCCTGTTTTTATATAGCAGACTGGAGCAACCTGAGGATGAATCAGAGGCTGCTTGAGATACGACAGAATCACATTGGTCAGCTCCAGGTTCCAATCTAATGTCTTCAAGCCCCAATTCTGATTTTAGGTGCGACTGTTCTCGAATCAACTCTGTCACCTATGAAACAAAAAAAATAATGAATGGATCACATTTCTGTGATTTGAGCCTAAAAAGACATATATAATAATACATATACAAAAGTATGAAACTTACTGGTTCTATGACATTCAAGGGAGAAGTGAACAGCAGACTGTCAGTACTTCCTCTTCCTCCGTACATACCCTAAACAGGAAAAAAAGCTTATAAGGGCTTATATTGCAGAAATAGATGAACAGGATTTCATTACCAATGTTTACTCTATAATTAATCTGGCGGGAACAATAAAACAAAATTTTACCATAGGCATTTGTCGCTGAAAAGGTGAGGACATGTGGTAATTGCGGAGTTGGTCCTCAAGAGTGAGCAATCGATCATCCAGCTGAAGTTCTAACTCCTGCAGTTCTATTCGCACAGAGTTTCTTAGACCCTGCAGCTGATCAGCCTCATACCTGAAATTAAAAAAAAAATATAATGTGTACATTAGGTATAAGTAGGGATGTGAAGAATGTCTGTAACCAATATGTACCAGAGTCATGAAAAATTAAAACCATGTAGCCACTGGCACACCCTCCATTTCCTATACATAATAATACCAACTCACTGACTCAAGTCAGTGTTCCTTAATGTGCAATGCTTGCTTAAATCCCTTGCTGGTGCAGGGCCTGTGATACCACTCTAACTAGATAGAGTTCAAAATGTAATTCTGGAACAAAATTTACAGTTAACAAAAAGATAACCACTTTACCACAAATAAAGTTGCTTAGTTTGAATCAAAGTATAAAATTCTTCTGTTTAAAACATTGTTTGCTTATTTTCTGTTCTTTGCCCACAGAAACTAGCAACATGTTTGGCACACACTGCCCATAAGACATCCTTTCCACCCATGACATTCCCTCTCTTTTAGGCATTGAAATGGATATACCAAATGATGTTGGGCAGGGATGAAGCAGTGCCTGGGCTACAAGCTGGTATGTAAAATAAAGTTCAAAGAAGGTATCCTTGCTTTTCCAGAAGGCATAATCATAATCAGGCATCAGGCTGTGAAAAGAACTGTCTCTTAATCTTGCAATTTTTGGCAAACGAAAAACAAACACCATTTGAAATGGTTCACAAAACCAGTGTACCCTTGGTAAACATAAATTCAGACCTTGTAAATGTAGGGGCAAGTAATGTATAAACAGAATGCTGTAATTTATGTAATTAGGATGGAAATTTACAGTTGAAAATACAGCAATGATTTATACGTGTATTGCAATACTGCACAATAAAAGTGACTGATATTTAAACAAACTGTTACAGAAGTGACATGGTGGTGCTCAGTGAAGTGAAGATGGCTTTTATTTTTATTGATTTTGTGATGGTGCTGCTGCGTGTTCCCCCTTCTCCAGCACACACTAAGAGAAAAGATCTAAAGAAGAGGAATAGAGATCTAAATGGAACCTGTGGCATTATTATAAGTACACATTCACTAACATGGAACATGTTGCCTGCGTTTCCTTTATCTTTCATTTAGACCTTGTCAAAAGCAAAAGGTGCAATTTAACTTCTGGCCACAAGAGGAAGGTATTCACAAAATAATGATTCCTAAAGAGGAAGACAAGGAAAACTGCACCGGAAGCCCAAAACATCCTTAACATTGTATTTATATATTATATATATTAATAGACAGCTTGGGGTTGCTTTTCAAATCTCTAGGTTATATTTATGTGAACAGACAAAATCAGTATGGTGGACTACCATATAATAATAGACTTGGTTTTAATGACTAATTGTTGCTTGAATATTCTTTTAGGATTCAGGTGTAATTATTACATTAAAGGAAACCTAAATAAATATAATGTTCACAGAAGCAACTGCTCTAAGTAACTTCTACATAAATTTCACAGTACAAGGATCATCCCACCTCTCATCTTCAGACAAATGCTGATAAACCATAGTTTGTTGCCGTAACATATTCAACTCCAAGTCCATCATTTGTGTGCGGAATAGATTTAAACTTCTTCTCATTATCTGTAGTTCCTGGAATGTATTCTAAACAACAAAACACAAAAATAAATAGGTGTCCGACACTGAGATAGACAGCCCCACCACACACAGAACTTACTTCATAGAGGGATAAGACGGACGACCTCTGAGTGTTATACATGCTGGCAGACGCCATGTCATTACCTCGCATTATCGGATGCTAAAAAAAAAGAAAATATAAGGGCAGATTAGAAGCAAATAACGTTATGGGCTAGAAAGAGGCCATGGGACATGCAGAAAAATTTAGTATTTCTAAACATATCAGTTCATCACCGTGGCCAGGACATAAAGGGTGTTAGATTTATAGACAATCATTTTTTTGTTCTTAAAAAGCTGTACATGGGCTTTGAAAACAAAACATGATAAAGCCTCATAATGGGTTGTTATAAAGCTCATTTACTTCTTGGTAATATCAATTACATTGCAACTTTTTAAAGCCTGGCCACGTTCACATATTACATACAAGGGCAACATCTGATCTGTGCCCAGAAACAAAGCTGCATGCAAAAATACAAAGATCTTCTTTAGCCTACCCTTAACTGAGTAACATTCGTGCAGATCGAAGGCAGAAATAGGGAGGTGTAGAGTGTGCAGATGCACGAGGCCCCAGGACCTTCCTCAGCAAACAGGGGCACATACAAGAGCCCCAAGTCAGTTTTGCACAGGGGGACACTGTCTGCCAAGTCCACCTCTGCTGCAGATTTATCTAAACAGATAAGATACCAATGCCAATAACAGGAGGGGGAGAACAACTTGTTTCCAATATTATTCTTCCAATGATAAATATGCCAAAATGGTTGCCTGACTTTTGGGCTAAAAATTGTACATTTAGAAACTGAATACATAATAGTTTGTAATGTTAGCATAACAAAGTAAATTGTATATTGTGGTGGATTGATGGGTAGGATCCTCCATGACATGACTGTGTGCTTCTAAAATGTGTGTGGTCTCAGAGTCCATGAAATTGGCAGAGGAGCGTGAAATCTGTACGGCTGTTGGAAGGAATGGAAGCTACAACTGAGAAAGCTAAACATTCTCATGACAGCTTACTACACAAAAAACTAAAATAGAGATTTCCATCAATTGTAGGTTCCAAAGTGGTGGAATAAAATACACTTTAATTAAGCCTCACATGCTCCAAATTCTCCTTATGTCACTGTAACATAAAACCAAAAGGACCAGTTTGAAAGGAACAGAAAATATTATGTTTAGTTTCCATGCTAATTAACACACATCATGCAGTGTGGCTCACTTGTCATTGGCATTTGTCACTTCCTCTTACAACTCCAAAAATACATTGTACACAATTCCCATGTGCTTTGATAATGTATTATGATAACCAGGTTTTTTTTTTATTTGGCTTCATAGATGATTTGACTGGACTGAAATAGATTAGTTGTGTATTATAAGTGCAAATATCAAAGTAGCCAAAACGTGTGTTCCAGACAAGATACCTACAATGCCACTCTTCTTCAGACTAAAGATGTACCTAAAGTTGAGAGATTGGAGATCTTAAAAAATGTCCCACAAAAATAAATGGTTATTGGGAAAAAACTGCTTCATTACATGTGCACCTCCACATTACAATGCCGATGTCTTCATTGTAACTGGGATTTGCTCCACTGCATGGAAGGCTGAGATTTTTACAGGTAACTCTGCAAGATTATTATCCACCTAATGGTTTTCATTGTGAAAATTATTTTTATTGTTAAAAAAAGCACTATGCTCAAAGAAAAAAGGGCTAGGTTGGTTAGTTTACATGCTAGGTTTTGGGTTTAGTCAACTGAAAGAAAACGTGTACTTTCCTCAGACCATTACCCTCAGCAGGGCATTAGGGTTCCCTTTGAGTGACACACAGCTCCCCGCGCATGTGCGCTCGGGAGACAGTAATTTTAGTGGTCCGTGGGTTCGAAAAGGTTGGTAACCTTTGCCCTATGGCATACAGGCTTGACTGCATACCCACATAAAAAAAAGATAATGCTAAATATTTTTCCTAAAGCACAGATGGATGCCAAATTACAGTATTTATAAATTAAAAAAAAAAAGCCAAAGCATAGCCTAGAAATATTTGGGAATATTCCGAATTAATTCAACATAAAGCTGCTTGTCTAGTAAGTAAGGAACCTTTCCACTTTATCCTAGCCTAGATAAATTGTGCACTCTCCTCCATACCTGGAGGTACCAGGAATGGCTTCCAAGCAGCTGACCTTCTATTCTTATCAATCACCCCAACTGAACCTCCAGGAGCACTTGTGGGCATAACAGTGTTTAAAGCTTGTGCCTGGCCTATATTTTGGGATTCTGAGGGGTCCCAGTGTGTCAATATTTCCAGTGGGGACTAAGCCATTATGACTGTATCCAAAATTAAAAGCTTTAGATTATTTAGGACATTTGGCCCGTTTTTTTGGGGCCCATCCAAATTTACAAATATTTAAGTGTAAAAAACAATTTTTAATTACCTGTGAAAGATTTTGAAGTGAACTCCTGATGTCATGTAGGACCCGACGCAGCTGCATTTCAGTAGTGGAAGGAGGAGCATTTATAGGCACAGCGCACCCGGAACAGGATCTGTGAGGTGATCCATATGCAAACCTCTGATTAAGTGAACAGGAAAATGGGGACATAATTGAACCACATGTGGAACCAGAAAAGTTAGGAACACTATGTGTGCTCCACGTTCTTGAATGTTCACATAGTGGTCGGTCATGCCAGTCCGACTGCAAGGAGTGAAGAGAACAGGACGAATGAGACCTGTGTGATGGGACGTGTACTGTGCATGAATGCGATCTGGAATATGGATCTTCTGACACTCGCCCCTGGTTACTTTTTTGGGCTTCCTTGTTATCGGATACCGGAAACCTGTATGCTGTGGATTTAGGGGTTGGGTCTACTTCATCAATTTGTTCCAAGGATTCATCCTCCTCTGCGGTATACTTGTAGGAAAATGATGGGGGGCTACATACAGTTGCCTTTCCAGAATTTAAGACAATATTCACTTTGGATACCACTTTTACAGGACTTATTGCAGAAGGTAGGGACTGAGTCCTCCTTAATGGGTAACCAGAGTTTGCAAACTTGTGCCTTCGTTTCAGCAGGTCCTTTGAAGACACTGTGCTACGCCCAGTCCTTGTACCTATTGTCTCAGAAGAACCAAACAGTTTCTTTTGAGCCCTCTGTAGGGCAGTATTAACCCGATCCACAGAACTTGAATCTGTTCTACTAAATGCAGGATAGCTATCATAGTCTGAGAAACTGTCCAATGTTTCCGATATATGGTGAGTGGTATAAGAAATAGCTTCAAAATCACTTTGTGTTTCCAAATCACCATCCGCGGTCTCCTCCTGCTGTATTTCAGCTTCCTGCTTACTTATCTCTTGAGTATCACCCACAGCAAAGTGGAGGTCCCCAGTAGTGTTACACATCTCATTTTGACTTAAACCTGGTGTAGAGGCCTGTAGAAGCTGCTCGTTTAGTTCTTTTTCTTCAAAAAATACTTTTCGATCAACAGGAGTTAGGAACTCATCATCATCTAAGTCAATGGATTCCCTCTGATCGACCGCTAGTGGGGTTCTTAGGTCCTCTCCTACAGATGTTACGGTTGTTTCACTATCACAGCTGTCAGCACTACTTCCCATTGCCTGCAAAGAGTCTTGGACCTGTTAAACAAAAACATAGAACAGAGTTAAAGTTGAAATATCTAAACACACAAGGTCAGTCATCTATATAGTAAACTATTAAACTAGAACTACTGCATCTCCATGGGTGACTGTATGACTGCTGTAGACTGTATTTTAGGACTGGGTTTAATAAACATTTCATTATTTACTGTTAATTTAATTTCAATGGTTACTGTTAAAGCACTGTGCAAGGTAGGTAGGACACATTTTTTGTTTAAATCAAGTTTTTTAAAAACCTTAGAGAAAAAAAAAAAAAAAAATAACAAATCGGCTTAGCCTAACTAAATTTCACACTTCCCTCTTACAATATACCTTTGTGAAATAAAGAAGGCTAAGCTTGTCATATTAGGTTTTTTTTTCAGAAATCACAAATATATTTATGTAATTGTTAACAGGTCAGTAATCTTAGCCAGAACATAATCAACTAGGACGGAATAATTAGGTAGGTTCTGGCAGAAGGTAACCAGTATTGTGCAACATCTAGCACATACTGTTCACATTGTCTAATCTTTCCCAGCCATAATAAAGATTTTTTTTCAGAGAACTTGAAATTGTTTAAGTTAAAGCATATTAGGTATTTAAATCTACATCTAATAATTTGCTGTCAAGTTGCCAGTTTACAGCTGTACTAACTTCTTACCGGAAGAGAATTTGTTAGGAGGCAGTCAGCAGATGTGTCTTCGGCAAAGCCACTGCTATCAGAATGCTGGCTGGCAGTTCTTAGCAGATTATCTGTAAAGATAAAAAAAAAAAAATATATATTTTTTATAATTTGGCTTTTATTCTGCATTCTTTTTTTGAACAGGTAGTTCACAGTTGCATAAGGCTGCCAATTACCTCCCAACACCAGACCACAAAAAGTATTAGGAGCCAAATGCTATTCATCAGGCTGATATTTTGGGAGGGTGGGCTCACAACATCCCCTTCCACCAACCCTGGCCCAGTGTGGATGCAGTGAATAAAGGCATTTTCATGCAACAGAGAATCTACATTTGAAGGAGGATTCCCAGCAAATGTTCATGGCTGATAAATGTAAGATCTAGTTTTTAGCCAATTAAGGTATATATGAGAAAACAATATGGGGATGCAAAGGTCTGGAGTTTGTTTTAAATAAAGACATTAAAAAATCCCCAGTATTGGATGTACGATGTACTGCATTAACTACTCAATCTTATTTTAATTAGTTTGGTTCATTTATTGTTCAGTTACAGGTTCTCTAATATTCACTATCCATCACTGGTCACGGCAAAACATTATGAGGGAAAAAAATCCCACTTACCACATATCGGATAGCAAAATTAATATCAAATTCATATAAAAGTAGCTTTACAAATAAAACTGCTTACCTTTGCTTTTTTCCGTAGCCAACTGACTTATAGGTGGAACTTGGGAAGGCTCCTCCTCTGTGCTCTGCAACTAAAGAGAACAACATTTCAGACAGGCTGACAGCAAACGCATTCAGTAATGTATATTTTGAACACAAACCCTACTTAAAGCTATTTTAAGGTTTCTCAGAGCATGGCTGCCAAGATAAAAGTATCTGCAGCATACAGAAAAAGCCTCTTCCTAGCGAGAAAGAGTTTCATTAAGCCAACCCACATACAAAAGACAAAATATTCATACCTACCCCAGAACTAGCCATTATGATGTAAAAAAGTAAAAGAAATAAATACATGCAGCTAAACAATAGCTTCCAAAAGCACAAAGGAAGTGCCTTGTGACATGTTTTATACAAAGAAATCCCGCTGAAAAAAGCAGTTACTGAAATATGAATCACGCACCCGTTTCCTGTACAGCAAACAGAGGTCGCACAATAGTTTGGCAGCTATAAGAAACCCGGAGGTAAACAGACATTACAGGCAATAAAAGCTTTCACACTGCCCTGTATGGTGTCTAAATAATGAACAGCAAAAACATTTTGTATCTAGAAAAATATACAGGAAAAAAAACACAATAAAAGAGAACAAGCACTAAAACTGCATGACATGGTTATGTTATTCAACTGCGCTAGTGCTACAGAAAGATTAACATTTTGATGCTAGGGGACTGTTGATCATGGTTGCAAGATAACAGATGACCAGCGCTTCTTTGTCTAGTGTACCCTCCCACTGTGTAAAGCCAAGCATGGAAACACGGTAATGGAAAGTTTTCTGAACTTAAAGATAACTTGTGTTTGGATATATAGGAATGCAAACATGATGAGTGATAAAATTAGCACACATTATATCATAGCTGAATGTCATCACAGGTAAAGACTGATAAGAAAATAAACCTGATCAACCCTAACAAACAGTCACCTAATTATGCAGCACTGAACACATACAAGCTAAAATTTTAACAACTAATAATGTAGATAGTGATCAAGGTCTTATATTCAAGCAGTTCAATTCAAGTGTTGTAAGACAGTAAAGTCCATCAAAGCCGTGTGCAATATAAAAAAACAAAGTTATTGCACTTTGGCCCAAATCCTTAGGCTGCTTACACACACACGCAATAATTGTCGATCGTGAAAGATCCTTTCCAATGACAAAAGACTGCACGATGCCATTAACAAGCCCTGTACATACAGCGCTGCTCTATGGAGAGGGGAGAACGACGGAGTAGCACCCCGCTGCGCTCTCTCCCCTTCACTGTAATTATGATTGTTCATCGTTTGTGAATCCAGCAGGACTGATACATAAACAAGCAGCGATGTACACACTTCAGATTCTCATCTGATATCAGCCCGAGGCGATTATTAGACGAGACTCATCGGACGTAACGACATGTGTACGTAACCTTAGCTAAAGCTACAGAGACGGTATGATGTTCACAATCCACTGTAGCATGTATGTTCACCCTGGACACATAAACATTCATGACTATGGAAGGTAAGAGCACAACTACATACATACATCATGGCTTCTCCCGGGATAAATCAAATGGCTGAGCACTTCCTTTCCTCATAAGGATGAAAAACAAAATTGCTTTAAGCCCGATACAGACATCCGATAGAAGTCATGATTGGATTATTGTCAGAACTATCTGTCATGATTGTTTCCATTGACAGATAAATGAACAAGCGCTGTACAACGCTCTCTCTTCTATGGAGGGGGGGGGAAGGAGAATAGGAGTGCACGGTGGTCATTCAATGTGTTGTGGTCTCTGTACAAGTCAGATTTTCACCCAAGACAAGGACAACCATTTCTTATGGGAGGGAATCATTGTACTTGTGTATGTATCTAAATATATGGTTATTTTAGTTGCAACCTTTTTCCATCTACAGCAGGGGTGTCAAACTCTGGCCCCCAACATCCTTTTGTTTGACTCCCAAAGGAACCCTAAATATGAACTGCAGCTGGCCCGCCGCTGCATTGAAATAGCGCCGTTACTACAATTCCTGGCATCACTCCCGTCTATAGACCAGCGGGCACTCTGCCTATGCGTGGCCCAGGATTGGACAGTTTTATAGGTGCTAATAATGCCGGGAATTTTAGTAGCAGCGCTAATTCAACGAAGAGGGATATGCAGCAGCGGGCAACTCATAAGATTTAGCTCCACATTGGCTGCGTCTGGCATTTCCAGCACTCCCCCTCAGCTGTACTTTTTCTTGCTACTCCAAGGCATAGACTTGAATGGTTGGATTTTCATAGAATAATATTGCTTGCCTGTGAAAAAAGGTTACCATTGAAATTTAACTCAGAAGGCTACAAATAGAGAAATAGGCATAAGATTTTTTCTTAAGTAAAATTAAAGATTTTTTTTATTTTATGCATCTTTCTCTATAAGCTTGTTCCAGACTGAATGTGAAGCAAAACCCTCTTTGTTTCCATATGAAAAGAGTTTATATCTAATGAGAAGGAAAAATGTCCTCAATACATATCATTACATACATTTCAAGGCTGGTCCGCAACTGTTGGAAGTTTTAAATTTTGGCCCTTTGGGTATTTGAGTTTGACACCCCTGATCTACAGTATTCCTACAAGGAACAAAACTGAAGGCTGGATCACTTTGAATATGGTTACTGCAATCCAAGTGAACACACACAGACCAGAAAAGCCGGCTACAGTCTGTTACACAGGCAGCATAACAGGCAAGTTTATTTGGCACTAAAATAAGTTTAGGCAATTTAAAATTTCACATAATTCAAGCTGGGACATTATCACCTTCACGGTTTATTTTTCACTCCGGTGGAGACAATGTCACCTCATAGCCACAAGATAGCAGCATTTACCGGATTATAATGTTTCTCTCTGTGTCAGATATAGTTTTCCTGCAAAGCCATTTCCTCTATAACCGGCTGATGGGAAAATTCCAAAATGATACATTTTTAAATAGTGTTCTACCTTGTTTAACTAAAAGAGAGCTGTGTGATTTATATATGTAATGTATCCTAAAGCATGTGTTGATACTAGAACCAGGAACCATTTAAATAATTGGAAAGGGGATTGTGAATAAATCTGGTATTAAACGGATATCTAAGTTTCAATTGTAATGTTCTCTATAATGCTCAGCCATATGGGAAATGCCAAATAAAACCCAGCCTGTGCCATTTGTTACATTCTTTACAGAGCAATAATAAAATGAGAATGTCTTCAGGAATCTATCCAAGTGCCACTTCATGGTAAAAAATTATAAAATGTACAGATTTTCAAAATCCTGCAACTTTAGACTCGTTGGCTGTATATAAAACAATGTGCCGTTCATCAACCCACTCCAGAGCTCTCACGCCTTCTATGTACACTCCTCCGACCTGCCACATAATTATATGCCAACAGAGCACCTTTGTTTATTCCAGCAGAGATTTGCATACCAAGACAAGAATTTGAGCTGGAGGGGAGGGGGAAGCTGGGTTGCTAATAGAGCTGAAATACACTTCTATACCCGACACCTTGGTGTAAAGAAAGCCAACTTAATAAACTTTGCTGTCTCAGGCTAACCACAAATATGAGATGGTGCTGTGACATGTCTTTGCTATCCAATTACCCTCTGGATAGGATAATAAATGAAAGCTTCGGGTGATCTATCAACTAGCAAGCTCTGTGAAGACTTGGTAAGTTCATAATATTAAAGAGGAGAGAGGAGGCAGACAAGCGATGCAAGCAGACACTCATTGACAGACTGAAAAACATAATAACATGCCCAGGTGACCATTACCCCTGTCAGCATCTGACCATTAGCATCCTAAAGCACCATTACGTATGAGAAACCAGTGATATACCCAACCAGTTTCCAATGGTTGTTTCTTCACTGAACACTTACACAAAATTCTGATCAGCCTCAGCACATTTTATACATAACCCATGGACAGAAGGTCATAATATTAGGCAATAGTGATAGCCTTTAACTGTGTGGTATAGCATGAGACATTTGCAATTTTCTTGTGCAACACAAAGTTTACACCGGACATTTTAAACACAACCGGTATTTTGGATGCAAAGTGGGGGTAGCTGTTGCCCCGAACAAGCCAGAGCTCTACACCTGACATACACTTTGTTCTTTCAACAGTATGGTTTTGGAAACACTCACCTGACCTGTCCAAAACAGACATGTCCTGCAGTCTATTGTTAGCCTTAGGCTGCCCCTGGCAAGGCCAATCTCCCAGCAAGGACAGGTATTTCAGAACTAACTAAATTACTAATATATCCAGGAGATGTTCAAAATTCAATATTTGTGTATATGTGTTGTATGGATGTCTGGTTCACTACCCGAGATGTCGACTGACATTCCATTACATGAATTTCTGGGGGGGAGGGTGACTGCATTACAATATTCACCAACTCTGTTTAGGAATGGTTGTTCCTTATACTTTATTAGGAAATTATTGCATCTTCGAGTTATTCTTTGGTGTGAAGCCCCTTTTCATTAAAAATTATTTCGATCTTTAATAGAGTCATCTTAAATTATCTAAAAATTGGTCCTTGCAAAAAAAAGGATCGGCATATAGAACCTAGGAGGTCAATAGGTACAATTTTTTTTCTCAGAAAGAGACCTTATTATTATACAGGATTTATATAGCGCCAACATATTACTCAGCGCTGTATACCTTATCTTTAAAAGCCTTAAAAGCATGTGACGAGATACTCATTTCTCTATCCATGCTTATCAAGCCTCCATTCACACCATTTCCTTAAGTACCCATTTAGTTCACTTTCTAGCGGCAGACTTCTCACAATGACTTTTCATGATATTACTGTGGCATATTAAAAAAGGAAATGTGTGCTTATCTAATGTCGCAGGGAACACATGTCAAAGAAATGGCCAAACCCCTATGAAAAACAAGTGACATTTACAGTTTCTGGAAAAATGAAATACGCAGAAAAAAGGGAGAAGTCTTCCTTTGTTTAAAAGTCTATTACCAACCTAAACTTCTGTTTCCTGTCACTGTTACCCCTTGTACATATCATCTAAAGAACCTGTTAATGACGGAAAAGGATTTTTTCCAAGGAGTTTGAAAAGAAAATTTGAGGACATCATCTGGAAAATTTTCTTGTTAGGCATCTGTATTCGAAGAGACAGGAGAAAAATGTGCCAATTTTAGGAATAATTGAATTTGAGTACTTTCTATAAACATATAGAGCAATCTGGTTCATACGACAGCTTTTCAAAACATGTGCATATAATTATACAACATTTCATAGTTTAAAGCAGCTCTAAACCCTAACTGGATGACATTTAGCTTGCTATAGCTCAGTGTTTTAGATTTTTTTTTTTCACTTCGATTTCCAACTTTATCTCTTGCACATTGCTGCTGCTGACTATTTCCAGGATGACCAAGTTATCCTATTAAGGTACAGCTGATGTTTTAGAAATTGTGGAAACTGCAATATATTTCTGCATAGTGGTCATACTACACTGTTGGCTGCACTTCCTCCTCAATACCTCTTCTGCCCACCACTGCTGTCTGCAACAAACACCGCACATAAGCGGGAGAACAATTTTGTTACGAGGAGCATATTGCAAGAGAAAAGACCTAGGCCAGAGCTTAAGGCCGCGTACACACGTTCAATAATTGTCCTTGAAAAGGTTTTTTCACAATCCTTTCCAATGACAAAAGACTGCACGATGCATGAATGAACCATTGCAGACCATGCAGAACCGTTCTGCTCTATGGAGAGGAGAAAACGACAGAGTGGCACCGCACTGCACTCTCTCCCCTTCACTTCCATTACGCCAGGACGGATCCATGTGCAAGTCCTGTACACACATCAGATTCTCGTCCGATATCAGCCCTAAGGTAATTATCGGATGAGAATCACAGGACGGGTGTACATAGTCTTAGTATGATGTCTTAAGCAAATCCTGGCATAGTCAGGATGCAGAGAATAAAAGATACACTGAGAATATGAGCTCACTTGCTGAAATAATGATGCTGCATGTCGTCTTAATGGTACTGCTACTACTTTATCTCTTTTGACCTCTTATGTCTGCACATGTTTACTGTCTTTTATTAGGGCTGGATGAATATGAAGAAAGAAGTCCATGCCCTTGCTTTCTAATGAAGGAAAATCCCTATGCAGTCATACACCTGTCTAGCTGCTGACAAAGATTGTGTCTCCTTCCCAACTCCTCTAAAGGTCTTTCCATGGGCATGCGTTCCTAGACCACCCTGCAGAGGCACAGCAAGGGACACAACACTATTTTTGTGATCAGATGAACGTGTTGGTGGTACCATGTATACAACCTATTTACAAATGAAGTTTATTTTTGAAAGTGATAAAATGGAACACAATGGGATCAGTTTCTGATTGTGAAATATGAAGACTTCCTCATTCCTTAGAACTAAGGAGCAGAACTAAGTGGAAATCATTCATGCAAGTGAAGAAGATAAAACAAGATTTCATTTGATGTTTCACATATGTATTTGTAGTGGAATTCAGTGTAACCAAATATAACTAATTTGCAATGTTGTAGTCTGATCACTGGTGAGAGGAGACTGAAGAAATGCTTTCTCTTGCCTGCAGAATGCTGATGGCATCTGATGGCAACCTAGGCAAATATCTGGCTGGACCAGAGGGACTTTTTATAACAATTAAAATATCCAGCTTTGCAGAAAAAGTGATAACGTTTATTATTGTGAGATGGCAAGAAAATTATACAAAGCTACTGAAAGGTCTGCGCCAAACACAGCCATAGCCAAGTCTAGGTTTCTAGAAGACTTCTTCGCCCTTTAAACCTTCGTTCTAAGGTTGCGTAGGTGGTGTTCTAGGTCAAACGCTGTTTGCTTACTTTTCTTATGCAAGCATATAATCAGGAGGATCCTAGCTAGGTGCAGTTAATTCCAAAAGATCTGTTTTTTGTTTGCTATATTGGATCATATCACTAATGCTTTTGAAGCATTTGCTTCCTGAATTTCAATGAATGTACTTCCATATAGGAAAAAAGTTAGAAAGCAGCACTTAAAACCAATAGGTTGACAGTTCTATTATTACTGGTAAAGTTCAGGAATGTAAATATTCTAAAAGGATCAACACACATCTTCAGTACAAAAAAAATAAAAAAAAACCTCTGTACTTTTGCCTACTTCCAAACAATTGAGAAACGACCAAATTTGTTGTTAATGATTAATAAATCATACAACATAAGTATGTTAACTGAGAGACATAAAAAAATAACAAAAGGATAAAGGAAACTTAACAAGCAAACTAACCATTCAGTGCCTCCAGAGTGCCCTCCAAGTGAACTAAACTCCCCTTGCTCACACTTACTTGTCACTTCTCAATTACAGGAGAGCACACCAGGAATGATTTGGTGTTATTAGCATTATTAGGTAGAATATTTCACTGTCATGCCAATGTGACCAGTTACCAATGAGGCAGATGGCTGACCCTATATAGCGCAAAGAAGTGATGCAGGGAGCCTAGTAGATGGAACCAACATTCAGTTAGAGGCCAAACATCAGATACTGCCAGAACATTGCGGAATGGCATAGCTCACAAAGAAAGGATAGTTTTCTGACCAGGAGGGCAAAGGGGTATCAGTAATGCAAAAAGGAACTAAGACTAAATTCCCTTTGGACCTCATTTCAAACAGGTCAGCAAAATGAGTTTCCGGATCACCAGAATCCTAAAATGGAGCACTACAGCTATATCTGAATCTGAAGACTTGTGCTCTCCACATGAAATCTTTTTTTCAGGTACATCTTACTACCAGATTACAATATAACTTCCATGTTGTACATTATACAGCTTGTACGAAACATCCCCAAGAACAAGCACAAGGCAATATTTCGAAACAGGCTTAAAAATGGATGCTCCTTTTTGAAATTTCCAGTAGATAATGTGTATGAAAAACAGAAACCAGGCTTTAAATATGGTCATAAAAATGGCCCATTAGTTCTTTTTAGAACAGGGTGGAGTAATAGTTAAGTGCTGATAAGAGTGGATAGAGAATAAAAACCATACTAAGGATTGGGGGGTGACATGTGGGTGGAAGCCAATGATAAGCAATTTATAACCACAAGGGTTGTCATTTCCACCCACACATTTTTTGACAAACCAGTTCAATATAAAATGACTCAGATGAGCAAGATAATCCCGCAAATTTTTTTTCACAAGATGATTCATCTGCACAACATTGTCATACACGTCTGCAGATTTCAAAATTTCTGTGGCCAATCGTTTTATACCAAACCACAAGTAATCTGATGTGACTTTACATTCAGCTTGTATTTACATTCACTGTACTGTATACAGAGACTTGGAGATTCCCCATGGTGGATCTCTCTTTTTTTTTTTTTTTTGTTACAATCATTAAAACATTATTTTGATAGAAAAGACAAGGGTAAAACCTGCCAGTTTATCACTTTCTGGAGTTGGCAAAACTTCACTACATTTTCTATCCCAAAGAATAAACAGGAGATAAGCGGGAAAACTCTACAAAAGTGAGGGAGGGGGAATTTTTTCTTCTCCCTGTGAAGTCTGTCCATAAAAGTAAATCGATACTCATCTTCTCCTCCATCTCATAACATAAATATGAATGCCAATTTAGGTTGAAAGTTTTGAGTTTAAGATGTCACCCCCAAAAGCATGAAGTAGCATGAACAAAGTGCATAAACCATATAAAGATTTGAAAAATTGCATCTTTGGTTGCCAGTAAAAAAAATAAAATAATAATTGCCCAGCACTGGCAAAAAACTTTCCAGAGTTGTCCATACAAATACATATCACCCGAAAGAAGCCTGGTGTCGTCCAACCCACTTCCTGGGAGCCATCAGCCTACACATTACCAAGTCTTTATGCAGCAGACTCTCCAGGTAGAAAGTGAAAAGTGATTTTACATGAGGTTAGGGGGTCTCCTAAAACTGCAGCAAAAATGAACACAACAAACTCCCTGCTTCAGGTCTGACGCAGAAGGCCAGAGTTAAAATTAGAAGCGTCTTTGTGTTTGTGAAACAAAACAAAACATGCAGACTTCTATTTTATTACAAAACCCAATGTTAAATAATAGCAGCCGGGCTCAAGAGGTAATCTATCCCACGCTCTTTATGGGCTGTGTGTTCGGATATTAACCCTTGGAGTGACCAGGAGGAAACAAGGCTAAAGCTGGAACATTATTCTTTATAGAAGAACAATCAGCATGGAGATCAAATTAAAAATGACAATATAATTATCTACTTCAAACTAATATTCAACTGAATGCCAGTCTAAAATTTCACATAATCATCGTGTAGCAGCCTCAGGAACTGGTCTAAATGGAATATTTTTAGCTTTTTCTGAAATACTAAAATTCAATACTTTCCAACTTTAACTGTTAGATTTTACTGTGCTTAGTTACAAAAACCTCAAAAGTCATGTATTGCAATAGATATGGAAAATTATCACACCCTTCAAAATATTCACTTTTGCTGGTTTGCAACAATAAATACATTTAGCTGAAAAAATATAGCTTGGAGGTTATATTTTTCCAGCTAAATTTTTCTACTGCAATTTATTTTTGTGTGGGACATCATTTTAAGATGCAAAGTGATACAATGTGAAGATTTTGAAGGGGGGTGGGTTTCCAAACCGACTGGATAGTCATTTGTTGGGCAGAGTCAGCCCTGTGTTATAGGCCCCAAAAGAGGCAAAAATTACTAAAAAGGACAAGAAACTTTTCTTTTAAAATATAACTATGGTTTGCTTGATGAAGTGTGTCTGCACTTGCATTTCTTTTTAGTTCCAGGAATCTTTACTGTGTGGCCTTTCTCACCACTAAAGCCTTTCTTCTGAAGCCCCAAAGCCAGTTTCCCCATTTTTTTTTAGTTTGCACGCTAACCACTGTTCATCTATGGGTGAGCTGGGCTGCACAATAAGAGAAAGTTTTCAAAAGAAAACCTGTTGTGCAGTGTTGGGTAGAACCACACACAAATTATGGAACAAGGAAGATAGGGATTTAACATGCTGCAGTCAGGGGATGGGGATTTATTTAAGTACATGTTACTTAAGAGAAAAAAACTGCAAGAATGCTTCAGCCACTAAACCTTTGTAGAAAAGATAGCTTACCTAAAGATCCTGGCCATTGACCTATTGCTTGGGGGGGTCTTACTCCTGTAACTGCTTTATCAATATAAAAATAGAAGAAAATGAATGAAAATTCTATAAAGGGAACTAGCATAGTAGTGTATTCATTCAACCTAAGGGTCATTTACCTTGTTAGTATCCAACAAAAACCTAATTATCAGTACCAAATTGACTGACTAGGTCCGCATACACATTATATATGCATACTATATATTTATGGGTAAACATTAGGACAACTTTCCATTCGATGAATAAGAATCATCAAAACACAACAATCTAGTGGTTATTGGCATTTCTTTGAGGCATCCAAAAGGGTAAAAAAAAGGAGCCATTCCCAGGGGACAGAGAATGACTCATAAAAGACAGATTTATGTGAAACATTAGCTTTCAACAAATGACTCAGCCAATTTTGGTTTGATACTTAGAACATTCCTTAATGTCTGCAAACCAGTTCTCTACAAACACATGCCAGTAAATGCTGATCACTATGTAGTGTTATTTCCATTGGCTGGTGATTGCCAGGGGCAATACCAACGGGAAAGCTTATCACTGTGCACGTCCATGGACAAGAGACAACTCTATCAATTTCAACCATGGGATTTAAACATACTATAAACCAGTATATCCCAGATAAAACCACACAGACAGTTTATCCAAAGGCAGAGAAAAAAACCCTTACAATACATGGCTCAATTTACTCCATCGGGGAAAAAAAAAAAAAAAAAAATCCTTCCTGGTCCCTTGAGGCAATATGATGTTCCCTGATCAATGGGCACTGTTTATTTTGCTTTATTGCAGAATATCACTGGGTATTAAAGTTTTAAAGCAATCTATAGTAGTTGCTAAAAGTACTTCCTGAGGGAGCCGATTCCACATTTTCACAGACCTTACAGTGAAGAATCCCTTCCTTATCCGGAGCTTAAACTTCTTTTCCTCCATATTCAAAGAGTGCCCTCTTGTCATTTGTAATGATCTTAAAGTGAATAATTGGGATGAGAATTCTCTATATATACACCATTTATATATTTATACAGGGTGATCATATCCCCCCCTTAAGCGTCTCTTCTCAAGGGAGAATAGATTCAGTTTAGCTAATCTCTCCTCATAGCTGAGCTCCTCCGTTTGTTTTATTAGTTTAGTTGGCCTTCTCTGCACTCTCTTCCCAATTCCACAATGTGGTGCTCACAACTGGACTGGATATTCCAGATGTGGTCTGAACAATACTCAAGTAATACCCATAAACGACCATTTAAATAAGCCAAAGTTAGTACATGCACCAGTACCCATAGGTTTGCTAAAATGATGAATGGAAATTGTGTATAGTTCACAATACTATCAAATTACATGAATAGGATGATGGTGGGTTTATTGTGAAATGAACATTTTGATGCAAAAATTATAAAACATTTGAAACACATGTAATTTTTTTTTGGAGCAGAATCGTAAAACTCCAATTTCTCAACTTTCAACGTAAACCTTTGTCTTGCACACACATTGAGCACAAACAAATTCACTTTAATTTAGCCCCTCACTCCCACCAGCATTCATCGATCTTCCTTTGGCTTCTATGGCTATCCAAGATGGAGTCATATGTACACAGAGGTATTTAGAAGAGCTAATTTACAAGTCCAGACTTTTTTCATCTCCAGTTAAGCAATGCAGCTACCTGACCTCGGCCTATGGGAAGGATTAGCAGAAGACTGATAAAAGTTTACAGCAAAGACTCTACGTCTCTTTAAGGCACTGGGCAAGGCTGGAACTGAGAGATTCAGTGATTTGCATTTTTATTCAAAAAGAATGTATTTTGTTAATGCACACAACTGCACTCCATGGCTTTTTATTTCTGCTTGCTATACAGCTTTATACACTGGCTGGCTTAATTGCCTCAAAGGAGCATTGTTCTTCAAAGCAAAGATCTAGAATTACAGAAGTCAGCATTTCAACTATAACAACAAAACCCTGTGAATGCAGATTACTCTATGTCACTATCGGGCTTCAATATTCATCATGCCGCTCATGTGAAGGGGGGCTCTAGCTGCTCTTTGTTTTGCTGCAGTGTTTACTGTGGGAAAATGTTTGATGAGGTTTCAAGTAAATATTAGAGCTTCAACTTCCTTAGATTACATGATCTGAAGTAGTGCAGACCAGAGTCTGGCTGCTGGGTTTCACTGGAGGAAGTGATGCAGCTAAATGTTCTGTATCCTTCCAGCTGGAGAGTTGGAGGTTAAAAAAAGGAACTGGAAAAAAATAAAATGACTGCTAATATCATTATATATTATATATATATTTATTTACACACACACACACACACACAAAATTTACTAAAATTGTTCTGGGTACGAAGACTAAGATAACATTCTAAATAAGTATAGGAGGTCGCCTTGGCCTTATTCTACATTTTGTGTTTGAAGATACTAAGATCCACAATAATATTAATATTAATTTTAAACAGTATTTATATTGCGCTACGCTGTACAATAAATAGAGATCACAAGCATGATACCACAGCTAAACCTGAAGGAAGGCTGCCAGCAGTTCTAGGATGTTCAATCTCATCCAGATTGTAGAAAAGTCGAGAAGTTGGCTGATGACCAAGAAGGCGCTAGGCTGTAGATTAAAGCCGCTCATCTTTAGGGAGATACTGGTTTGAGATCCGAGTGAATACCCTAAGCAGGCAAGATTAATAAGAATAATAATTGGTTTACCAAAACCAATCTGCAGGTCAGAGGGCTGCCAATGCTTCAACTGCAGATGGGACTCCTACACTCCAAGGTACATTTTAAACAGATATTGAACATAGACAGAGCCTATTGAGTGTTAAACATCTAAATGCAGGAATAAAAAAAAAAAAAAAAAAAAGACGGGAAATTATATGCACAATTACATGGCTTGTGTTTTACTAGACACAAAACCCACCCATATCTATCCATGCGATGAAAGAAAGCATTGAAAATTATGAAAACAGCAGGGTCAACATAAATGGGGGTTTTTCCATACTAGTTAAGAAAGAAGAAAGGGAGGAGTAGAGATCTGTAGTGTACAGCATCCAAGAGATCTCAGAGATCCAAGAAAGTAAGAAGAAAGTATTGGGTGTTCTTTTCTAATGTGGTTTGATGGATGTGGACTCCAAAACTGGTGGGATGGGGTTATTGTGAGTTACTTTGTGTATGAATGGGTAAAAAACAGTATAGCATAGATTGGAGGGTATGCCTATAATAAAAAAAACAAGCAGTCTTTGAATATTGTTATAAAAATTTATGAGTTATCATGTTTTATGGTCTACTTACTTTAATTGGAATTAAAATTGGTAAAGTCTCACAGAAGGGAACAAAATTAAAAAATCTGCATATTAAGTATTGTGTTAAAGGACAAATGTCATTTCAATATGACAGACCACTCACTGAATTCCACAGCTCAACAGTTAGCCATATAAGAATGCCTCAATATCACACGTTCTATACATCTACTCAACCAAAGCTTTTTACATATTTCGGGTATCCGACAATTCAGCGAAGACCAATTTCAGAATAACTGTTTCAGATTGCATGCACCACTAATGTGCAAAAGGCGTTTTAGTAAATGTCATTGCAAAGTTTCAGTGGTGACAATACAATTCTTTAGCAAGCCTTGAAATAACAAACAAAAGCTTTGCTAGCTGTGGCATACATGCATAACAGAGACATCCAATGTGTGATGGAATCACACCACTAATCATATTTTGGCATTCTTATATAATGACAATAAACTATGTCAACCAATACCACTTCAGAAAGAAAAAGAATGTCCATCTTACCTCCTCCAACTCAAAAGACTCCTTTGCCTGTATTAGAAGGCTTGTTATTGAAGGATTTGGAGCAAACTGCCCCTTGTCCGGGGTGGATGTGGGTGGATTATTTTGTGTTAGGTATTTCCCACAATCCTGATCAGTGGAGATGTTCAACTCTTTAAACCCAGAATCCGCATTTTGTGAAGAGCTACTTTCCTCTAAGTTCATTGAGGTTTCTTCCGGTTTAATGCTGTTGGGGTCAAGCAAAAGGTCCATGGCAACATCATTTTCTTTTGAAATGGTAGAAATATCATGGCCATTTGAGTCTGTGACAAGTGAAGAGGAGGCTTCCTCTTTAACTGTTGCAAGAGGTGAAGAATTCTTTTTAAAAAGCTTTTGAGCTTTCTGCTCATTCTTACTTCCTTCCTCTTCATTATTCTTTACTGACTGTCCACCTTCATCTGGAGAATGGACAGTCATTGCATCCCCTTCAGCTTTATTGACACATAAATTAAGTTTTGATAAGGTCTCCATGAATCGAGCTGCAGTCTGACTGGAAGCTCTGGTAAGAGGTGCTGGTTTGGGGGGGTCTGCAGTAGTAGGGGTTGTAAGAGATTTTGAGCTGCCTATGCGTTGAAGAGGAGTTCCAGACACTTGAGAATACAATGAAGAAAATGCATTTGCAACATCTGTGAGAACTTTAATCTGACGAAAACGACCTGTTCAGAATAAAGGTAAAATGTTAAAAGGAAAGAACCTAAAAATCCAGTTAAAGTGTAACCTAAAATGTGTAAACGTACAAGTATACTAAAGTATAATCAAATCATTTGACCAATGTATTAAAATAGCAATCCACAATGTTATAAAAACAAAAGGTATTTATTTTATTATTTTTTCAAATTTATAACAAAACATTTTTGGTACTTCTATTTGGAGGACAAGTCCGGAGGACTGCATTTTAATATGTTAGGCCTAAATAAATGAAAATGAACTCCAGGCAAATGGCTAAATACACAAATCAAATACATATCAAAGTAGTTATTTTACCTGCTTAAAGGTTTGACTTTCTGTGCATTAAGTCCTGTGATTTACAACGCTGTCCTACTTGGGAGAACCTCATTTGTTTTTCACATTTACTTACATGTCTTCTCTGCACCCCCACCTTGTAACTGGTTAGTGGAAGAAGAAGCAGCACACCAACATATGCGCTCTCCCAGTTGATTGGTAGACTACTTCCCTAACCTCTGCTGTACACTACACTAGGCTGAATCCAAGCCAAATACTTACAGATACTTACACTGTTTGCTTTAAAAATACAAGTAAAAATAATAACTTGAAGTTACCCATGGATTTGGTGCTTTTACATTTATTATGTAAGGCACAAACTTTTAAAGTAAACAGTCCCCATCCTTTACCTCTCCAATTAAGTCAAATTCTCCTTCATTTGTGTCTTACACACTTACCGTGGAAGGGTTTTTAACCCCGTAGGCAGGACTTGTGTTGACTGACAAGACAGAGGGATGTAAAACAATGCTGATGGCTACATTCGCTGCAAATGGTATTCCTGCTGTAGTTATAGTAGGCACAGCCTATAGGAGAGTGGCAACTCATCTGAATTCAGGAGGAGTGCAGCATCATTGCCACCCTATCACAGCAAACTGCATTACATGGAATGGTTGCTGGCAGGACCAATAGGTATTTGAGGGAAATTGAAGATTTGGGACACAGAGAAAACAGAATATAATAAGTGCAGCATTTATATTTTGAATGGGAAGCCATAGTTAGGATGTGTAAATAATTACAAAGCTGCATTATTTGTGATTTTATATCTGCCTGAAGTTCAGCTTTTATCATTACTATTTGATTTATGTAAAAACATACAATAAAGTTTCATACATTATTAACCAAGTAGAAATTACAGACAATTTAAAGATATTCCCACGCTGTGAATTAATGCTTTTTTTTTTTTTTTTTTTTACAATTAAGGCTGAAGACATGAAACTGGATCCAGTCATACTTTCAGCAAATGGCAGGCTAGCAAAAAATAAAAGAAAAACTTACCAAGGTTTAAAGATATATAAATTGCATCTACAAAAATAAAAAGGAGATCTTAAATGCTATAGCGTGAATATTGAAGGATCACAACAAAAACAAGTTTGTGCTGAGCTAGTCACTTATGAAGAGTGTATTCCTTAGACATTAAAGCTAAAATTACCTGTAGTGGTGGAAAAATGTCCTACAATCAAGTATGACTACACCTAGTGTCCCCTATGCATGGATACATAGGTAGCCATTGATGATTCTTGAACATAATTATCCATACAAACTACCCTTTTTTTTTTTTTTGGAAAAGAAGAATGATCATGCAGGTTGGTATTATACAAAGACAGGTATAGCTCCTATCTGCCTAATTGCTCTGGGTATCTGCCTAAAATCTGAGCTGCACAGGAGTTACGTCAACCTGTACCCAGCCAATCAAAATGCCAGAAGATAGCTCTCAGAAAGAATACAGAATTTGTCAGTGCCCTGTGAGGGAATGGAGACAGATGAGCATTGGTTTACTTCCCCCTTAAACTTTACCAGGGCATCAACTTCAGCATCCTGCAATCAAATTAAGTTCACAGCTGAGCAGTAAGGAACAGGTTGCAATCTTATGTAAACACAAACTCCAGCAAACAAGGAAAAAAGCAAATGTCAGCAAAATGCTAGGGCAATCCAAGACTCTTTACATCTGTAAAAAGTTATAAATGCACTTCCATTTAGCTTTAACCATATTTTTATTTAAAAAGGGCAATTCAAGCTTTACAGTCATTGTAAAGACATAAACTTAAGTAACAAGAAAGTCACTTTGCCCATTCATGGCTTGGAGTTCCATATACTAAAACTCACATTATTTTCTATCAATGTATTGGCATCATCCCCCGTGTACAATTAGGCAGCACTGAAGATGATCCGAGATGCAACAGAGCTGTATGGTGTGAGATATATAACACCAGCTGAAGTCCATTGGCTGGTAAACAGAATTATGTAAAATAAATTAAATACAGACATGTTTATTAGAGTCTCTTAGTGTGAGGAATTCTTGTTTATTTTTGTTTGCCCTCACAGGAATTCTTGTTTGTTTTATAAACAGAACAAAAAGAGTTAAGCTTTTGCCCACAGGGACAAACAGAATTTCATCCTATATTCTCTTAAAAAATGATTTTGCCATGTTAGTGTAAGAACATGCTGAAAGTTGAGGAAGCCTAAACTCACAATATGCTCTTTTCCTATTGCTACTAAATATTTAATTCAAAGTGTATACAGATTCCCACAAATACAGTAAACCATTAGTTTATGCTGGATATATAGTTCTATTTTCCTGAATGAACACTACAACTAATTCCTCAGGATAATAAAAGGTTTATTAACCTCCCTAGAGGTAACCCCGAGTGTGACTCGGGGTAGAAAAAAAGTTGCTACAAGTGGTAACCCTGAGTCACACTCAGGGTATGTAAACCTATGGGAAGGTAATAGTAAATAGAGCCTTACCTGATCCACCGGCGTCCCGCGCCGTCCAGCGCCGCGATCTCCGTCTCTTTCTTCCTGCTTCTGCATCCGATGAGTCACCTGGAAGTTCACGGTGACGTTGGTGCGTGCACGTTGCCGGCGGGGCGGGAAATTCAAAATCCATTTGTATTGCATTCAATACAAAATAACTGTATTGAATGCAATACATTGGATTTTTATGTGTAAAAGCAGTACATTGTTTTCAAAAACAATTTATTGTTTTTACATGATTTTGTGTTTCAAACATTATACGCATACTATTATATTATACTGTAAAATAAATTTTCATGAAAAACAATGTACCGCTTTTAGACATATAAAACCGGAAAGAAATGAACCGCTAGGGAGGTTAAAGAGCCAGCAGTGGCAGCCTGGGCAGGCCAGCATGCATTTAGTAAGCAATATCTAGTCAGCATAAAGTTTAAAAGTGCTTGATAAGACAGAACACTATTGCAGAAAGTGGTACGCAACGTCCTTTCTGCAATAATCCCTCCTTATTTTCCTGATCGCTCTTGTCAAAAAAAGCTAAGCTGCTTTATTTGCACATGCCATAAATGAATGAATGAATGCCTGCGCAGGAGTTATGTCATTGCAACTCAAACCAATCAAGATGGCCAAAGATCATAAGGAAGGAAGGGAGAAGATTGCGGCACCCTGCAACAGAACTTGGAAGAGTAGAGTATACTGGGTTTAGTTCCTATTTAATGATCAGTAGCCGCAATGGATTTTGAGCTTTATTTTCCTAAGGCAAAGAAAATGGCTAGCTAATAATCTATGCAAAGTTCAAAGCTTGGACTTCGTTCCACTATAAGGTTAGTTTACAGCTAAAGTTAGCATTGGATCTTTTGATTTATGCAATGTTAACATTATAGTTGTCATGCAGTTAGTTTATGAGAGTTTTTGAAATAAAACTGTACATCATAGGTTGTCAGAAAAGCTGGACTTCATTTTAGCATGCAATTGTTCACTGCTAATAAATACAGAACATTTAACTTTAAAGACAGTCCGGATTGTTGGACTTGTGTGAAATATTTCAGTATACTCCACACAGCATGCAGCAGATGCCAAGAAAGCCTGGAATTTTAAGCTATAACAAAGCTCTATTCATTGGGGAAAAAATACATGTATGCATGCACACACATTAGCTGCATGTTTACCTGGCAAAGTTTAAAGGAGAACTACAACCAGTATGAAACTGAATGACAAAACTAACCAAGACAAGGCAGTGTTTTTTTCTTACGGATGCAGAGAAAAGGGGGGAGTTAGGTTTACTGCTAGACAAAACAGTGTTAGAGAATCAAGACATTGCCCAACACAGGCTAACTTCCTGCTACCATCCCAACGCTTTAAGGAAGATTTTGTTTTTCTTCAAACCAGTGCAAACAGTAAAAAAAAAAAAAAAGTACTTCCTCCTCATTTTGACCTTATTTAGTTAAAATGAATGAAAGATAAAGCACAATAATAAGTCCAATTTTACCTATATAGATAACAATTTGAACTTCATTAGGGCATAACAAGCTAAATAGAAAGAATCCTCTTACTTGTTAAGGCATAATTTGGATTATCCACCTCTAGGCGCTGCATCTGCGCATTTAAAAACACTTTAATATCGATCCCATTGGCGAAAGACGAGTTGTTGAAAAATCTTGATGGTATTTTGGAAGCAATGTCTGGCTCATCTCTACCAAATCCTAGGTTATAAAGGACTTCCTCCGGGTCTTCTTCATAAAGGTCTAGCAACTCCGATACACTGAAATAAAATATAAAATACATTTTTGTGGTTTTAACAACATGCACACACCAGAGGCTTTGATGACATTCTTAAGGGGGATATCATGTGTTTTCTTAGGAAGCTTTCTCTGCGTAATTCTCTACATCAACATAAGAGTTTTGTAAGATGTACATGTCATTCTAAAAGCTAGTCACTCATGATCATTTGACAGTGTGCCCTGGACAAAATTTCTGGTCATAATGCTGGGTATTATTTAATTTGATAAGTTTGATTATTTATAAAGCACCAACATATTACTAAGCAGCGTTTAGTAAACAAGCACATTATTATAATATACTATTTGTACAGCACTGCATAATAAGTTGGCGCTATTTAAAGTCCATAGTCATGTCAGTAGGTTTCTCTCAAACGGGTTCACAAACTAATAATTAGTGTTTAACCCAAACATTACTTTACTACACGGGGTGGGAAAAAAATTATAGGCGGATGGTAGCCCCTGTACTGTGACCCAACTTGTGTGTGCCCGGCTAAAAGAGGCTGGGGAGAACACCGAATAGTCATTTGTCATTAACACAGTCCAAGGTCAATTTAGTGGGGGGGCAATTACTCAACTGCATGTTTTTTTGAATGTGGGAGGAAACCAGAGTACCCGGAGGAAACCCCCCCAAACACAGGAAGAACCTGCAAACTTCAAGAACAGTGCTAACCTCTGACCCACCATGCTGCCTGCGTACATTCCCTACATATACAAGTTTTTACACAAAAAAATGTTCTAATCCTTAATGAGCATCAGGAGAGTCCAGACAGATTTGTTTAATGGTTTTCTAACTGTAGTCTCAAGCAAAAATAGGCAGAAGCTCCTATGTGGCCTTCGGGCAATGAAAGCCTCCCAAGTACCAGCCCTAACTCTGGTTGCGTTATGGTAGACCTACAAGTTAACACTGGTGGAAATGAGTAACTGATCAATGCCAAGTTGCTAAACACTGGATTTTCAACAAGTAAAGCAGACCTGACTTACTGATTGAAAAGAGGAATGATGCCCTGGGCATACAGGTCATAAAGTCTAATATTTCTTCTACAAGTTCAGCATATATGTGTTTTTGTGAAGTGACTAGGACACGATGTAAAATGGTGTCCCTTTGGCAGCGCACAAAACAGTATAAGATGAGATTCTAAGCTGCTAGCATATCCATGGCTTGTAAAGCACCTACTTCAGCAAACTCAATGCAAATACCCCAAGTTCAGTCAGATCTCTGGCATGTATTTCATAATGCAGTGCAAATGCTTCAGAATGGAACTTTGTTGTCCTATACGGTTTTCACATTTTCTTGCTGTGTATTTCCGAGGCTTCAAGAAACCTTGTGTGGAAAGAAATGTACAGACTGGAATTGCTAATCCTTTCTTCTGAAATTGTTGGTTCCCTTGCCATCATAAGGATCTAATGACTTCAGTACTGACCAGGAACAAGAATCAAGCCAGTTAAGTCAGTAATCATATTTTAGGTCATTGACTCGAATAGCTTTAGGGTTAGAAAATCAATACAACAACCAACTAGCATCAAAATATGGCCTAAAATGTTAGGATACTCTAAGCACATTTCCTTGAGCTATAATCCTTTTTTCTATTATTATTTTAAACGAACTGTCCACCCTCCTGGGCAGGAAAAATATATTGCCATCTATGTTGTGGGAGCCCTAAGAGCTAACATGAAAAATTGGAAACTTTGTTTTCTCAAATTTCATAAGCCACAAATAGGTCCAAGGAGTATCACTGGCATTAGATTATCAGAAGCCTTGCAAGAAAAATTAACTGTATGCTTGGAGATAAAGAAACCGGAGGCCCTGGAACGGTAGTCCTTCAGAGAGTGGTTTGAGATATTGAGAGGGTAAAACTTTTAGAAAACCAATGTAACGTGATATGTTCATAACATTTAAAGGTGACCCAATCTAAACGTTGGGTATACTGTCTCCTCCATTGCCCATTACTACCACTCCTCCATTCCCGTCTATGGTATAAACCTAATGCACTACTTCCAGGAATGTCACAAGCATGCATTTCCATGCCTTGTGAAATGGTTCATCCTCTGACACAAACATGTAATGGATTTAGGGGTGTGGAGCTAGATGTGGCAAGAGATACAACCACCCAACACTACTGATAAATGCCAAAGAGGTTTAATTGGGCTGTATGACTTATTACAGACAGGACACAGACTGGCTACTGCAGAGATATTCTGTCTTCCTGTGCAATGTACTGGTATTTTTTAAATCGAGTTGACAGGGTTTCTTTAAAGTGGCTTTTTACTGTCTGTAGCTGAATAACAAACATACATTGTTAAAAGACATCCCACCCTGAAATTATTGCCATCTTTGTTCTAATTGCATTTTGTGGTTCACTTACTCTAAAAATGAACAGTTGGTCAGCATTTAAACTGCTCTTTGAGAAAAATAAAGACAGCAGCATCAGCACCACTAAGACATTCCTGTAAACTGTGTTTTGATCCAAAATAAGAACATCTAAGAAACGTGACAAAACTTCCATTGTTCCGTGGGAGTAGCAGCTTCTAGCTACCAACACTTCCTGCAGAAGGCTGTGCTGGCAAACCATACAGGAGTGTAAAAATATAAAACAGGAAACACTAAACTAGCTTCTAACATAAGAAAAGAACAGTTTTATTTTGAGCCCCATAACTGTAGGGAATGAAATCTAAGGATTTTCTCATTCCTTTCTTGAGGATAGGAAAATATAATATTTACTGGGTGTTAAGTGAATTTTGATTTCTAAATGGTAAAATAAGATATTGTTTTAGAATGAGAAGCTACAGGAATGGCTCACTGTAACCAAATGATATTGTCTAGTGACAGGTAAGGAGCTCTGCTCTCAAATACTGTTGGGTTGCCCTGCTTTTTCAGTGACTAACGATTGTTTTGTTTTTCTCATTAAGACAGTGCTTCAAAGTGGGGTAGCTAGAAGCCAGGCAGACTGAAAATAACTGACCTACTTGCAGAATTGCTCATTTCCAATTTGTAGAACCCAGGAGAATGTTAGGTGTGGTAAGTCATTTATATATAGGTATAACCAGCAACACGGCTATATAGACGCTACAGCCTATACCTAACCAACAAAACCCAACTTTCCTTCTGAGTGAAGACAATTTATAAACAGAAGGTCAGAGAATACAGGAGTGGATACCTACAACAATTACGTGCTCGTTTTGGTAAAGCAAGGAATCCCTCAAGCGGCTATTGGTAAAGGTTCTAACTCAGCCCATTTCTAATGGCTGCACAAAGCTAGCTTCACCCAAAAAGACTATGACATCACACAAACAATGTTGTCTTTGATAGGCACCAAAGCGATCTGACCTCTAACATTCAAATTGATTCTTAGGCATCACCTGAGGAAGGTATTGTGTAGTACCAAGTACCCCCCCCCCCCCCCCCCCCCCCCCCCCAATGACCCCGTGGAAAAATAAATAAAGTCCCATCTATCCTCAAAAAAGCAGGAGAACCAAGCAAAGAACAAGTAGGTAGAAAGAATGAGTCAAGCACTGGAAAATAGAGTTCTACAAAAAGCTGAATCTCCCTCCACCCCTTATATTTGGGTGACAGCACAACTCGAAAACATTAAGAAAATACCTGGATACAGTCGCACTGCTTTTCCCAGATCCGGTAGAGTTCATGCTTCTCCCTTTCTGATGAAACTGAAGTCTTCGGTCTTTTGCCAGCATTCCGCTGCTTTCAAGAACAAAGTTATTATAAGCATGCACAATTATTACCAATGATTTATCAGCAAGTCAATCAGAACAGAGGAGGGTTGGAATATACAACATAATGTGCTACTTACAATGGGTGCTCCATTGGCAAGTTTCTTTCATGGAGATGATTTGCTAAAAAACAATGAAGAGAGAAGAAATTAGTCATACTTCTCAGTTACTATAGATACACATCATTTCATTTTTTAACTGGCAAGGGATCAGATCACAGAATACTTTGTAAAATGCCCAGCCTGTCAGATCTGTAGGTACATGCCACTTATAAAATTCTTTTACAGATCTGTAACAATTAGCAGCAGCTGTCTCATTCACAGAACCAGACTCAAATCCCCAATAGCTTTTGTTTCATAAAATAAATCCTGTAATTGATTTCACAAATATTAGATTCCTTTCACAGGATAATATCTACCATGCATGCACTAATCTACTCTTTCAGACAGCTGATAACTCGTACGTGTCAATACACGAGTGTCTCTGCAAATCTTAATCTCGCTCATTTTAAAACCACAAATGAATGTTTTTTTATAGAGCTCAAAAATCATTTTGCAATTTTCTTGTGAAAGTGTGTGAAACAAAGAACAGGGGATGCCAAGATCAACTACAAAAATCATACAGGATTGGCTATAATACTTTTATATTATGTGGAACGTCAATCCTCCAAAGACATTTTTTATGTAAATAGATTTCAGAATGAATCACCGGCTGGCTTTCTATCTCTTGAATGCTCTGGTAGTAAGCGCTCTGTAGCAAGGTTTCCAACTATGCCCATTAATCCCACCTTGGTGGGAAGCAAAGAAATTACAGATATTAGATACCACTAGGTAATTCAACCTATCAATGTCTACCCATAACTGAAATATCAGTAAAATATAAACAGTGTTAAAATTAGAGATTGGCATTTGTTAGAAGGCCTGGGGTGCCTGCATTTACAGTATAATGTTATCTATTATAGGACACTCGACTTCAACCAACCCAGTATTTTACCAGTCTCTACAGACTATAGACATTCTATAGGACCAATATAGTTAAAGCAGAGAATAGCCCAATATAGAACTTCTGCATATATTCCAAAACTTACTTAGGCTCATCCTGGCACTGAAGCAACCTACAGATACATCGTTTGTGATTACTGAATAGTGAAGAAATGCCCTGAGAGTGATCATAAGATACAATGCTTGTTAGAATCTCTAAACCTTTGGCAGAGAAAAAAAACTCAGGTACAGTGAACACAAACTTTGAATAAGGGTTCACAGGTTAAATACCATAGAACCCTTTGTGGACTTCAGAGTTAGAAGGATCAGATTTATCTGGCTCTACCCTTGTGTAAAGGGTTCAAAATCCATCCTGTATAACAGTATAAAAAGACCGGCAATGCAAGAAAACATGATGGGAATAGGTAGAAGTAAAAATGCCAGTTCAAAAGTCTCCAACATATATACTGCATGTCAAGTACATGGCATTTCTGCTTACATCATAGGGTTTAAACCATGTTTTGGATTATGCAGACAAGTGTGTTAGCTAGGGAGAAAAAAATAATAAGAAAAAAAAACAAAAAACAAGTCATGGTTTTTTGTTAACATTCTTTAGTAAAGCAAAAAGCCAAAAAGAATATATTAATGTCTATATGTAATGAAACAGCAAGAACAGCCCACACATCCCTGTAAAAGCATGTGTTTTACAAGGTATATACAGTTTGGGCATCTAGAAGAAGGTAACTTGTATTTGTGGACAAAACTGGACCTGCTTTCTAAAACAAAGAAAAAAAAAACTATGCATATAATTTGGTGGGGTTAATTTATCGTATTAAAGCATTCAGAGCACAACAAGTTTACTTTGCTAAATTAACTTTTACTTCAAATTTTCAATCACATGCAATGAAAAAAACAAAAGCAACAAACACAGGATTCCTGTTTGCACATGAATGTATGGCTCTTGGAAAAGCTTCACCTCACCAGATTAGCGATATACTGCAAATGTATTTCAGAAAAAGCACATGCTCCTGGGTCTTGCCACATAATATTCAATGCATTGTTTGCAGCAGCAGCAGATCACTTATTTCTGATACATAACAGCTAAGCTTTGTTTTTTATTCATACACCTGTTATCCTGAATGGTGTCAGAGTGCTTACCAATGTAGATCTATTTTAGCTGAATGGCCACAAGAAATGGCTATAACCTCTACAAAGCCTGCAAACAGCAGACATCAGGTTACTTTTCAGTACAGCTCAGTTGAATTTCAAACAGAATATTTAGTGTTGTGGGAGAGCCTTAGAAGAGTTGCTAAAGTGACTACAACCATTCGAAGTGACTGGGCATCAAATTAGCTTCCCCAGGTATTCTCTCCTGAAACCTGCTTTAGGCCTGAAACAACCCTAAACATAGTGAAGGGGGCCCAAACTTTGACTGTAAATATCTTTTAATAATCAGGGCTGATCAATTTTGGACAATATAGATGTGGGAATAGGAATAACAACATGCCAAGTGGATCAAATATAGAGACTGGGAAGAGAGTTGAAAGAAAGACCAATTGGTTTATAAAGTCTGTACATTATCCTTCCTTTTCATTTCAGACTGGTAATACAATAATGAACGAGATATCACGTATTGTCATCCTTGTCCACACAAAGACCTTTTTAAAGTACATGCACAAAAATCAGTAAACTCCAATGCATTCTGGTTTATCACTATACTATAATAAGGGAACAATGAAATGCAAGGTAAACCGTTTTCCTGCATTGGCCCAATGACCGGGATCCAGTCATTTCTAGCCGCATGTGGCTAGATGGTTATTTAAAAAAAAAAGGCAGTTTAGTTGTGCTAGAATCATTTACATGGTGCAAAATCTAAACAATTTCAGCCACAGTATATAGCTTTCAAACTTAGACTTAACGGGCACCAAAACTTTACAAAGTCTTTTAAGGCTTTAGAAAGTGGAGAGGATGCATTGGGCTATAAAACATTACAATACCTACTACTCTACAAGCTGCTAAATTGAATACAATGGGTTAGACATGGCCATCACGTACTAATCTGCTCCCTTTTATAAAATACATAGAAATAGAACGACACATACAGTCACTATTTGTATTCCTGTCTGCCTCTAAACAAGAAACCAAACACCACTTAGAATTGTGACTAAAGAAACAAATCTTTTTCACATAACCCTGAACAACGTAAATGGTGTGACACCGGCAGGTTGCTAGGAAGTTAAGTCTGACACAAAGGAACAAATTGACAGATCTGGTTCTTGTGCTAATACACAAACCAAACAGTCTCCAGGACGAATCTGCCTTTGCTACAAGCCAGGGGTCTCAACGAAAACTTCTTCCTTCTTTTAGTTAGTACTTTATGTCAAAGCTTGCCACAACTTGTGTAAACGTAAACAATCAGATATACATGCACAGCAAGCATTATTATTTTATAGAAAACGGACATCAAGTTATAACACAATGTTATATGCGGCCTAAACATTGAACAGAAGCAGACTATGGCTCTAAAGGAATCCTGGCTGCCATTTCCAACCACATTCTGCATATGCTAGCCATCTGTCCATCCAGTTTTCCTGCTTAGCAGCCCAAAACAAGCACGTATGCCTGTGCATGGCAGCCTATGAAAACATTCTCAGGACAGGTTTGCTTTATTCATAATAGAGAATGCAAGGTAACCTCTTCTCATCAGGTAGACTTGGCTGTCGGAGCATACAGATGTCTCAGCACCAGCTGAGTTAGCAAGAAATGTGGAATAATACATAAATAGGCAGGAAGTTGTACATTACAGACACACATGGGCTGCCATTGCTGACCTCCTAAAAACGTTAGTTGTCTGGCTGCCAAGTAGATCTTCCTATTTCTAAGAATTCTAAGTCACTAACCAAACGGCAGGGAAGTAGCAAGAGACAACCACCAAAATACCGTACATTTGATCCGGGTCAGTGACTCAGGAAAGGGGGGGTGCCAGTCAAAGCTAAAGGGTGTAAAAGCCCATATAATTCCTCTCATAAGGAAAAAAAAAATGTTTGCCATGAATACAAATACAAAGGTGGGTTTTTAAAGGGGTAAAGCACGTTCACTTCCACATGCATGGAAAAATTAAATGATTGACATCTTCATAATTCACAAATGAAAAAAACCTTTGTAAAGTAAACTTTCTGAATTTACTTTGGAAAATGAACACAATGATAAATTAACGGAGGACTCTGACCCCAGAAAAGCAATGTGTAGCATACAGTAAAAAACCAATTAAAATGTGATTTGAACCATTTAAACAAACATTACCACAGCTTCCAAGCATCACAGAGGGGAATAAGAATCGCTTGGACCCTATAGAAACTACACTATGTTCACTACATACATTGTAATATAATTTCATTCTAGTTTTCTGCTTTTGGACTATGTGATAATTTTATATATATAATGCCAAAGCACGTACAAAAACATAAATCTACCAAGTTCATTATAATACTCTAAAAATGTATTAAGATAAAGCTCTGGATCACAAATACAGAATCAGTTCAGAGGTATAATAATTGTTTTCCTGTAAAAGTGACTTTTGCTGGGAAAATTGGTATCCAATATCCATGCAAGTACAGACAGAAAACTGAAGGTTCATGGAAGCCCCCTTTAGACTAGGACATCAATTTGCACTATGCAGAAATGTTGTGAACTATATGTTTTTAGCAAGACACTACATGCAAATTGCTGATTTTTAACAACCATAGCAATTTGCAGACTTTTACACAAAGTACAATAAAAAAAACAAACTGTAATTAAAAGCATTAGAATAGGCAATAGAACTACAGTAACACAGCCACATGCCTTGCTTCTAATCTCAAAGCTTTTTTCCCCCCACCAAGCCTATCCACAAAGAGAGAAATTTGAAGCACAGAAATGTGAATGCACATTACATAAGGACAACTTATTCTGACAACGAACACAACCAGCAAGTCTGTACAGGAAGATCTTATACCATTAAAAGGTTAATTAAATCCATAACCTGTTCCAGTGGGTTGTGTGACTAAATAATTGTACTACTTCACGCCTGCAAGCAGACAAGCTTTGCCCTCCACAAAATATTTTGTTTTATGTATAATTAAGTGCCAAGTGTGTTGTCATTTCAGAAACCCTCACTAAAATTTAAAAAATTCTAGTGCAACCCTTAGTTTATTTACTTAAAAAATGCCATGTGTTCCAAAAGTGGCCATATAGTGCAGATTACAACAAAAGAGTCAAGAGGTCTGCTAATTGGGCAAAAGTCCTACTTCTACCCTAAAAAACACAATTTGTGATAAGAGTGTGAAGAAATTCAACATAGCCCTCCACTCTGCTAGAAAATGTAACAGCTGCTGCTCCACTTTCAACTTTGTTGCCCTGACTTAACCCATACACGTCCCAAATATTGTAAAATGACAGTCAAAGTCCTGGGCCATCATAAATGCCCAGAAATGACCATCCTCATTATTAGTCGGAATCTAAAACTTTTGTGGCAGACCAATACCGAATCGGTGACATTGTTCTACAGGACTGTACACACGGTTCCCTCTCCAGGGTAGACAGCAAAAAGGAAAATGTACTCACCTTCAGCTCCGAGAGACAAGTCATCTTCAAAACTGTTGCCATTTTTCAAAATCATTCCTAAGGGGAAAAAGCAACATGAACACTCAGTCAGGACTGCCACATGTTTTTCTTGTTACTGTATCAGATGCCTGCAGCGTACTGAAGGTCAGTGTTCAGCTGAACTAAGCACAGTTCAAACAAGACAAAAAAAAAAAAAAAAACTGGCTGCTCATGCAACATGTTTCACTTCCGCACAGCAAAGATTGAGTCAAGAAAAAAAAAAATCATTATCATTCCATATATATTCCTGCAGATTGTTAGGAAAATAAAACAGGCGTGGCGAGTTCATAGTATATCATACATATTCAGCAAACAGTGCAGAAAGAAAAACGCATAATACAATGTCATTTGCATTTTGAACACTAGATTCATTTTTACTTAAAAGCCAAATATTTTTTTTTTTTTTGTACAAAATGGGTAAGAAAACAAATCCACTTTTTAATGTACTTTAGGTAAAGCATGAATGTAAAAGCAGTTTGGGTGGTGGTGCAGGTCTAGAACCCCTTAGATTATCGCTCCATGTATCCCCATTCTGTTACAGTGTGAGCATATCGAACAGAAAAAGTGACGGGAAATACCAGCATGTACAAAGCCAGTAACAAAACCTGAGAAATGTTCTATCCCTGCTCCACTCTCCATCTAAATTCAAGTACTCTTCAAGTAGGGAGGACATGGCTGCTCTCTTGAATCATGTACAGATGTGATGTCCATATTATCACTACATCTACCAGCATTACTATTCCAGTTTCAAATGACTCAAAGGTCTCCCAAACTAATTTACTAAAACCTGGAGGCTTCTACAACATGGCATGAAAATACTATTCTGTTTTTATTTGAATTTGTGTAATCTTTTTATTATTCTAAAGGTCTGCATTTTACCACAGGGTTGCAAGATTTACCTGAAGATACTGCCATTAAACTTTAATTCTCTTAGATTGTAAGCTCTTCAGGCAGGGTCCTTTCCTGTGTCACCGTCTGTATCTGTCTGTCATTTGCAACCCCTATTTAATGTACAGCGCTGTGTAATATGTTGGTGCTATATAAATACTGTTTATTAATATTAATTCTAAAGGAAGTCTAAACAGGCAGCTCGTCACAGGAATTTGCAGGGCCTGCCACACCTGGACAAATAATTTGGCAATCAACCTAAATTCCTTGCTAGACTTCAGTGCATCTACAACATTTTGAGGACTTTAAGAGCTCTTTTAGATCTTGGCATAATGACACCACAAGCACATCAATAAGAACACCTGACTCCTAATATAATCAGGTCAGATTGTGCTTGCAAACCCCCAGAAGTAGGTGACTATTTGCACCCACCCTGGAACTAACTTTATTTTATGAATTTGTAGGGCTTATATGTGTAGTTGTGTGTTTTTTTTTCCCCAAATGACAACTTTGTACTTTTCCTTTAAGAGTAGGAAAATAAATACATAATGTTACATTTGTGTGTCATTAGGTTAAAGTAATTTTTTTCTATATGCTTGGGTAGAATGAAGATCTAATGTTTGCTTTTTTTTTTTTAAATATGAAAAAAAAAAAAAATCAACTATTTCAATGAGGCGCACTAACCTATTGCACATGACTGTGTACACGGCCAAGTTCTATACTCTGAATTGTTAGCACTGTTTCAGGTGTGGGAAAATCTGCACCGGTTATGGTGTTCAAAATGTAATCCAGAGAAACATTCTGTTTTGTATGTTGTACAGTTTCTATTAACTGTGCTGTCAGCAAACATAAGGCAATATGCAGAACTGTCACTTACCCTTTGGAAAGCCTGTTGGATTGGTCTGTTCATCTAGAGACGCTCCTAAAGGCGTTCTAAAAAAACCACAAATTTACCCAATTTAGTCAAGTAAGAAAAAATGTTTTCACATCCTTCCTCTACTACCCATACTAAGTGAAAGATAGGGGGGGGGGTCAAACATTTCTAGAAACTGCAAATTGGGAAAGACTAGAGGAAGAAAACAGTGTAATCTACTAATGCACACACAAAAAAAGAAGACGACTAATTTTAAATGGGGTTTCCTGCAAGGTTTTTGTTATCACTCCTAAACAGCATAATCATTAAAACATAAAAAGGACCAACAGTGTTAGAATTCAGGCTTCCATCCAATCAACTACCACAAGAAAGCCTTCCATGTAGCGTATGTTTCTTCTTGCATTTGGTGGATCTTTGGTGGATCTTTAAAGACCTCACCTTTTTAAAAATGATTTAGCATTCCTACTAAACTTTTTTGTAATGTATAGCAACCTTTCCATTTAAACCAGCAAAACACCAACCTGCTGAAAATTTAAGTTGGGTATACAGAAATACAAACTTCTTGCAAACACCTCTGCAACCGGCAAAGAACAGTCACGTTAGGGGTTCCCCCACAAAAGTAGTTTTGAATCAGGGAACATGACATTCCCTCGATTACTGCCATTGATACACACAAACCCACGTTCCGAGATTCCCACGAGGGAATGTCAGATTGCCCGTTTTACAAATAGAGCCCTTTGTATCCATGCAGTGGGGCTCCCCCACAACAAATGCATGTTATTTTCCATCTAAAGGGGATTTCAAAAGGACTTGCATTATACCTTGCTCCCACAAGAGCGTTCTCCAAGGGTTCAAATATTCCAGGAGTTTAATTTTAAAAATATGTAAAGATCCAAATGTCATTTGCCTGGCTAAAGCTTCACTTTTTACACATTCTTACAGCTTTCATGCTCATAATTGTTGCACATGTCCCACCTCCACCACTATAGATGAACCTAAAGCCTATTGGCAAACACATTTTGTGGTTCAACTTTACAGTCTTTTGGTAAAAACGGACTACATTAAATTAGTAGACAAAAAAAGTTCCTTATTCGCATATCTGTAAGCATTGGTATTTGTCAGTAATGGGACTCACCTAAAAGTAAGTGAGAGATAAGTGAAAGTGAGAGTAATGGGTCTCACTGCGAACCCCAAAGGTGCCTGCTACCCAGTGACTTATGTTCTTTGCACAGGTTCACTTCAAGCCATCTTGTTACTATAGAGTCAGTTTTGTCTAAACTAGCCCTCACTTAAATAAAAAAGTCATCCAACAGTTTATCATAAGCAAACTAGTTTTGCGTGCAAAGCCTCTCTGTATATAAAACAGTAGTTATGTACAGAAATCCTAGTACACACGCCTAACTGTATAAGCAGCAACAAATACAAAACCTTTAGGATCAGTTTACCACACTCTTTTTTTTCTAATCTGCAGGAGCAAAGACAAATTCAGGCCTACTTCATGAATCAGAAATCTTTCCCAGATCTAAGCAGCGGACACCTTTGCCAGCCACTGGGTCTCTCACACCACAGTGCAGATTTTTAAAGCACCAGTGTCTACACATTTTACATCAGGAGGCAGTGAGCAATACTAATACTGTCACCCCTATTCATTCTCTAATCGGCCGACGCTGGGAGAAGCTATATGTGGCATCTTCCAAGAGGCAGCGGTTCCCTGGCATGAGGAAGCGGTAAACACATCACAACTTTATTATGGCCAGTGTGGACATAGCCCAAGGAATCTTCTTCTGCATATATTGTTAAAGTCTGAGCTTTAAAAAGCCCTGTAAACTTTTATTGCTGTCTGTGCTCCCACACAAAAGATTCACTCAGGCCATTCTCGATGAATACTGTCACTGGGACAGAAACTGATGTACCTAATCCAGTGACTGAATTGTGTCTTTGAAAACAGGAGATAAACAGCTAGAGTTAGACAGCAAAAAAAAAAAAAAAAAAAAAGCCTGACAATGGCATTAAGCAGGCTTCACATTCATGGGTGGGGTAATGAGTGGTAAAACTTGTGTTTTAACAACAATGCACATTCCATTTGCATTATATTTCTGTGTAATTAGCTTGAATGTGCAATAGGTTGCTATTCCATATATAAATTCACATTTGCAATTGTTGGTAAAAAACCTGCAAAGGCATTTGCAAATACCGCCCCTTACCAATCCCAGGTGCTTAATGATTGCCAGAAGGCGCCTGGAAGCAGTAAATGCTGTGTTTTTTACTGTTAATGGGAACTTCGCTGTACTGTAGCTGCCAACACACCTTCAGTACAGTGCTGCATTGAGTTCTCGAAAATTGTGCAGGACCAGTTTTTCTTTGACTGAAAATAAAGATTTACTATACTTTGAAACAATTGGAATGGTTTACTGTGCCTATGCCGTTAGTCTACAAAATTAGCCTTTTGTCCTAAATTCCTGTTGGAACACACACACAGCAAAGGTAATCCGTAACAATATTAAATGTACAATTATTTCATTTTTTTAGTGTTTAGAAGGGATTGAAGAGTTTGGGTTTGTTCTGAGGTATTTTCAAGCCTTTGAGTGGTTTTAACGGTCAAAAAAGCTTGCAAAAAGCAGTTAACATTGGATCAAAAAGGTCTATTCATTATCCTCCATCCGACCCGCTGCGGCATTTCCATGAGGTTTTCTGGATGCTCAATGAAGCATCCGAGGGCAGTTTGCAACCCCCCTACGTTTTTGTGCATAATAATAGGTGTCCAGGAGAGGTAACCGTTGTTTTTTTTTTTTTTTTTTTTTTTAAAGGTTTAAAAAAAGCCCTAACTCATTGACATTTCCGTACTGATCTGGTAAAACTATGAGTTATGAAGCAATTATGTTATATCATATATGAATTCAAAATAATTAGTAAAGATTTTCTGCCAGGTCCCTTATTTCCTGGAAGAGATGTCATAGGCCATCATTGTCCTATTTCCAGAAATGGTGATATGGGCTTGGTTGTTTAAATTGTTGGTTATAAAACAAAAAAAAAAGTTAAAAAATAAAAACAATTTCCTTACCTACAGTCATTTAGCCATATAGCAATCTTTTCATTCGGAATATTTCCTGTAAAGAAAAAAAAAAAAAAAAATCAACAAATAAAATACACGCCTGTAATGAGAATCTATTTAACACCATAAAATGTTCCCGATTATAGAGGTTTGATGACCATGTGTTGGCCATTCGTAACCATTTACTTTTTCTTCTCATCACACACCTCAGCAGAACTTAACACCTTGATCCATATCCATACATTATTTTATATGCAGAAATAAATTCTCAAGAAGTTATCACAGATTATTTTTATATTCACAAACAAAATTTAAACTGAACCTTACCAACCCAGTGCTCAATCCAGGGCCGGGTGGGAAGAAATTTTAGGTGTGTAACCTCTTTGGTAACCACCCAAAAACAGCCAGGTGGGTGCTGAAAAGTGTCATGTGGTGCTCCCAGCTAAAAGTGCCTGGGGAGAACCCTGCCAACCATTGGATATGATGGCAGTATTCATTTTTTTGGTAAGCACCCAACCCCACCCCGGATAATCAGAGAAGGCACAGAAGTGGAATCTGAGATAGTAAAATTGGTCTTCACAGATAGTCCTAATATTCTAGCAAACTTTTGTGTGTCAGTACTGCTTGAAAAGAGGTGTGGACAGGGGGTAAACACAAAGCCTGTCTTGAAAATGTAACCAAATGTAATGAAAAAAAAAACAAAACACACACACACACACACACACACACACGTATGTATAAGTGTGAAGGGAACAGTGTTCTAGGAAAGTGTTCAGGAAATAAAGAGAACACAGAACAGAACTAAACTCTGACCCCGACATCAGTAGCACACTAGAGGGCAGTCCTCCTGCTGCCACATCCAAAGACTGAATCTGCTTTTCAACACACCTGCAATAAACTTTGTAATATAATAGGTCATTTATTTTTTTATATTGACAAGTTCACATCACCACATACTTTAGGAGCACCCAACAAAGGCTCTGCAGGTTTTTTTTTTTTAAAGTGAATACATCTTTGTTTTTGCTACTGAGGGAGAGTCCTGGATGATTGCTGAAAGTGACAGTCATGAGACTGAGGAGATTAATCCAACTTTGTCTGATGAGACTTAATCAGTCTGTGTTGCAACTGTAAAAAACAGTAGATGACATAATTGTACAATTCAAGTCTTTCATGACAACAGAGGATTAGCAGATATTTACTATTTCTATTGTTGTTACAATACTTCTATGAGCTCAAGCTCTGCTGCATAATAATACGGAGCTCTGCAAAGCCATCAGTTTCTTGTCTCAATGTCACTTTCAGATGCCGCGATCTCCAAAACCTGCAGATAAACTGTTGGCACAGCTGGCTATTAGGGAAAAATTTATGGTGAGGACTTCACCCAATAAAGCGATACAAATCTCTGCACCTTGCTGTAAATATTATGTACCTGTTCTACATGCCAAAGGATTTGTAATTCTGTGCAGCATGAGCTCCAAGCACAACTGCCAGAAGACACAGCCAGGTTCATAAGCAGAAGGCTATATGCAGGTTGACAGCTATTGCATAGACAATTATAGACTGAAGACCAAATAAATTTATATACGGCTGCTGTAGCGACTCTCTCATAGATACAGTGCAATTGGAGAAGACTGATAAAAAATTTAGGCAATCTTTTTGCATAGAACGGGATTCCAACATACTGGAGAGGTCATATTGACCAATAATTTGCTATTTTATATGATAAAATTCAACTAACAATTTGACTTACAATGCGGCAATGGCATTTGAATTTAAAAGAATATTCCAAATTTGCTGAATTTTTACCAGTTCTAAAAAGTTCTACATTTTAGCAAGGTTTGCACACTAAAAATGCTCATTTAATAAACCTTTAAAGTGGAACTAGAGTTCTGCTATCAAATTTTGTGATCAGGCAGGATTGTATTGCAGAATAAACAGGCGATGTCCCTTCTGCAATAAAACACACTTAGCTGCCTGCTCTTACTTTTAATGATGCTGGGATATGGTGGATATCCTGGCTTCCCCTGTGGCTGCTCAGACTAATTGACTGGACTTTCACATTCTGCACTGACCAATCAAGATGGCTGAAGATGGGGAAAACTGGGCAAGGATGGTAGCACCCCAAATGGTAGGGGTAAATCACCTGTCCCCTCAGCAATAAAGGACCTTCCTGGTTGCCGTTTTTAAAGGTAGGGCTTAGTTCCCCTTTAAAATAAAGCTGTAGGAAAGAGGTGTATACCAGGAACCTACACTACAGGGCATATCTATATAGCAGTGAAATTCACTAGGCATTCACTGCATGTGAATAACTGAAAATGTGTTTTAAATGCCAGTTATTTATTCACATGAAGGAAAAGTGTAGTGAAATTCACCGATTTATAAGTATGCCCTAGGGCAGTAAATATCTCATTCATCAAAATGTCAAAAGTTTGCAGCTGGAATGAGAAGCAATATTTCCCTGTGCAAACATGGGATCTGGGGCCACCTCACTTACAATTATAGCATATATATATATATATATATATATATATATATATATACATACATATACACACATACATACACACATACATGGATCTCTGATGGCTGCCAGACTTTTGCATTTTAAGCTGATCAAAATTAAAATGTGTTATACCGCCTTTAAGGCCCCGCATGCCTTGTCATGTGACATTGGCTGCTCTTCTTATGCCAAGCTAAACACAACCACATAACAGTGCTATTTGCATAGACAAATCACACAAATGTTATTGTAGCGGGACATTTGTAAACTCATTCTCCTATTCAGTGGGGAATTTGGTTACAACATTCAGAGACATAAGTGTCTGCAAAAGAACTGCTTACCAAAGCTCTATGGTTGAAGAGCTCTTTTTACTTACAGCTGCAGGAAAGGACCAAGTACCCAACCTGATAAACCAGAAGAGCTAGAAAGTTTCCCAAGCAGACTACACAAATTTTGTCTAATAGGACCGCATTCTTGCTTTTATAAGCACTTAGTAGACTTTACCAGGGTAGCAGAAGTAGCTCCACAATGATGTACACATTGCTCGTTATTGTACAAACCTTTTCAATGTTTTACTCTCTCCACACCACCATAAAGAATTTGTATTGATCAGAAAGGTTTAGAGGTACACAATTACTTAGCACACATTTTACAAGCAGGAATGTTCAAGCAGATCATTCCTACATGATTATATAGCTGCCAAGTACAAATATTTTTGTCCCCCTAAAACTTCCTGTCTCCCCTATGCTGGCTGAAGATTAAAGCACACAGAGTTATCCACTGATGGGGGGGGGGGGTGGAGTTAGAAAACACTCACATTTTTATAGTGACATGGCGGGCCCACCATCCCACTTTGTTGGTTGTGGTTGTCAGAGGGACCAATAAAAAGGCAGAGCCAGCCAAGTTATTTCACAACTTGAAACTTACCTCAAAAAGTTTTTTATTACAATCCAATATTTTCCAATGGCAACAGTGAATGTGGCAGATCCTTATTGCTCAAAGAAGCCCCAAAAGGGTTACTGTGAGTGTCACATTATGAGGAAAGCAAAGAATAGAGCACCAACTATAGGTATTGGTCCAGATTTTAATTTTATTTATCACAAATAAATGGAAAGCTAACAAAGAGTATTGGGGAAATCAGTTGCTTTTATGCACGTTTATTCTTAAACAATAAGAAAAAGTTCCATGAACCAACAGCTGGCCAACTTACAAGATCAAAATCAAAATCAATCTGCTAAAATGCATTACCACAATCAGTCTATTTCCATTCACAGGTACGGTCACAATACAGGGGTCTTCCCATCCAGCTTAAAACGTAACGTAGGCACTTTTTCAAAAGAGGGAAAATATAAGCATCTGTTGGGATTTTAGGATGAAATAAGAAAATCTGAAGAGAAAACTCATGACCTCATCTAAAGAAGACCTTTGTCTGATCTGCTATCAATTCTATGACATGCAATGGAAACATGAGCGCAAGGTGCTGTTCAGTCAATGTACTGTGTCCTGTTTATATAAACTTGCATAAAACCACAGAAAGAAGGACAAGGGGTGGGAGGTGGGGGAGTCAGAGGCTTAGGCAGTTAAAGTTGCATAACATTCCTGCGAGGTTTACTTTCTAGAAATTGTTCTTATCCAAAGCTCAACTTATTCACAAGAAGAATAATAAAAAGTTCAAACCAAAATACACCACACACGAAAAAACAATCAAACCGCATTATAGAGTAAATTTGACCAGCGGAAACTCAGAAGTAGAAATATTTGCTGCTTTCGTTTTAGTAGGAAAAAAATCAGGAGTTCAGAAAGTACAAAAACATGTTATTCAAGCAAACATGCAGAAATAAATACACCAATTTATTGGTAGCATTCTTTTTCTTGCAGCTATGTTTCAAGTAAACTTGGTCACTCTGGGCTGTCATTGAATTCTCTGTTATCCTGACCCACCGGCTTCAATACATTCTTCATTACTAAACCAGACTAAAGGTCTTTCCAATAAAAAGTTGATGTAGCAATTTAAATGCAATAAAGTGAACCAGAACAGAAAAACCAAAGATTTGCTTACTTATAGGGAACATGCAGAAGTGTTAGTTGTGCCTAAACAGTTTCTAGGGAAAAAAGTACATTTTGTTTGTCCTCGTAAAAAACGGTAGTGTACTTGCTGGTGTGTGAAGGTGCCTTGGCACGCCACATAGCTATATATCTACAGCACGAGATACAAGGCACTAATGCCTCCGACTACTAGTCCCTGTATACAGGGTCTCATATCAGGCACAGGAAAATGGTGAGCAGAGCAGTAATAAGGAACAATAACCCTGCTTGGATGGCTGCTCCTACATGGACATTGCACAGAACAATGCATGGTTAGTCAATTGATAGAGGCAACAAGGAAAAAAAGGTAACTAAGCCATTGCCCTGTCCACCTCTTTATTGAGCACTTCTTCCAGATAGCAATTACATAGGATGGTGAAAGCTTCTTAAGGTGCACCTAAATGCATACCAAGTACATTGATACTGTAACCCTGCAATCTGAATGGCACGATTCCCAGCATTCCTGGCTTCCCCTGTGTGCCGGAGCAGGGACCAAGTCATGTCAGTCAATCAAGCTGGCCAAAGATCATGTTTAGAAAGAGGTGAAAAAGATGGCAGCTCCCTGCAACAGAATGGGGACAGGCGAGCAAAGCGGGTTTAATTAAACTTTAAATTCTGATTCACACAATCAGCAAGCTTGGGTGGAAGAGCAGCCATGTTGTACTTCTAACAAAAAGAGAGTCTATTTCCTGTGGGAGTATGGCAAAGCTCTCACTAATACCACTGTACCAAACATCTTCCTTAACAGAATCAAAGTTGCCCAGATGACCTAATAAAGCAGTTTTCTGCTTAGCGGCCATGACTACATCCCTTTGCATGCTGCTCCTGAACCCTCAGACAAGCCCTGGTGTGTCAGCCCTCACTACACTCCTAGATATTCACAACCCACACACAGTCATTTCACTAGTCGAAACATGTTGCAATCCACTTCCGTACACTTTGCCTCAATGACCTTATTCCATTTGTCTACGTCAGACAGTCAGTCCTGTATTTCTGTTCTCTAATTGCTCTGTGTCACACAAGTTACTACAACAGCCTGTTTCTGCCCATGTAAGCACACATCATTGTCCTGCATAATTACACTGCAACATACAATGGAATCAAGGGAGAATTGTCAAGAGACAAAATCATCTGAGCCAGGATAAACAAACAGTTCAAATCTTCGCCAAATAACACAGCGGAAGAACATCTGCAACCTACAGAAACTCAACAAGAGAGCACAAACCAATGTGATCACTTGGTGATGGTAAAGGCCATTCATGTAACAGGTGGCGGCAGCAATAGTTTCCTATATAATAGAGAAAAGATCTTGAATTACATACTTTTTCCTTAATTCCTATAGCTAGGGCGACAAGAAGAAATATTCTTCATTTTATTCTGGTAAATAATGCATATTAATATGTTGCAGTCTTGTAACCAGCCACTAGGTGGAATTGTGGTATCCTTTTCACATACTTTGCCATTTCAGCTTTTAGCTGCATGGAAAAAAGTAAATTTACAGCACATTTACAGTACATTTACAGTACATTTACAGCAGCGACTAATCCTTTATTAGGGAGTTGTAATGCGACCAGAACTGTGCTCTCTCTCTGGAGCCAAGCAATATTGCTTAAGGAACCTTGTTTTATGTATTCAAAGGTTTATTTATAAAACAAAGATTGAATACAAATATTAGTGTTTATATTAAAGGCATAATAACAAATATCTAAAACTGTTACAAATTCCCCATGTCTTCTCTTTAAATTGCAAAAAAAAGGAATTATTATATAGTATGCACTGGGTACCTTTGACTCAGCTCACCATTTTCTACCAAGAGGTTTTATATCACTACAGCTTAATCTACCGGTCAACTCGAAGTCAGCTGTCCTGCATGACCACAAATCAACAACTGATAACCACAATCAGTGAGATTGTACCATTCATAGTGGAAAAATGAAGTAAAACAAACAAAGCACATCAAAACAAAGGCTACGTACACACGTGCAATATTTATTGTTGGAAACAAACGACTAGCTACCGATCGTCCGATAATTGTTAAAGAAAAAAGTGCACAACGACGATGAACGAGGAATGAACGACCATCCCGACGGATCTGATTGGGCGGCGATCGTTTGCTATCTATTGTGTGTACGGTCGTTCAGTGATCGTGGCTTGTTCTCAGATACACTTTCTCCTTGATTGATGAATTCTGCATCGTTTAAACAATTGTATCTAGTGTGTGTAACATTATTGGGGGATAATATTTGAAAGATCGTATTATTACAGCATGTACACAGTCATGCACAACACGATCGTTTAAAATAATCGTGAATAATCGTTGATCAGCCGTTGATCGTTTGTTTTCTAACGACAGTTATTGCACGTGTGTATGTAGCCAAAGACACAAAACAACTAATTGTTATAATATGCAGTCAAATATATGAATTAAAACTACGCACTTAGTTAACTTTACAGCAATATGTGACCAATCATCTATGCAGTCAATATTTACCAATGTAGCTGAAAAGTGTTATTACACATTTATACGAAGTTTTCTTTTATTATCTTTCTTTTCAAAACAGATATGCCCCCACCCAACCAGAAAATCTCTAAACTTACATAAATCTTGCCTACCCGGTAAGTGCATGAGCTGGAGAAATAATGTAAATCTGGCCAGTTTACATTGCACACATGTGGCTCGACTCTAGACTTATTTGGAGCCAGGAGATGAATAAAAGGCGATCCATCTCCCGGCCCCACAGAAGTTTATCTGGATGAACCCAGCATGCATGGGGGAAGAAGCTGGTAAGATTTGGGCAAGTGTTGGGTTTTGGCAGGAAATATGCACAGGTGTAAAAGGTAGGGACATTTTGTTTCCAACATTCAAAATTTCAGGTCTCCAGGAAACCTCTGCTATAATTAATGTATCCACAGCTCACAGTACAGTATTACGGCGGTCAGTGGGAATAATGCCTCCTAACATTGCTGGCCTAAAAAGATCATTCAGGCCATCTTCATCTAACCTGAGAGGCACAAACTTCTCACGGAACCTCTAGTGACCTGTGGAGGAACCCTGGTTGAAAAATACTGTCCTACACTATTGTGGACCTTCTGTGCCTATATAATAAAAGCAGTACAAAAGGTAACTATAGTATACAATAAGTAAAACTTGATCAGACTATAATATACAGGAATGAAAAAGATTATGGGAAATGTCAATTTCCTGGCTATCTTTGTACTGCGCTAGACTTTTCTGCAAAACATTGATAGCAGATCCGTTATTACACAGTATCACAGCAGCTACTGATCACAGAATGTATTGTGATAGGAATGGCTCAGGGGTTAGCACTCCAGTCTTTGCAGCGCTAGGTTCCAGGTTCAATTCCCAGCCAGGACATTATCTGCATGGAGTTTGCAGATTCTCCCTGTGTCTGCGTGGGTTTCCTCCGGGTTTCCTCCCACATCCCAAAAACGTGCAGTTAGGTTAATTGGCTTCCCCCTAACAATTGACCTTAGACCACATTAATCACATATGACTATGGTAGGGACATTAGATTGTGAGCTCCTTTGAGGGACAGTTAGTGGACACGACTATGGACTTTGTACAGCGCTGCGTAATATGATGGCGCTATATAAATACTGTATAATAATAACAGAAGTAATGTACAACTAAGGCCACCATACCCCATATGTACATTAATGTCAGCAAAGCACAATCACTTTGTATGGGTCCCTCGCAATATTCAATCCTACCTGCACTAATTTTGGGTCAGAGGACCCCAAAGCTCAATTCCCACCTGCAATATGGTATAGTAAAGGGCAGTATGTATATATATATATATATATATATATACATATACACACATACATACATACATACATACACACACACACACACACACACATACACATACATGCTGGGATGCCATCTAAGGTAAATAATTCACAAAGCTCATTGTGCCACATATGTTTAATACATAACTTCACATGTAAATGTATAAATAAGCCCTTAATGCATATACAAATTGCTGTACACACTAAGGATACATCTTCAACTACTTAACACAGTGCTAGAATTTACATTTACCAATACAGTAGCAAATGTACTGCAATGACTGGTACACCTGTTCTTATTGTATACAAGTTTTTTTTTGAAAAAACAAATTATGAATACTTTTGCAATGATTAGTATGATCACCACTTACATTACACAATATTGCATAGCATTTCATTTCCCCCCCCCCCATACACTAAAATACAACAATGTACCAGATCACAGACATACAACTAAAGCAATCAGGGGCATAACTAGAACATTTTAAACAACGTCTACAGGGCCCAGTGGGTCGGATGGACAAATAACGCCAACCTACCTGATATATATGGCACATGTATCACCTGACAAAGGCTAGGCAAATACCCATGGACCTAAATCACCAGGGAAGAAGGATTTGTGAACAACGGGAACAGATCTACCAGTGCATGGATAACCATAAAATCATTACCATTTCATGCAACATCATTTGGGATTGTGGAGCCCACATCAGCACTGGTATAGTTGGACACCAATTTCATTGGTCCAATTCTGGATATTCCTATTTACATTAATCATGTAGTAAGGATAGGGAATCTGGAGCCGTGTTCTATATGCACGCTGTGTATGTGGACCATGTAGGTCCTACTATCGCATGTGATGCAAATCTGACGCATTCAAAGGAAAGAAGCAGAGTTTGACAGTCAGCAGATCCCCAATTCACCATAGGATCAGACTGAGGACCATCAGAATTTCCAAAACACTTTAGCATAATACTTGATCGGTCATAAATGACAGAAACGAATCAAAACGCTAGCAAAAAATATTTTAAACCTGCATGACGAGAGTATAAGATTGAAAACTTTTGTTAAAAATGAGAATGATCCAAGAGCTGGTGGTGAAGTTCATTCAATTATGGTTACATGCAGACAATACTGGGCCAATTGTTTCTAAGGCTGGGTACACACAGGCAGATCAACCAATTGTGCACTTGGTTTCGAAATCCAATCAGAAAATGATTAACTGAATACTACAAAATGCTGTACAATATGTTCAACAAATATAAAAGGATCTTTCACACGACAACACATGAGGTTCCAACTTGCCCATCACTTCTCAACCCTTGGAGAGCGGTGTTATCAGTAATGATGGAATGGAAGTACGTTTTACTTCCCACTGATTTCTTAACTAATGAAAATGATCAGATCTAAAGTTGGCTGGAAGTAAAATTTTTGCCTGTGCATACTCATTCTAACAATGTGATGGATATGTGTGACCATACCGACAATCAAAGAAGAGAACCAATACATGAAGGACCCGGTAATGACAAACATTCAACAGTCACCACATGTGCTGGCTCCTGTAACACTGCCATTCATACCGGTATGGAGGATGTAACCGGACACAGATTCTCAGCACACCGGAGGATCTCACTGAGAAGAATAAGGAAGTTCTGGGGCTGCAGCTTCCTGCTCAGCCTGTTCACACAACACACAATTCAACAGAAATCACACTGCTGTCACTGCTTCCTCTGCTGAACTGTAATGTGCCCCGCACCAACCTGGTAAACCCCAACAAGCCCCTGGCACCAACCTGGTAAACCCAAACAAGCCCCCGGCACCAACCTGGTAAACCCAAACAAGCCCCAGCCCTAGACAGATGAACCCCAACAAGCCCAGCACCAACCTGATGTCGGCCCTGAATGAACCCCATTATGCCCAGCTTTGACCCACTGATGACCCCACCACATATCTCTCTCCCTGATGACCCCAGTTACCCCAGCACTGATCTCCCTCCATGATGAGCCCCAGTAATCCTGACACCAATTATATATTCCTGTCTCTGGTGAACTTCAAAAAGTCAGGCAGTGACCTGATAAAGCCCACTGACCCTGGCACTGATCCCCCGCCAGTAAGCCCAGCACAGACCCTGGCACTGATCCCCCGCCAGTAAGCCCAGCACGGCACTGATCCCCGCCAGTAAGCCCAGCACTGACCCAGGCACTGATCCCCACCAGTAAGCCCAGCACTGACCCTGGCACTGATCCCCGCCAGTAAGGCCAGCACTGATTTCTATAATGCCAGCCCCCAGTTGCTCTCCCCCGCTGAGCCCGGCGCTGACCTGCTCGGTGTCCCAGCTGCACGGCTGTAGCAATGCTGGCGGTTTCCGCCGACACATCCTCTGCCTCCGAGGCTTGCCATGAATCTCTGCTTTTCGCCCAGGCCATCCTCTTTTTCGCCACCAGTTCCCTGGCCTGAGCCTCCTCCAGGGCGGCCTCGTCCATGCTGAGCTCCGGGGCTCCGCGCTCCTCCGTGCTGACCGAACTTCCAGCTATCCTGCGGGGAGACAAGCCATAAACACCCTGCACAGCCCGCACACCTCCCCTGGGCGGAAGTCCCAATTCTAGTTCCCAGCCGCCTGTGGGGCAGCTCCGGTACTCACAGGCCGGTCACTCCATGCCGAGAAAACTTTCTTAGCGCTCAGAGTCTCCGCATTCTCCGAGCTCCCAATGTTATAGGCGAGGGGGCGGCATCCCCGGCACCCCTCCGGCCGTGCGACAGACTACCTGCACGCCGCTAGGTGGCGCACAACCCGCCAGACACATTTAAGTCAATGGCGGGGCTGCTGCTGTGAGGTAGCTCACACAAATAATGGCGCCCTGAGTGAAGTGTATTCAATACATCATCAATTCTGCATGTTTTATCAATTTCAAATCCTTCTAAATTAAAAAAAATCTATTTATCCTGTCAGAAATGTACTTCCTACCTAAAATGTTGCTAGCACAGAGTTTGGCCATAAAGTGTACAGCGGCGCTCCTCCTTTACCTGTCATTACATGTTGCGATTAAGTCCAGAGGTGTACTCCGCCACTGCCACAGGCGTCTTCATGCATCTGGGTAATTAAGTCAATACACCGCAGCCAAATGTCCTCCATCGGAGGCTTCGCATTGTCAGCGTTGTTTCCATGGCGTCATTGCTGTATTCAGTGGCTGCGCTGGAGGGCTGCATGCACATGTGTAAGACTACAAGGACAGAGAAAGCTGTTCAAAAAGGGGAACATTATGATTGGGTTGTGTCCAGGGTTGTGTCATTACTGGCTCTTTGCCCTTTTCTATGCAATGCAGACAGGTAAGGGCTTGGTGAGAAGCGTCGGCATGGTGCTGTACTTTCTAAAAACATCTTCTATGTTTTTGTACTTTCTAAAAAGCATCCTATCTCTGTACTCCGGCCAAGACCTCTCAGCCCTGATACAAGCAGTGTGTTGGCTCTTGAAAGGAGTTTTGCAAATGTCAAAATACTTTCATGGACTGGAGGATAGGGAATTCCTAGATTTTGTGCATTTTCATTTGAAATGAGCTATGTTATGCCCACTTGAGTCTCCATGAATGGAAGAATTTAAAGCAGAACTAAACCCTTTGTACACTCATCTGTGCCGGTACCAACAAGGGTCCCGAAGCATGATCTCATGCCAATGTTGATGGGCATGGGCAGATTGCTTGCTCATACAAGTCTAGGGAATCACAGCTGGAAGGCTGTCAAATGCCCTTGTAATGAATTCTAAATGATCTCAAAGGTGTTGCAAACTGATGTCAAAAGCACCTTGCAATTGCCCATCTGGGCCCTTCAACCTTGGCTCTTGATTGGTTACTCAGTGATTTTGCAACTGATTTGGATGCCCAGCTGATACCGGGTAACTGAGGGGATGAATAAAAAGTATACACATCTAAAGGGCTGTCAGTGTCGCCTTATGCATCTGGTGCTGCTTTCCTGTTCAGCTCGCCCCCGCCTTTTCCACTGGCTTTTTTAATCACTTGTTAAACTGAAGAAACTTAAAACGTTTTTTGACGTAGGCATTGCAAAAGGAAATTACCATTCACATACATATTGTCAAGATTGTGCAGAAACAACACCTGAAAGATCAGGGGGAAATGACATGAACCATCCCCCTTTCACGCTCCCCCAACCAAGTGTCAAAACAGAGGTCAGACTAGGAATTTGCATCCACAGAGAGCTTGTCTTAGTACTTTGAGGCTGTTATATTTGTTAAGCACCAGAATAATGTGGGGTTTAAACTCAAGATGGGAACCGGCCCTGGATTTTTGCCCCCTAAAAATGATTTTGACTATGTTTCCTAGTCATTTATTTTCTGTGAAATCTGGTCTATTTTTTCCTAAACTTATTGATCTTTTAAAAAAAACATGTCACTAGATTTGGGTATTTATTCTACGGTTTTATATTCCATTTCTTATATACTACATTTCTTATACAATAGAATACATTAAAACAGTTGACTTCTGAGCGTTCAATTTTCCAGGAATTATTAAATTTAAAAGCTTTGCTGGTGATGTTACTATAATTTTGTATTTATATAACGGCAACATATTAGGCAGCACCATGCAGTCATTGCCATGTCACTAACTGTTCTTCAGATGGGCTCACAATTAAATGTTCCCAACTTAGGTTAATGCCAAAGTTTTCTTTTCCTTTTTTTTGTGGGTGGAGGGAACACCAATTAACCTACAAGTATGTTTTGGGATGTGTGAGTACCCAGAGGAAACCCACACAAATATGGGGAGAACATACAAACACAATACATCATGTCCAGGTCAAGATTTAATTCTAAGACCCTATGGCAGCAAGTCCAAAATGCCATTTCCAGCACTGCCCATGTTGGGCTTCTCATAATATCGCCTATTGATGTGTAGGTCTGCTGAGTTTGTATGTTCTCCCTGTGTCTGTGTGCATTTCTTCTGGGTACTCCGGGTTCCAACAATATCTAAAAAAAAAAGTGCAGTTAGGTCGGTTGGCTTTCCCTTAAAAATTGTCCTTAGATTACTTTAATGACATATGACTATTGCATTAGATTGTGAGCCCCTTTGTGAGACAGTTTGCGATAATGGACTTTGTTTAGCACTGAGTCTGCATTCGTCAGTTCTATGGAGTGAGGAGAGGGAGAATGAGTCCCCCCCGCCGTATAGTTTTCCATTGACATGTATAGAAGTCGTTCCCCATCGGTCATTCATGAATCTGTCGTGATGGATCAACAACGTCTGACGACCACTATATACATGTTAGAGTCTCACTGGAGAAGAGCATGAGCCTTAGGAATGGATGGACTGAAAATAAAATCCTTTCTTGGGTATAATGGTTCCCATGTATACAATTTACCTTCATATACAGTTATATGCAACAAGAATGTATACATATACAATTCAGTTAAGAACCTTGCAACCACAGTACCCAAGAGATGAGGAGCCAGTCAGTAGTGACGTAACTTTGTTACATTGATTATTAGTCAGGTAAATTGGGTTTGTCATCAAATATTAGATTTACGTTTTTTTCTTATCATCTGACATTGTTCTAATGGTTTACATTAAAGTAGTAGTAGAGTTTTTTTACCATGTTAGCCATTGATAATGGAGGAAGTTTCTAGCTCACGTGATACCTTATTTTATATATTTAAAGTAATTTAAATAAAATGTAGGCTTTCAGAATGCTTCAGATCTATTTTTCAGGATTTATATAATTAATGTATTACTAGGCTAAACTTTATTTTAATTTCAGAATAGGAAAAGGTTAGTCCCTGTTTTGAGTGTGTCCTGTTTGAGGAGGGTTCATGTCACTATTTGTACTGGGGATTTTTGCAACCAATAAGGTGAGAGTAAAAACTAAAATATAGAGTTGCCTCCAGGTCAAGAAGTAGGAGAAGTCTTACAGCGGTCAACTTTCTAATAACTTACAGAGACAGCGGTCAACTTTCTAATATTAGAATGAATGAAGATTTGATTGACCTGTGTCTATTTTCCAGCCTAGTTATGGAAATGTAAAAATATGGCAGGGTGTATGGCCAGCTTTTACAGCATAAGAAATGAAAAGCAAATTAAAAAGTGTTGGGAAAACAAATGTGATTGGATTCCTGGATATGTTCCTGACCTAAAAGTTTAGGATCCATATTTTTTATGTTCAGTGTTTAATTAAGGCGTTTCAAATAAAAAGATATGTGTGTTAATTGAGATCAGGTTATGGTTGTTATCTGCAATACACACCTAATGACCATCAGTTTCAGCAAATAATAAGTTAATGAGTAGTTGGGTGTTTACTGTGTACACTCTGAGTCATTTTTGGTTTACCCGGGAATTACTTATATTTTTATAATAGGGGTATCATTCGACTGCAGGGACATATCTCTTTTTATTGTTTAGATTAGCTGGCCTGTATCCAGAAATATGATGGTTATACTGATAAATATATATCATTTGTGTCATACAAAAAAAATGAATGATATAAACAGGCAAATCGGTATTTTGCCCAAAGAAACAAGTGATTTGTGATTCTCAGGTCAATTTAACTGAGACCAATGATCTTGTTGGCTATCTGTAAGGGTGGCATTCTTCCCACTGGCAAGCAGTGTAGGCGTCATTCTTCCCCATGACCACAACTCTAATATACTGTGAGCTATGGATGTAATAATTATAGCAAGACTTATTTAAAGACTTGAAAGATATTTTAAGGATTCCTTATGTTGAAAAGGTTAAGAAACACTGCTCTAGATACTGAACTCTGGAAACCAGCCTTGTTACTAGTGTTATTATTATTATTATTATTATTATTATTATGAATAAACAGAATTTATATAGCGCCAACATATTATGCAATGTTGTCAATTAAATAGGGGTTGCAAATTTCAGACAGATACAAACAGTGACACAGGAATAGGAGAGGAGCCTGTCCAGAAGAGCTTACAATCTTTGTAGAGGGGGAAGTAGCACACAATAGGAGGGGGGATATGGAATGATAGGAAGTATTGAGGATTTTAAGAGACAGTAGCAGACAGGTAGACAACTTTGAAAAGATGGGTTTTGAGTGCTGTTTTAAATGAGCAGAAAGTAGGAGCAAGCCGAATAGGACGAGGAAGATCATTCCAGAGAGTAGGGGCAGCCCTAGAAAAGTCTTGTATCCGTGTGTGTATGAGTGGGGATTAGTATTGCCTTTGGTGACCTGCAGCTTTTTTTTCACCAATACCTGACTTACAATTCATTCTTCTGCACTGTTTGTATGTGTGGAAACTACCATTTTCCCGGACACAGGGCTTTGATTTCCTCATATCAAATCCTTCAAGTAAGAACAACAGTGAGAAGTAAAGTAGTGGCATAACCAAATGTAGACACAGGAGTGCCTAGGCCCCCTCACATAATGAGATGTGTACTGCTATTGTTAATAGAATAATAGAAGAATTCCAGGCAAAAGGTACATTTTTGTGTTCTACTTGTAATGCACGCGGGTGTGGACCCACTGTGCCACTGACTGGGTATGCTCCGGAGGGGCGTAACTAACCCGCTACCTGGTCTTCACTAGAGCCTCTGATGGTGAGGATAGGCTTGGGCCCCAGCTCAAACACCAGAGCAAGTCTCCAGCAGGAAGGAAACTCTGGTATGGAACACAGGTACTGGGGTACTCTACCTGAAAGACAGGACCCGGCGCCCATGCCTTCAATTAGGAGCAGCGGCGCCGGAACGACCCGCAGGGCTAACACTACTTAACCACCAATAGGGATGAGCGAGAGAGAATATTAGGTTCCATCTCGTGGCGAATCGGGCTTTTCTCGCTTACCAAAAATGTAAGGGAGAACGGCCTTCTGATTCGCCGAGAGGTTGAGCTCTCGCCAAACAGGAGGATTTCCAGGGCTGCATCATGCAGCCCTAGAAATCATCTGCGACCCCCGGGCACTGGAGGTTAATTATCTCTAGTGCCCCGAGGATCGCACAGTCTTCTCAATGAATGCAGCCACAGCTGCAATCATTTAGAAAATGCCCAGCACAGGATAACTTCCTGACATTGTATTATAAGTATCTCTTACAAATGATACATTTGTATCTGTAACAAATGTATAATTTGTAAGAGATACTTATAATACAATGTCAGGAGGTTCTTCTTTGCTGGGCATCTTCTCAATGATTGCAGCTGCAATCAGGAGGATTTCCAGGGCTAAATGTAGCTCTGGGAATCCTCCTATTTTAATTTCCTCTTCCAATGGTTTTGTGAAATCGGTTCGCCGAAATTGCGAGGAACCATTGGAAGTTTAAGGAAATTTTCACGAGAATGCCGGATGCATTCTCACACATCCCTAACCACCAATAGCGGTTCCAAATTTTCCCATAACATGCTTTGTATGTGTATCCTCTCCAGCCTTGGAGAGCTTTAATAAATCAGGCCCAGTAAATCAACAAAGTCTATTGTGAATATAACATTCGAGTCACATAATACTTATTGTTTTATTGTGTTATTCTGCTACAGGATAACTGTGGTATCTTTGTGCCTGGATAGAGCTTTCTGTGTGTTTTGTGCACCCTCACTTCCTCAGAAAATTAAGGAGGTGATAGATGCTCCATTTGTGTCTGCTATAGGATACATGCTAATTTTACCTACATACTTCTTTGTTACATATAGTTACTACATTAATCTATGCGACAAGTGTATGCCTTTATACAGCAGCCAATGATCTCCTTTCTGGTGGGTTTACTCCTTCATTTATTTCTTACCTACAAATTGGCAATTATGTGAACTTTTATCTTTTGTGTCGACCATTTTCTCTCAAAAAATATGATACTGCTTGTTTTCTATATACAACATGAGGATCCCCCATAAAATCCCCATATGTAAATTGTTACACGTTTCATGGATCAACAATTACTTCTTCTGACAAGAATTACCAGTGGTAGTAATTTGAAGCAAGTGGGATGACTTTACAGAAGTGCATATGATAATTGTTAGATGACCTCACTTCAGTGGCAGCATAAGATAAATGTTAATTGTAATTTAAAGGCTTTCATGGCAGTGTACAAAACTTTAGTGGGGGACTTCACAACAATAGAGAGCTCCCCAGATGACAAGCTGCACCAGGTCAGTGCAACACAAAGTCCTGAGAGTTATTGGAAGATTCTAAGCAAGACTGAGATACACAGAATAAAGCATTTTTCTTTTATTATATATGTGACAGGTGTATAATGCAAATTAACAACAGGTCAGATTGTCCATGTTGCCTGGAGGAACATCTGGAGGAAATTTTAATGTTTTTTCTTTTTTTGTAAATTAAATGTAAACCTAAATACTGAATTCTCATGTAAAATGTTACAAAATAATAAACCATAAATTCTTTAACTGAGGCAAATGTAATTTGTATGTCAGTATTATGCAGGAATATCTAGAAAATGGAAATGTTTTAATCACTATCAGATTGGAAAAGTTCAGCGACCGATTATTGTCAAGAACAGCATGTGGACAATGTTTGGCCAGTATCTCCATGTAAGGCTGATCTAGAGAAGCAGTGATTAAAGTGACTGGTACAAGAGTGATAGAGAATGTTTCTTCCTGTTTCGTAATCATTATCCAGGAATTGCCAAGCCTAGGTGGAAATGTCAAGTTAATTTACAAGCTCATATATAAAAGACTGGTTTGTAGCCAATACAGTAATTATGTTAATCATTCTACAATAGAACCTACGCATACATATGACATAATTGAAAAATTTTAGTGGACAAATTGCTAGCATATTGGTAACGCTAACAGGTTACGAGTTCACCTATCCGTAAAGAGCCAGGCCATTGATTATAACAACAATCTTCTCAAAAGATTATATGTGCATTGAACATATTTAATGCATGCTCTTTACTTGTATAATCTAATCCTATGTGGTCATTCGAAAGGCCTGTGACAGAGCAGCTAGGTGAAGCTATCTTGGACATATTAGGAGCGTACATACATTGGATAATCATCAACCAAGATGAACAGTTGTGCTAGTCTCAGTTGAAAATCTGACGTGTACAGCACTTGCCCAACGTCCACTATGCAATTCAATGGTGGGGAGCACAGTGGGGTGCTAGTTACTCTTCCTTCCCTCTACCCTCTCCATAGAACAGAACGGCCACTGTGTGTATAGTGCCTGCTGATGCATCTGTCACCAACATAAAAGATCATTTCCAGCTCCAAAAATCCTATGTGTGTACATAGCCTAAGAGTGGTCATTGAAATGACACTTAATGGTATTTCCCTTTACTCCTTTCCCAATAGCTACATAAAAGCCTAAGAGGAATGGATGAGCAAACTAGCATAAACAGTAATATACACTTGCCAAAGAGGAAAAGCAGGAGGAAGGAGGGCTATGGCTATGATAGGGAATGGACCCTTTTGTGAAAAGTCTAATTGGTTGAAGTCACAATGGAAGCAAATAAAAATTGTTTATTGGAAAAGGCATGCTGCAAATCAGAATCTAGACTCTTTGCATTTTTTAAAGTTGGTGACAGGGTCTCTTTGACCACATAATCCATTTTCCTCCTATACCCTATACCTCTCTTGAGTCTCCACCATTTATTTTTAGCTTTTGTAATCTACCTTACAATATTAGAAATAATTTTCAGACAGATAAGGTTAATTTGATGATAGATTTTGATGCATTCACTCAATAGGCAATTTTTTAGGAACACCTATACATCTGTTTATTCATGAATTTACCTAAGCAGTCACCAGAATCAGTCATTAATCAAATACAAGAATGGTGAAAATCACATCTCATTGATTTTGGTTGAAGACAGTCTGACTTGAGTATTTCTGCTATGGGTGATCTTTTAGTATTTTTACACAAAGCATGCAGTAGTAACAAAATCATCCAGTGAATGACAATTATGTAAATGGAAACATCCACTGGTTCTGGTTCAAGCTGACAATAGTAACTCAGATAACTACTCTTTATTTTTGTGGTGAGCAGAAAACAATCTTGGAATGTTCAACACTTTCAATCCTAAGGTGGATGGACTACAACAGCAGAGTACCATGCTGAGGCTGCAGTGGGTACAAGTTTATCAAAACAAAATATTTGAAGACGGCAAATATGCATCCTGGTCTGCAGATTCTGAATTTCTGCACAAAGATGGTAGGCCAGTCATTGGATCAGAGTCCCATGGACCACATCTGTGTAGAGAAAGATGCATAAGTTTACAGCTGTCAAACCTTTCAGAATTGTGTGAAGCAGCTATTTCAACATGGACCAGATTTTTAAAGGACAATTCATGGAATGTGGAACACATGCCACAAAGAACTAAAGCTGTTCTGAGTTCATAGGGAGACCCTACCCAGTATTTTTTATTGTGTTTAATAAATTGATCAGTGTCTGTTTTTATTTCAGTGAGGTTTTCACTATTAATAATGGGAAATTTTAAACCAAGCATTCTATAATAATTGTTCTTTACATAACTTTTGCGTAACTTGGATATCACCAAATATTTACATCAAAATAAAACAACAAAGTCTTCTAATTAAAATAATATATATTTTGCATTTTTTTTTGTAACATAGTATAATGGCAAAGCCCAAATTAAATGTTTGCAATTTACTTTAAAAGATCTTTTTGATGCATTGCAGTATGTTTTTTAACAGGTTTGCAATTGCTAAAATGCTGAAGGGCATATTTACTTAGGTAAGCTTTAATAGTCACACAGTGAATACAAATGTCATCCAGATCATCTGCAATCATTGTTGGTATATGGGAATTATTAGCGTGATTATTATGTTTACATATTTCATCAAGACTGGATGTCACATACATCATCAGCGTATGCAACAAAGATCATATAGTAACTGACTACCTAGAATTTGTGCTTATTTTACATCAGTAGAGATTAATATTTCTATTATTATTATTAATAATAATAATAATAATAATAATAAACAGTATTTTTTATAGCACCAACATATTACGCAGCAGTGCACATTAAATAGATGGCAAAGATTGCAAACTGTCTGATATTCTCAGTCATTTTAGCCTGGTACACGTTCAGCAAAATCTAAAGACCTCTAAGGCACAACACAGTGATAGCTGCAAGGAGTCCAAATGTATGGGTTTTAACAATTTTAGGAACTTAAAGCAACTAAAAATAAACCTTAAAATAGAACTATGGGTAAAAAATACCAACATACAGTAGATTATGTGGTCTGGTAGCTTTTAGGTTTCTCCTTGACATTGCATACATTTTTTAACTGTCCTTTTACTAGCCACGGAAGGTCCAGGACAGTCTGGGCTCTGAAGGAGGTTAGTTGGTGCCATAGTAAGTACTGCAGGAGCCCTCTGGGTTTAAATTGCACCTGCTCTGTTTTATATTTTACCATTTAATTTGCTATTCTTTTTTATCTTGATCTTTTTTGCTGGAGTTCTACTTTAATATGTTAAAAACCTTGGATTGGTAAACAGGGAAAGTACACGCCATTTACATTTCACTCTAATTTGTGTGTTTAATGATGCCTAACAGGTCATCTTGATAAGGAGAGTAATGAAAGATGCCTCCATTAATGTGCCAACCTATTACACTGTACTGCAGGCTTGTAAATGACCCCACAGAGAGTAAATCAATATTTCTCAAACACCAACCATTAAGAGACATGTTATCGATGTCTTTTTTCTTGTCTACAACCTGCTTCATTAGGTGCAGAGTCAGCTAAGCTTTTCTCTTGGCAGACTTGTTATAATAATGTTATCTTTAGTCTTATAGAGCACTGAAAATGTTATCAGCGCTGTACACATAATTTTCTGGAAGTGCGTTTTTTCTTCAGTAGAGGTTACTGTGTGGTCACCAAGGAACCCGACAGGGTGGGTGCATTTATTCTATGTTATAAGTTTAATAAAAACCAGTAATTATTAGGAATACAGATGGAGATAATAAAAAGACTCAATATGCACAATGCTGCATGTAAAAGATAGACGTATGGTAAATGAAGAGTTTGTCACTTTTAATGCTCTGACTTTATTTATGTCTTTGGTAATACACAGTTTAAGTTAAAAAAATGGTTAAAAAACCCACATATAAAATATTTTGCAGTGGCTTCATAAAACAAAATTCCTCATTTGTTCACATTAGGATACCCGGTTCCATCAATTCCCCAGCATTAATCCCTACTAGCCAATGTCAAGGTGATGTGTTTCAGTGTATGAGGGCATCAAAAAATGAACCCTTTTTAGTATTTTAGGTATTGTATTACAAGTATAAATTTACAGGTTTGCCCTAAAATCAAGTAGAAAAATTCCTTTGTTTTTTTTTACGCATATATAATAAAATGCACATTATTCCCTGATGGAGAATCAATTATTGCCATTGAAACATACACTTGGAAGAGAATGTTACAGTGAATGTCAGATTTACTACTAATTAATTACTAAATGGTCCTAAAGATGACCTCCTTTTTCTCTTTCTCCTATCTTTTCCCCTCTACATATTTGCCTTTGGTTTGTTCTGTATTTGTTCTATATGTATGCACTTTGCACCACAGCTGTTCTATTGTCCTGTATGCTGGGAATAATTCTCAGTATTTGCTTATTCTGAACCCTGCAGAGTACCACCTGTCTTGGGGCCCAACAATTTCTGATGCTGGCTCTGGTAATTGGGTTATCACTGTGATTGTTCTTAGTAGAAGTGTCTAAGTGTTTCTTGGTCTTCGCCAGAGCACCCTGCATGGGATGATGGGCCAGTGACCCTAATGGCCACCGGACTACTTTGCTGCGGGGAGAATACCAGGTCGTGGCCCCCAGGCTCTCCCCACCAGAGGCGAGTGGGACAGAGGGCAACTTATTGGTGTAGGGGCAGCACAGATCAGGTACTCTGTCCAGACTGGTGGACAGAGCAGGCAGTAGACAAGATGAATGTCAGGAAACAGGCCAAGGTCAGGGCAGGCGGCAGACAAGGCAAGGTCAGGTAACAGGCCAAGGTCAGGGCAGGCAGCGGCAGAGAGGCAGGAAGTGCACTGAGGATCCAGGACCTAGAACCTGGAATCAAGGAGGTATAAATACAGCTAGCAGCCAATAGCAGAACAAGGTTGGAACCAGGAACTACTCTGCTCATTGGCTTTCAGAGCCTCAGAAAAGTGCAGGGGATGCTAAAAAAAGGTATATCTTTGCACAGCTAAAGGGAAGCTGAAGATGCTGCAGGCTGCAGGACAGATGATCTGCGGGGGGAGTGGTAACAAGAAGAGACAACTTCTTTTACAAGATTCTAACAAACTCTTTCAAACCTTTGGGAAGACACGGTTATTGCTCTATAGTCAGTGTTATAGCTTCATGAGTTCTACTGCTTTATTGGGATCTGGTCCATTTCCTTGCTAGAAAAAGAAGTTTTATGTGTCACTGGAACAGGACAGGTTAACATATACACTGATCAGCAACAACAGTATACCCACCTGCCTATTATTACATATGTCCCCATTGTGCCAACAAAACAGCTCTGACCCATCAAAACATGTACTCCACAAGACCTCTGAAGGTGTCCTGTGGTATTTGGCACCCAGGCATAAGCGGGATACCCCTTATGACTTACTGATTCTGCTTCCCTGCCTTTTTCCAGTTGTTCATCTGTCAAGCTGTCATCTTTTCCCCAGGTAAACACATGAATGCAGCCAATAACATAATCTAAAAAAAAACATGATTTATCAGACTAGAGCACCAATCCCTCCCTCAGTGGTCCAGTTCTGCCACTCATGTGCCCATTGTAGGCAATATGACTATTTTTCAGCAATTTGTGCTACGGTATCTCTTCTATTGGATCGGACTAGATGAGATTGCGGACTAGATAGGCACTACCGATTCCCATACACATTAATTCATTCTTTGTCCTTATTTGAACCTGTTTTGGTAGGTATTAACAACTGAATACTAGGAAAACACACCATAAGATCTGACATTTTAGGGTGTTATATCATCTGGCCATCACAATTTGCCCCTTAGCAATGTCACTCAGATCCTTTTGCTTGCCCCTTGAATTGACTGTTGCCAATATATCCCACCCCTTGACATGTGCCATTATAACCAAATAAGCAATGGTATTCACATTACCTTTGAGTGATTTTTTTCTTTTGTTTTGGCTGATCAGATGATTTTAAATGCATTATATTTTATTGCTGTGGATACGCTGCCTAAGTAATAAAAATCCTGAAATACTGATTATGATTTTTTCTGATGCTGGAAGTGTAATCAAGCTGGTTGCGGCCTGCTTGAAGCCTGAGCTGGTCCATGGAAACATCTTAATACCAAAAGCAAGGCTGCTCCCATTACAATGGAAAAAAAATACTTTTAATGCTTTTTAATGTTGTAAAGCAGCAATACACCCTATATTTCAAATAAGCCCTAACACAAATAGATAATGTAAGATTTATTTTCTTAAGAACTGTACAATACACAATACTGTTCCGTTTACTAGATTATTTTTTTGACAATAGTGCAAATGTATTTTTTTAAGATCATTTTAAAGCTAACCCTTCCCAAAAGACACCTGGGGGAGTCACACAAATATTCTCATAAAATAATGACCCACTGGGTCCAAAAAGCTAAAGCTTTGTTAAAGGTAAATCCTACTGCATGTGTTATATTTTACAGCCTTTGAATCACCTACCCTATTTTTACATAGTATATATCATATTGCTTTTAAAAATATCCCCCAAAGTAATAGAAGCAAGAGGGCAAATGTAACAGTAAGAAACTAGCATTCACAAAATGAGAAGTAGAAAATGCAGCCTCCATGTTTCCTTCAGAAAAATTTTACTTTAAATGTGAAATTTTCTAACATAATTTTGATATATTTAGAGATATAAGAAGTAGCTCTTCTTTTGTCCACTGTACTTTGTGGTCTTTTTTTATAACAGTACAATTTGATTTTGTACAAGCAGACTCATTACACCCTTATATGCACATTGTGACTAAGTGATAAATTTAACTGCAGTTCCTCTTTTGCTCTTGTAAACAGTGGATGTATCACATATCCAAAACATAAGCAAATTGGTTTTACCTGTCAAGAACGTGCACCATCTGAATAAGCATAACACCTTGTAGTATATGTTACAAAGTTTGTAGTGACATTTAAAATATACATGGACTCTGTGTTTAAAATAATATGTATAAAACTCAGCTATACACATTGGGAGACATTTCTAAATATCACCAGACTGAAAACCCAGCACATACTCCTCTCTTAGTATTGTGCACCTCCCTCCTTCTAAAAACAAAGAAAATAATATATCAGGCTGTTAGATCTCCAGTGCTAACTGTATACATACCACTTCAAACAGTTCAGGTGAGGTTTCAGTTATTAGAATAAGTAACTGGATCAATGCGAGCTGCTGTTACCTGATTTGACTGTTTTACTGTTTCAATAGAAAGCCTTTTATGTTTTATTGATACATTTGCTTGTTTTTTTTATTGAAAATTGTCCTTTGTATGATTCGTCTTTTTTGCTCCAGGGCACATAGCGGCAATTTATTTATGCACCTGAGAGTAGCCTACCACAGAGTTTGTAATCAAAAGTTTAAAAGGTTCCAAGCTGACATGGTCCAAGAGACATACCATATTCTCTTTGTAATTAATGGTTATTATGTTCCTGTTGCAATCTCCTTTCTTTTGTACACTAAGCTGTATATGCACTTACGCTAAATTCCAAGATGATCATTATTGCCGATGCAACCAGTTAAAACTCCAGAACATGGAAAAGAGTGGAGAAAAGTGTCAATGATAGCAAGAAGCCTATGGATGTCCCATCTCTGGAAGTTAGGTGAGTAGAGATCAGTTTTTAAACAATTTTTCTCAACTAACCTCCTTAAAGCAAAGCTGTACCTCGCTCATTTATTCTGAATCAGTGGCCCTCCATACTAGAAAGGTGTGCATGAAAGTGTAGCCATTCAAGCATAGGCTTCTAAGTGGGGAAACTGGCATAGCGTACAGTTTTAAATCACCATAGATAAATGCTTGTGCCATTCAGGAAAACATTTCTGTTAAACAAATGATGTACTATATGCTCCCAGTATATTTGTTCAATCCTAGAGATAAATATTAGTGGCATAAAAAATGTATAAGGAAAAAAGTAAATCAGCAGATTTGCCAAGACATTTCTGCAAATATAGGTCTATAAATTAACTCCCAAAACAAAGCAATTTGTCCAAACCCTAAACATCAACTTAGAGGATAAATGCACCAAACCCAAACTACAGGGGTGAAATGTTAATTTAATCTAGGGGCATAGGAATAAACAGTAATACAGGTAGTCCCCAGGTAACATGCAAGATAGGGGTAACATGCAAGATAGGGCCTTTATACACCCAAACCCAAACTACAAGGGTGAAATGTTAATTTAATCCAGGGGCATAGGAATAAACAGTAATACAACCTTTAGGTTTGTTGAAGTTGAATTTGTATGTAACTCGGAACATGTACATTATTTTAATAAATGCAATTAGGACAGATGTTTGTTTCAACATAATATTAGGCAGCATGGTGTCAGTTACTGTATAAAATCCTCACTGTCAGTTAATCACAATCAAAAAAAAAAAACTTCATGGAGCCTAGACATTCACTAACGTCTGGAGCAAGCTGTGCTTTGATATGCAAAACCAAACAACTGCAGAGTTTGTCTTGGTCATTAAATAGTTAAAAGATGTTGCAGAAGAGCTCAGTCCTTAATATCACCTACAACCTCAGCTGTGTTTAGCAAAAGATTTCTTATGCAATCCATGCTACCCCCTCCCTCCTTCCAATCAAGCCTCCGTCCTGCACACGAGCAGCAGGGAAGCCCCGTTCATTTCTAGAAATCGTCCGTATGTCGGATGTCCTTAACTCTGGGACTACCTGTACTTACCCTTTTCCTCACTCTCTAGTCCCCTGAAGCTATTTCTCTTCATTCCTCTGTCCACATCTGGAGATTTTGGAGCATGCTGGTTGCAGGAGAAACAAGGGATAAAAAACGTAATAATGCTTTCTTCAATCTTTCTAGACAGAATAAGCATTTACACAAACGCTTGTGCAGTGGTTCTTTTTTTAAATTAAAACTGCTTGTTAAAACATAACTTGCAATTGCTTAAAAACTCAGAAGCACCACAAACCTGTAATGGGAACAAACCTTTAAAACCCAGGTACAATGTTGCTGTCCCTGCTCTTAATATATTTGATTATATTTCACAGATTTCCACAGCCAATAACCATCAAGGTAACACATCTATTGGTCATAGTGTCAAATATTGTAAAAAGGCAAATAAGTACCAATGTCAATGGATTATATTTGGTAATTTGGAGACTTCCTCTTTTTAAAACAAATCCTGTTTGGAAAACATGAACCCAGTCACATTGGCAAATAAGACAATAATATGTTTGCAGATGAAAGTATGGCTGCTCGATAATCAAAGTCTATATATAGACAACATTGTCATACATACAGGGTATTGATTGGCATCAGGTCACACTCAATTTTACTTTTATATCTGAAACCATAAAAAATGGCTTTAAGACTTTAAGAATGCACATCAATAATAAATAAGTTTGGTTGTCCCCATTTACAAACATGAAAACAAGCTATACATAAAACAAGGTTTGTAACCACTTTAGAAATATAGTTATCTAACCCTTATGGATCAATTTTTAGCTGTGTATCTGTTGGTTTGCCGGTTGATTTACCACTACTCAGAGAGGCAAAGCAAATAAACTGTATATATAATAGTACATTGAAATAAATGATGATGAATTCAGAGGGTATTTGGCATCACCTTCTTCACTTTCACCTGGAAAAGGAATTAAAGGGCATGGATAGCGCCATGAGTAATTGTGTTGCTACAGATTTGCAGCTCTTTATTTGGGATTTGTTTAAAAGAGTTGGTAAAAATGTCAATGTTATCTTGCTAAGTCACTAATAAATTTAAACTTTTGGTTTTACCTTGGCTGATTCATCCAGAAAATAATTTAGGCTACCGAGGTTCAAATGTAATGTTTTGGTACAAATGAACCAATGAGTTGTATTTTTTAACATTCTTGGTAGAAGGCATCAGAAACCCCTAGTTCTAATTTCAATCTTCCCTGTAGTCAATACAAATGTTCATGTTACATCCACTTTTTGTTTGTAATGTTAAAATGTTAGGATCTGCAGAGAAAGAAGCATAAACAAATCCCAGACAGAGCTTACATGGTATAAACAGTGACTCCAGGTGCACAGTATATCTTCTGCTCATAAACACAGAGACAGCAAACCAGTAATATCCCCTGTAGTTACAGTACACACAGCCGGGACACTAACTCATTACTGCTACCTTAAAAAGAGGGATTTGTTAAGGTAGAGTAAATTATGTAACCTGTGAATCTTAATTATCCAAAGCATATCACTTTGCACTAGATGTTCTTATTCCTCTGTTGAATTTGAATATATTGGTCATCATGCAATTCAGAAGAATAAAGACATGGGGTCCACTTTATTAAAGCTCTCTAAGACTGGAGAAGATAGACTACTATGGGAGAACCTGGGTGATCCAGCAAACGTGTATTTGATTTTTTAAAAATCATTGATATTAGTTGGCAATATTTTGGACATTGGATGGACCAGATGCATTCTCGGTTTGCTGGATCACCCAAGTTCACCCATGTTAGTCTATCTTCTTGAACCTTGGAGAGCTTTGATAAATCAGGCCCATAATGTGAGTATAGGGTATAATTGACCACGGCACCACAGCACCCTGTGCTCAGTATAGTGATTGTTGTGGCATATGTAATGTTCCTTGAATCATTGAGGACTACCCACTAGAAAAAAAGTTAAGTATTAAATAAAAAACAAAATACAGAAAGTGTGGCAGTTTAACATGGGGAGAAGCTACACCTGGGGGAAGCCTAAAGCCCCAAGCCCAGTTTTGAGCATTCATAATATAATTAAAGTTGCTATTATTTTTAACCATAGAGCTAGCAGGGCAACAGTTATTACAATATTTGAAGGGTAAATGTTTATTCTCCATAAAAATTAATATAGCATATACAATTGCTACACAAGCATTTCTGTATTTTAATGTTATTATAACTTATAACGTTTCTATTTTGTTCTGCAGCCACTTAGATCTTAGAACTGTCAAAAAAAGTTAAATATGACAATCTGGAGATGTTTTGTATACTATTCCTGTGCAGGTAAATCATAATATATATAAATACAGCAATACCAGGTTTTGGACCAAGATTCGGTCACTAACATTCCAGCCTGTGACTGGACCATGCATGAGAAACAGAACAGTTATAAGCTCATCCCATTCATCTCTCTGTAAACTGGTAAATGACAACAGTTCTGATCTCAGTTCAGTGGTTTTAGGGAGGATGATTTGAAGAATGATTGCATTTTTGTAACACATTTTGTTTTTGTTAATAAATCTGCATGAACCTCTATTTTAATATCCCAACTGAAACTTTCGGACAATTTCAGTGTTAAACTAGTTTACAGTTTTCTTTAAAATACAACATGGTTTATTGGTATTAGTTGCTTAATTCTTACCTGGTTAAACTGAATGTACAATGGTTATGGAATTGTCTGTGTGGGTAGAGAACAGATTAGAGAGCAGACAATAAAATAACAAGCTGTACTCTTTAAGCTGACATGATGTATGATTTACCTATATAAATGTAAACTGGAAAATAGAGGAACACTAAGAAAACGGAATGAGATTTTTTTTCTTACAATTATGATTGGAGAGCTAAGAACAAGTTGCAGTACTTCACCCAACACTTCCTAGGAAATGTTTGCAAATAAGATTCCCTGGAAGAGGAAATTACTTTTGGGTAAATGCCATTTTTACATGGCACATCTTTAAGTGAATAGCTCATGATCCATGATAACATTTTATTGACCATGGTGGATAAAAGCACAACATACGTCAGCAGCTGATTTCAATAGCCAAGTTTAAATGAGGTGCTGGTGAATATTGTGCTTTTATCCAGCAGTTCTAGTCTATATACCTTACATTTATTCCTTTAATAAAGATGATGAGGCTTGGCTGGTTGACTGCTGGTTTTCACATACAGCCATCTACTTGATTTTACTTTGGTACAACGTAAAACTGTACCAAAGTAAAAAAACATAAAAATAAAAAAAAAAAGTTAAAACTTGGGGTTTGGCGTTTTAAATAACCTATTTCTCCCATTTCAAACCAAGATGACATTTTGGTTTAGTTTCGATGTTTTAAAGCTGCCTACTTAATGTCTATACATTATGTGTATAAAACAATAATTTACTATAAAACCTTTCTTTCAAGCAAAACTGACTAACTCCCAACCATATAAAACTCCAAAATGAGTGTACAAAATATATTTTATCTTTGGTTACACTTAAATTTACTGTATGTTGTAAATTTGTCTTGTTTGCTTTTAGGCGGTTACATTGTAACATGTTCTGAGGTGGTCATGTGATCTCATGGCCACTTAACCTCCTCTATTTGAGTAGACATTCCTTGTTAATCCTGGACCTAATGAAGTAAAATTATACCTCAAACTGGACTGGTTTTTCCAGCTCAGTAAATAATATTCTTGCAAAAATCCTAGCGCAAGGATAGAAATGCCTACAGTCTTTATGTGCAGTGCACCGGCTTTATTCTAAAGTTATTTTCATCTAATTTTGTGGAACCAGAACACCAATGTATGGACTGCACTGTGTCAGCTTTCATTGGGCTCACACCTTTTGGGGACAGGCTGTGAGTTGTTAATCATTAATACGTGGCCTGACCACAGTTCTCCTTTAAAACTGCAATTCATAAAATGTAATAAATATCACAGCTGTCAAACCCTGGAGTAAATGGACCAAATTTCCGGTTCACTGTGCAAAAAACCACATTAATGATTCCTTTAATTCATGCTGTACTTTTTTCTTCTAAACATATTTTGTTCTGACAAATTACCTGCACAGGAAAAGTTTATCCATGGTTGAAGTATTTATAGCTGCAGGGGAGGGCACAGCAAGGCCATTTCATCTTTCTTCTATAATTTCATAACTCTTCTTTCTCTGAGTCCTTGAGGATTTCAAAGAACTGAAAGCCCTTTCTCTGGGCACATTTTTCCAGCAACTTAGGCAGTTTAAAAGACAATAGATAAAAAGAAAAGCATTGCTGTCCATTTTTCCTTTATCAACAACAATTTGTCTGCTTCTACAGATGTTATCAATAGAAAAATCTGTGATTCATTTATAAACATGCAGAAGCCACTGCATGGTCTATTACTATGTACAACTGTTTGTTTTCTAGATTAAAAAAAGACACATTTTTCTTGTTTATTTTTGTTTCAATCAAGTTTATTAGGTTTTACATTTTTAACATACAGATAACAAAATTTTAACATAATAAAGATACAGATAATATATTGTTCTATAACAGGAGGAAGGGAAATTCTTGTTGATTTTTATACATTGGGTCTTAGTGGTGTAAACAGACAACTGTTTTAGCATAGTGTCAATGACATGACTTTGGAAGGGAATGCTCAGAAGTCTATTAAAGGAGAATCATATGAGCATACAAGTTATTGTGTAGTTTGCTTAGATTCATTGCTTTCTTCTGCCTATTTAATATCAATACTTTGTGAAGGAGAGATAGGTAGTAAGGTAGGGTTTTCTAGCTTGCCTAGCGGTGTGAAAGTACCAACCACAGGGAATGTTTAGCATTTACCTAGGATATTTGCAGGGGCTGCAGCAAGAATTTGGGCAGTGAATAAAAGTAAAATAAGAAAGATAACGTTAATAAAGACATTGTAGATTAGCTTCCTCACAGTGGTTGTTTAATACGGGTTCACTTTAAGTAATAATAATAAATAATTATACCTAATCAGGTAAAAAAACTTTTTAGAATTAAAATATATTTCGCAATATATCATGGGCTTGCAGCAGTTCAGTAAGGCAACACATGGTCTGTTTCCAGCAAAACAAAATTCAGGCTCCTGTTCAGATACCAGTTAACACAATGTAAAATCAACAAAACGAATCTTTTATGTATAGTTTTTTTTTAAGATAGGATGATTTGTGATCATCTTGGCATTCCTAAGATAACATTCTGTAAGTTCTTAAAAAATGCTTGGAAGAGCACTTTCTCTTGCTGTTACTTTTTATAGCTAAAGCCCAATGTGCATTCATTTCTACACCACATGAAAAGAACACGGCTGCAGCACACATGTTGAATTCCCTGCTCAGTGCATAAAATATTCAATTTTAATTAAAGAAAATGAAAAATGTTTCCCTGTGGAAATGGTAACACACTAATTTACTTCTAAAGCCTTTTTTAAGTCATATACTCCACGTCTGCATTGTCCATATTAAACCTATGTCACTGAGAATTGGATTCTGCATTGTCCTCTTCTAAAGTGCCCATCTGTTGCTGCTTTCTCTATCCCATGCAAATATCTTGATTTTGGAAGTCAGCTGTCACTACCTTATATTACAGCCATTCCGTGATGATGTGCCATTATGCATATGTGTAATTTAAAGATTGCTTTTTAGAATGTTCTAAAGCATCCTCGGGTGACTAATGTGGATATTCCAACAATTATTTCCACTCCTGACAATTACAATTCTCCTACATTTGTTTATCACATGCCCCCCTTCAAGCCATTACACCGTATAGGTTGAGAATTATATCAACAAAGGCAGTACAAAATGACAAGTCAAAAGTTTCCATAATGCCTTTATGTTATCAACAATACCCAATCCCCCATTACTGGAGGTCTATGACAGTTTATTTTTTATTTAAATGTAAAAATTCATGCCATTCCCAGGCAATAACCAAAGCATAGAGAGACAACAAAAGGGCCTTTGACAAAAAGAGGGAGAATTCGAAATCAAAGCCATAATGGACAGATGGACATCCAAAGGTTGTCCTTGGGAGGGAGCAAAAACAGGAAGATCAGGGCAACTCACATTGCAGCATATTTCTGCATTCAGAAATGTGCACAATTACATATTAGTGGTCAGGCGTGTGCACATCTTTATCTTCGGGCATGAGCATGAACATGCATTTAGACTCATTGCTAATTGTGGCTTTAAGTGGATTATTTAGAATGAGACCTGCAAGATCCAATGCTGAGAAATCATCAGCTTCTCCTGTGACCAGCGATTCTGCAGCCAATCCTGATTTCTCTTACTGACAATCTGACCCACCTCAACAGTTCTTTTCTTTCTGCTCAACTGATCCAGTACTGAACCCAACTTGTATTTCAACTTTGATTTCTGCCTACTGATTTGATACTTTGCTGTCCACGAGTTGCTGACACAACCTGTCCTTGACTGCATATCCACCTGCTGTACTGATATTATTTAATTTAGCTATTGCTGTTCTTGACAGGTGGCTGTTTCTTACAGGTGAACCATTTCTTTTGTCACTTATAGCTATTTGACAATAATGCTCCCGAGTTCCAGTAACAGCAGCACCACCACCATCTACTAGCACTCATGCCACTTTCAGTCCCTGCACTCCCTATCCTCATGCTTGGGCTGGAACTAAGTCACATTAGTGGTAAAAAAAATGCAGTGTCTACTACTCTCAGAAATTCTATTGACAAGTGCACCCAAAAACAATAAGAGGCTGCAACCTCTTCGTTTGTTTTCATGCTTCTATGGGGTTTTGCAAGCAGTTGTTTAGGTTTTTGGAAAAAATGATTTAATATATTTACATTCTTTTTTATTTTTAATTTTTTTGAGGTTTTAATTAAAGTAATTTTAAACAAAAACTGCTTGCAAAAGCAGTGACAAGTGGTTCCAATTAAAGGCTATGGAGGTGGCTGGGGTCGCAAACCATTCTTGAACACTGCATGTAGCATCTATTAAACATGTAACAACACTGCTGCCACTAACCACGGAAAAAATAAAAAAAAACTGTACCATTTGTTAATTATTACCCTTTTTTCAGTTGGTACTGTGTAGTAAAACTATATAATACCGCCTGAAAATAACACTAATGTGAATTAGCACTAAAACTGGCAGCACTTATCCTTTCAGACTCTCAATTGGGGTACCTAATGCATTAGTCCAAACACTTTGCTATTTCTCTATTGTTAGGGTGTGACCCAAATCTATCCATTTTTGGAAAAACATTTTCAAGAGATTTGACACATACCTTTACAGCCCCGCAATTAGAACTTGGAAAAAAGCCAGACTTCTAGGCAGTAAGACGCATCATCTACAAAACAAAACATCTTTATGTAACTTGGCATAGCTTAATCATAGCTACAGTAATTACCAGAATAACCATCCATTGCCTAAAACAGTCAAAACCTCCTTGGAATGAATAATGCTAAAAAGGAATGTGCAGCAACATGTTACAATTCATTGAAATTTAATAAAATATTTGTATGTTGAAACCATTTAACGTTCTAATTATTCACGATTGCTCAAAAATCATATCAGAAAACTTAGGAGTAGCATTTTATTAAAATATATAGCAATTCAATTCTATGAATGGAACGTTGAGAACATTTAGCTTATAACTTGCTATTTCTTGTGAATAAACTGAATTAGAAGGATCATCTAATGTTTGCTGTACTATCAAGACTGCATCAAGATTTCTGTGCAGTGTGGTAGCTCAGTGGTTAGCATTCTGGCCTTTGCATTGCTGGGTCCCAGGTTTCAATCTTGGCTAGGACACTATCTGTAGGGGTTCACCCCGTGTTTGTCTCCCATGGGTTTCCAAAAACATGCAATTGGATTTTTTGCTTCCCCCACACAAATTGACCTTGGACTGTATTAAATACATATGACTATGGTAGGGACATTAGATTGTGAGCTCCTCTTAGGAACAGCTAGTGACATGACTATGGACTGTGTACAGCACTGCATAAAGAGTGTTAAGTCCCAATGACCCCAAACACACCTCTAGGTTATGCAGGGGCTATTTGACTAAGGAGAGCGATGGAGTGCTTCATCAGATGGCCCGGCCCCCACAATCACCTGACCCAAACCCAAATTAGATGGTGTGAGATGAAGTAGACCATTGAGTGTAGGCCAGCAAGTGCTCAGTATCTCTGGGAACTAATTCAAGATTGTTGGAAAACCATTCCAGGTAACTACCTCATGAGGCTGATTGAGAGAATGACAGAAGAGTGCAAAGCTGTCATCAAAGAAAAAGATCGCCACTTTAATGAAGCTGGAATATAAAACATTTTTTGTTTTGTTTAACACTTTTTTTGTTTAAACATAATGGGCATTCTTGCATAGTTTGGATGTCTTCAATATTAGGGTACACTGTAGACTGCTGAATGAGCAAGTGTGTCCAAAAGTTTGACTGGTACAGTAAATGTATAGGTATCTATATGTTTTATTTAATCAAATGCTTGTGTAATCCAACATGCTGGTGTAATACTCCTATTCTTGCCTTTCTTTTAATTTCCAGTCCAAAGTAGCCAGGAAAGCCCTTCCGAGATTTGAATGCTGCCAGGTTAGGTTTATAATGCTGAACATTTGTAATGCTAAGAAATATTATCTTGGGCATCCAATTCCATCAACGCACATTCTACTGGTTGTATTGCTCTTTGTGTCCCTGCTGGGGGAATTCAGTCCTCCTATTGTTTTGGTGAGCAATGTTATAGAACCAAAAAGTAAAAGTAAAGTAAAAGTATTTAGAAATCTAAGCTTTACAGTTGTCACCGGGACAGTAATAAAGGCAAATATACCAGCTGGTACTCTAATATATAGGACCACATTCCTAATTCTAATATAGGATTTCCCTTATACTTCCTGTTGTCTCGCCCAATTTAATAGGGCATTAACTATTGCTTTAATCCTTATTCTTTCCAAATGTAAAAATAAAGGGTTTACGATTAGGTCATTTAAATGATCCATTTGCCTAGATCTGTTGTGATCTCTACACCTCAAGCTTCCCCACCCATTAGGGCATGTAAGACATTAGTTGATATAAAAAAAAACTGTTTTATGTCAAAAAAAAAAGCAATCTAAATCTAAATGAGATAAAATCTAAAATCAAACTACAGTGAGCAAACCAAATATTAAGTCAAACATATTACTAACATAAACTGGAGGCACCATTTGTTTGCTTTAATCATTAAAAAATATGCTTAAGTAGTCAGTCAGGTTGTCAAGTGCTCTTGAATTTTTTTTTTAAATAACAGAATAATCGTAATTCTCATGTGAATATTGTATATGGTATGTTAAATCATAGTATGACTACCCTGATGGAGTTCCTGCTCCATTAGCAATCTGAAGTACACTTTTCACTGCACTACACTCTGGGAAACCAGTTTACCATCCATCTGGTTGCACAGTCAGTATAGGAGAAAATTGTTTTAATTCATTCCCGTCTGACAGCTTCATTTGTTTTTCCTCTACCATGAACATTCAATAAGCACTCAATCATATTTTTTGCTCATTCTTCTGTCTTTGGCTCTTCATGTCCAATGTCAAGTCTTTTTCACATTCCATCAGAACAGTAATTTGTCTCCATTTATCCTCTAAATGGAGGATAAATGGAGATTAAATCCAATCTTAGTTTCCATTATGCATGTGATTTACCTAGAGATGATATGTTCTTCCCAATCTGGGGGAATCCTCCTGCAACCCTAAAACTTGTTCATAGTAAACTAACTTAAAAAATATTAGTTCTACATATAAGCCGTTTGGGTTGGTTAGTAGGAGGATTCAGGCAGTTTGTGTGTTTTTTAAATGAGCAGTATGTTGGCTCAGTGGTTAACACTCTGAACTTTGAAACTCTGAGTCCCTGGTTAAAATCTCAGCCAGGACGCTATCTGCATAGAGTTTGCAGGTTCCCCCCGTGTTTGCATGCGTTTTCTCTGGGTACTCCTCCAACATTTCAAAAACATGCAGTTAGGTTAATTGGGTTCCCCCAAAAATTGACCTTGGAGTTCCATATCAAGTATTATTTAACTAATATTAAATATTAATATTTAACTATTTATACTCTTTTTATGCTATCCCCTCCTCCCATCACTGCTATGCACTAAATAACAGTTATAACAATTCCTCATAATACAGACCCTGGGGAAGCAGTAAAATAGGAAACATCTACATACCATTACCTTTTACTGTAGGGCCATAGTTGATAGTGGCAGCTGAGGGCACTGTATGCAACAGGGGACTATTGTTTCTATTTGCCCTAAAGGGCACTATAAAAGACAAAACTGACCAATGGCAAATATTTATTTTGCTTTTACAAACAAAACCTCCTGATCTTTGCTTTTGATTATCTTGGGCAACCTAAAACATGCCACCATAAAAAAGTCTATGATGGGAGAATAATAACTTTTTTTCAGACAATAAATCCTTAGAATAGACAAATTTGGGTTTATTAACACAAAGAATTTGTATTCTCGTTACTGGGAAAAACAAAAATTGATACTAAAAATCTGGAGGCAATACATTTAGTTTTGTAGAACTAGATTGCTCCAAGCAGCAACAGCTACATACACAGATGAAATAAAAGTATGTATTGTATTTTAGCTGCCAAAGGGTTTGTATTTTAATACATGCAGTCCTGAGATTTACACAGATTCACGCAGCACAGTTCTGCCTGGTAGTGGAGGGGACCTGATCTTAGTCCTAATTAATGAAACCAGTACTAAAATTATTTGTATCTTTAATGTCAGCTTCGAGTTTGCGTTAATGGAACATCTTTTTAAAGACTAACATAAGAGGAAAGCCATTATCACTCAGTATGAACAACCTTGTGTCAATTAAAATGAGCGTGGGTTGCAAGTGATCTGAAGACTTTAGACTGTATTACAAAAGAACTGCTGCATTGAAAAATGTACCTGATCATCATATCACAAAAAAAAGTGTAAAAATTATAAAATGTCTAAAGCTGGGAGAATCATCCGAATAGTAGGTGTGCCTGTGATGTGAGAGAGGTTTGTGGGAGTGTTGGATTCCTATGTTTCTTCTAGCCAGATCCCACTTATATATGCATATGTATATCATTATTGCAGCCTTTTTAGGATAAAAATCGATTATAAAATAGGTGTAAAACTGCAGAAATATAAATACATTGAAATATATAGTCCAGGGTTAGTAAACCACATAAATGCCAACTGCATGAAACAACTGGTTTTGCCAGTGAATGATTGCAATATGGTTGGTACATGGACTATGTAGCATAGTTTGAATCCATGCACATATGCTAATGTCACAAACCCTATGCTACTACATACTACATATAAAGCAAAAAGCTAAAACATTTCATGTAACATTCATTCTGCATTTGTTGTGTGCTAGTGCCACCTATACAGCATGGGTGGCACAAGAACTGTTGAAACATAGGGTACTCTAAAAATTAAAAATAGGGTATTCCAAAAACCAACAGTTTTTATTATTATTTAAATAACTTACCTTGCAGACCACAAACCAGTAGCCCCTAGAGTGCATCATACAGTCATCTGGCAGGTACAGATATTTTGTGTCCCCAAGCTTAGGCCCAGCTCATGCCCTTCTCTATGTCCTGTCCCTATCATCATACCATGTTTCAAGTAATTTTAATGCACACCAGGGTTCAGAGCAGAAGTTGAAAAGAATGGGGAATGAATTTTAATAATGCTCATATCCATCAACTGCAAAAGAAATGGTTTAAAAATAATAGACACTATGCACCTGTCTGGATGGTAGATCTAGTAATTCATCCTGTGGTTTATGACAGTTTTAATTTTTCACCCATGTGGATGAAAATTTCACCAACCTGTATTGACCATTTCGCTAATATTTGGAAGATATTTGGTTGAAAAAAATAAAGAAAGCGACCAGGTACAAAAATATATGAAAAATGTGGTACAAAATAAATACAAAATTATGATTAAAGTGAATCAGTGGAAATGTACCACCAATAATCCACAAATTAAAGTTTACCATACATTTTAACAATTCCTCGATACAAGGTGACCAAGTGGGTGGTAAAGGTGCATTGGAATTAGACTTCATTTGCAATTTTCCAGAAAAAGGATCTGCACCACCTACTGCAACTAATATTAGCCCATAAAGTTTAATTTCACCTTTTACTAAGGGTACTATTTAGACATAATACATTTTGCAGATGTTCCCCATTACAAACAAAATCATTTTTGTTTGAGTTTAGGTACATTGTAAAGACCAGATGAAATTTATCATCTTGTTACCTAGTTCTTGTGGCTGATTTTTGGTAGGACATTGCCTTTTAGTCTGCATAGTCTGTAAAAGCATTTTCGAAGACACATGCCAATTTTTTTAATTAATTTCAAAACCTCCAGAGTTGTCACCAAAAATGTGTTTGGGACAGGGGGATTGATGGTAATAAGTCCCAAGTAAAAAAATACATTTCCAAAAACATAAAGATATACATCGGGATAATGAATATAAAGGCAGCATACCAACTTTTCAATGTAATTGCAAAAGCACTGGACATAGTATAAAATTGCTGGGGTGGGTGTTCAAGAAGGAGGGTACATAATCCAAGTAAAAATGTATAGCATGTAATTGTTCTGGGGAAAATACATTTCCCTAACTAGATTTTATTTGTGATGTACAGAAGATAATGCTTTTTAAAATATAGGAAGGTGCAATTAACTAGAAAAGCTAAAGAATTTTAGTGGACATACATTTCTCAAGTGTTCCCCTCCCTGCTACTGAACTGCAAGGTCATAATTATCCTCCAGAAAGAAGATTAATTGAACATTGTTAGTACAAATTCTTTTTTGACTACATATCTATTTTGATTATTTCATTTGGGATTTAGGGATCATCAAAATGCTGTTGTTTCTTGGACTTGCACAGAGACTCCAATTCTGCAGAGACATGATGTCATTAGAAGCAGCAATCTGAACTCATCATGCTTTACAATGACATCATCCTTATAATAGAGCATGTTGCTACAAAGTTAAACTCTTGTGGATGTGTATCATTCATTGTTCTGGCCATGGACCATTGATGTATTTCTGTTGTTAGCTGAAAACACACCCATAAATCCAGGGATAACAACATTTATTCAAGGTATATCAGTAAGAAAATAATAAAATATGATTATAAATCAATAAAACAGCTATATAACATGTATGAAAAAGTGTCTGGGAAGTGAAACTACACACAAGGCTGTATATTCAAATATAAATAGGATTACAATAATGATCGATGACTGGTTCTCTTTAATAAACTAAAATAACTTTGACATTGTAGCACACAACACAGATTAGGCATGTAACAAGTGGTTTGGTACAGTTTTGTTTTTGCATAGCAAGAAATGAACTCATAACTCATTTGTTCCAGTGTCATTTCACGGGCTGTCATACGCAATGCAATATCTCTGCTGATGATGTGATAGTTTTACAAAATTGCTGCCCTGTTTCTTAGTACCTTGAAAATAATTATTATAATGTTTTTTATGAACAGGACTGAGCCAAGAGCTATTTTAACCTTTAGTTTAATGGGTGTTGACACTTTATAGGCTTTGCCAAATAAAGGTGGAGACTTTTTAGACTAGACTATTGTCATATCAAATCTGATAATTCTTTTCTCACAGGAATTTGCTTAGGCTTGTTCTGTAAAAATCTTGTATTATTCTTTCTGTTCTGCAATTAATGTGTCATATTTTTTAGGCAGTGGGTGTTTATTTTGAATATCAGACTTTTTGGATGATGTTTTTGTGAAATCTAAATTTCACACATTAAAGGGGAATTTCACCTAATGCAGTAACGGTAAATAATAATAAAAGCATACTTAAACTAACCTAGGTATGTTATGTTTTTGAAGCTTGATCACATATTCTTCCTGGAATCTTGGTGTGGTTTGTGTATTGCTTCCAGAATCAGGACCAATCACTGCTGCTCTCTCTCTTAGTGTTGGGTGACTGGTCTTGTACCCATCCCCTGTAGTTTATTGCAGACAGCCTATGGTGTGTGGCTCCTTCACAAAGCTCTTCTTTGCAGCCCAGTAATAATGTCACTGATATATTTACAAGGTAATAACTGTATTTGCAAAGGCATTTAGTGCACACAATAAGGATATATATCTTTTGTAGCTATTGATATATATTTAGGTAAAGATCATTGTGCATGGAGATTTAACCATCGGCCCTTGTCAAAACAAACAATAAATCCCAATAAAACCTATATTACAACCTATAAATAGAAAACAAAAACTTTTTTTCGCCTCCAGTGCATAACCTCCGGCCCATTTCTCCAACCATCCATCTCTGCAGAGTTACAATTTATTATTTTTGTAATTTGTATTATTTATGTTGGGTTTTAAGGGTGCATGTATCTCCAGTGTGTTAGGTAAGCTTATTCAATTATTGTGGAGCTGTTCTTGAGCTAAAAATGCAAACTTAAATAGTACCATATCCTTAACCCTAATTCTTGCCCTTTATTTATAGAAGAGTATTGTAATTACTATGCCAGTTGTGGCACTACATTGGAAAATGAAAATGCAATAACATTTAGTGAGACTCTGCAACCCTCATGTTATAGGTTTTTATTTGTAAAATTAATATAGTCTAACAGTGGGATAATGTTTTAACAATGGCAAAAATACATACAATTTATATCAGTAACGAACATGATAAACTGACTTAGGCTCCCTGTGGCCTCCATTGTGCATCAACACACTTTGCAGCTTCCTATGCCCACCCCTGGTGTATATGCCCACTAACTAACTCTCATATTTAACTAATGTTGAGAAAGCTAGAAACTAACTTATTGACATTAATTAATTTAATTAATTAATTTTTAAGATATGGCTGATTATGGGAAAATAAAGATAAAGAACCACCAAAGAAACTAAGAAATATTTTAGCCATCAACAAGAAAGTAGTAAAATAAAATAGAGATAGGCGTAGGGCCACATGACAGGGGGAGGAGGGAAGCCAGGGGAGGAAGGGGCAAAATATTAAGAGCGGGAAAAGATAGATGATGGGGTGGTGCTGGCCCAAGAGGAGGGGTCAAAGGTCAAGTCTTATAAAGGGGGTTCAGGGTGGGGGGTTGTCAGACTGGAAAAGTGAGAGAAGCATTATGTAGGGAACAGTGGGAGCAGCATGGCCCCCCCCAGAGATTGGGCCTGTGATAGCATGGCAGAGTTAGAGGCCCTAATCAGCCCTTTATGGTCAGTTGCAGAAAAAAATAGGGTGGCCTGGCTGGAAGCCCAGGTCATCTCAGTAGTGTCAGGGGTTGGGGGGGCAGTCAAGGGTCCAGGCCGCCGATGAGCTTCAGTCCCAGTTCGACCCCTGGGGTCCAGCGCCATCGCAGGACCACCGCAAGGGACCCTCTGAGCCCCCCGCCACAAAACGACTTACCAGTTCAGCAAGTTGGGGGGCAGGAGGAATCCACCACCTCGGCAGGACCCCTCAGCGGGCAGGTCTCGAGCCTGGGCCACCAGTCCGCTCTGCCCCCTCCGGTAGTGCTTCTAGGCACTGGGGGGCTGCCCAGCGTGGGAGACGGAGTGTGGAAGATGCAGAGCCAGTCTGGAGCTCAGGAGAGGTTGGCGTTCTGGAGGTCCGGAGAGGTCGGGAGAAAAGCCTGTGGAGAACATGGTCGGGAACCAGAGGAAGGTCTGCAGGTTGGAGGAGGAAGGCTCTGGTCTTGTAAAGCACGGGCAGAGGCCTGGACCCGATGCTAGGCCTTGTTTGCGCACAGGAAGTTCCTCCAGCAAATGACGTTGTTTCACGGCGCCCAGAAGTGGGTGAAGATGGAGGACGTGGAGCCGGTGAAGAATCACCCAGCAGACTAAAGGGCGAATAATTATGAGGGGGGAGGGCGGGGGGATCTTTGCACACAAATGTAGGGGAAAAAGGTGGTGAGGGCTGGTGGTGTTTGCAGTGGCGCAATGCCTGGGGGTCATGCTGGGGAACCTGTGTTTGGGAGTCCAGGTACAACGGAATTGCCTAGAGGATTGAGGGCATTGTTGCTCCAATTCGGTGGAGGATGCCCCTGATGACTTCTGCGTGGTTAGAATCGCAGTGGTCTCTTGGGTTGGGGAGCTGTGGGAACCCGGCGGGTAAGCGCAGAGGGATCTGCTGGCTCTTCAATAAGGGTGCCTGCAATTTTGCGGCAATGTGTTGTTTTAACCATGACTGCTCAGGATGTGGTGTTGCCCACTCGGCGTCACATTGTACCAATAGCGGAAGAGGGCATGCCACAGAGCCTGCGGGAAAAGTGGATGGCGCTGGTGAAGGTGGAAAGCATGCTGCATTTCCTAGGTAGGTATGCAAATAGGGAGGCTGCTGAGTTGCTGGATGTGGGTTTCTCTTTGGGCTTCCTGATCTTGTGTCGGTTGGTAAGTATCCCTCGGAGGGCTGGGAATTTGCAGTCGGCATTGTTGAACCCTCGGGTGATCTCCACTAAATTGGCCAGGGAGGTTGCATTGGGACTGATGGCGGGTCCGTTTAGAAAGCCAGCTATAGCTGACTTGGTGGTGTCTCCTTTATGACTGGTGCCTAAAAGGGAGCATGGAGAAGTTCCGCATGATACATCATTTGTCTTACCCAAAAGGAGAGTCAGTAAATTATGCTATTGATCCGGGGCTATGCAGGGAGGAGCACACTTCCTTTGATTTTGCAAATTCTATGGTTAGGAAGGCGGTTGTTTGATGGCAAAGGTCGATCTTGAGTGGGTCCCCAGGGGTCCATAGTTTGCGCAAACTTGCTGGGGACGTTGGAGCATGGGACAAAGAATTTTGGGGTGCCCCTGGCTGGGCAAAAAACAATTTTCCATGGAAATGTGTTTTTTGGGTATTGTGCTGGACTCCTGAGAGAATGGAGTGCAGGCTTCCAGGGGAAAAGTTTATGGAATTGAAGGAGGAAGTTAAAAAAAAGCCCCTGTCACGCAAAAGATTTGTTTACGTGAGGTACAATCCCCACTGGGAAAATTGGGTTTCGCATGTTGCATTATGCCAATTGCAGCAGCTACCGCTAGAGTGAAGGCGTCAGGACATTTTGTGCCCTTGACACCGGTTTTGCGGGGTTTGGCAGCTTTTCCTTGACACTTACAATGGGAGGTCTTTGTGGATGGCGAAGGCTGTGGACAATGGGGCTCTGGACCTGGTTACGAAAGCGGCAGGCAGTTTTAGGTATGGGGCTTACTTTGAGGGTAGATGGAGTGCAGAATGGCGGGAGCAGGGGTTGTGTAAGAATTTGGTGCTCCTGGAACTGTTTCCCATTGTGGTGGTGTTGGAATTGTGCTGGGTTAATCTAGAGGTCAGTATGTACAGAAATATGGAAGGCCTATGTCGGCACTTGGCATTAATGGTTCCTGTTCTTGCAGAATGAGGGGGCTGGAGTTGACACTGGGGGGGTGAGGCGTTGGTGTTGTTATTTTTGGTCAGTAACTTTCAAAAAGGGGTTTCTGGGAGTGCGATGAGCAAAAAACTGAGGGCCTTGGCCCTTTTGTTTAAATTGATGGGGTAGGATGATGGTACGAAAGGTTTGACGTGTGTGCGGGTGAAAACAGGACGGGTGTCAGTGTGGGTCCGAAAATCAAAAACGGATCAGTTGGGCAGGGGTTCACACTTGTAGTTGGGTGAGTTGATAGGCTTCGAGGTTTGCCCTGTTCGAGCGATGGGTGAGTATTTGAGGATTTGGTCCACAGGGGAAAGCCTTTCTTTATTCATGAGAATAGGTCATTTGTTACTCGTTTCCAGTTCTGGGCGATCTTTAGAAAATGTGTGGTGGCAACTGCCAGCAGTGCTGGTGAGTATTCTTCTCACTCGTTTCGTATTGGGGCCACCACTGAGGCGGCCAGGTGGGGGCTGCAGCCTGAGGTTTTTAAACAGATTGGCGATTGGGAGTCCAATCGTTTTAAGCTTTATGTCCGTCCTAGCTTGCTGTAACGGATTAGGGTGGGAGTTGTCTTTTGGGGACATTCTTTTGTGAGCACTGTTTCATTTTGTTTCGGCTGGATGCACTTGTGTTTGCAGGGCAGATGTGCGGCAGAATGGACGGGAGTTGGGTTTCAGTTGGGAAGTAGCATTGGTTCGGTGGATAGGCATTCCGGGTATGCAGTGGAGCCGGGTCGTTCCGGAGGTTCCCAGGTAGCTCGCTTGTTTTGTTATTACACGCTGGGGGGAATGACTTGGGGGTGAAATCCATGCCGGAGCTGATTAGGGGTGTCAAGTGTGACTTCTTGAGGCTCAGGACTGCTTTTCCCAGAACAGTGTGGTTGTGGTCTGACATTGTGGCAAGGATGGAATTGTGGCAGGCACGGTCGGTGGAGCGGTTAAATAAGGTGCCGATTAAGGTTATCAAGGAGGTGAGGAGGTTTGTGGTTAGGATTGGGGGTATGGTGGTCGGACATTGGGAGTCAGAAAGGGAGCCTGGCTTGTTCCTTCATAGTGATAGTGTGCATTTGAATGTGATAGGCAACTACTTGTGGTTCTTAGGTTTACAGGAGGGTTTGCAGCGGTGTGGTAGTGGCTGGGGGCCCGTTTGGTAAGTGGAAGGATATGGGTTAGGGGTTATTGGAGGGGGTTACTCTAAAAAAAAAAAATATGATTGGACAGGAACTATGCAGGACAAAGAAAGGAAGCCCAAACTATGACTCAAAGCATGGGAAAGCTGTGTTATTTTATTAAACCCTCATACAGAACAGAAAGAAAAAAGCTGCTTTCATGAAACAAGTCTGCATCTAAAAATTCAAAAAGAAATGATGTCCCAATACATTACAATTAAATACATTTTGTAATGATTTATAATGTATTTTGTTATATAACAATTATAATGGCCCCTGCAAATTGGATACTTTAACTTTGTTAACTTTGTTGAATTGTTTGCTTCAAAGAATAAGGCTACATACACACGTCAGAAGATTAATCGCCTCAAGGCTGATATCGGAAGAGAATCTGGCATGTGTACAGCACTAGTCGTTCATGGATCTGTCCTGGCAGATCCACGAACGGCGAACAATCATAATAAAAGTGAGAGGGAGAGAGCACAGCAGGGTGTCACTCAATCGTTCTCCCCCTCTCCTCTCTCCATTGAGCAGAATGGCATAGAGCATTATCGTGAAAGATCCTTTCCAATGACAATTATTGAAGATGCCTAAGGGTTTGTATTTACTGATTTTGTGTATGCTATACCATTTTTTTATTGGTACTTAATGTAATATTATTATTATTATTAATATTAGGGATGAACACATTAATTTACCAAAGCAGTTTAGGCTTTTAACATTACATAGTGAATCACCCTGCAATTGATCATCAAGTTGTGAAGACTCCCTTTGCAAAGAATACCCAATCATGTGCAAGGAAATGTAAAAGAACATGATACTTGCATGTATTTAATTAACTTAAGTCAGTCAAACTTTAACTCATTCAATAAAGCAGCAGAATATCCAGTCTGATGGGAAAAGGTGAAAAAGAGCATGCTTTAGACTCCTCGGTCAGTATTCACCTTGTTACAGTTTAAAATTGCAAGCATTTTTTGTATATTTGTAGGAAAGTATTATAAAATATTTTAATTATGAAATATTTGAAATATCTGTTCTTAAAGGCAACAACATCAAATATTGTAAAACAGAAGAGAACTTTTCCAAACTGTCAGTTCCTAATCTAATAAATATATGATTCTATGTAATTACAGAACACAAGGACAACACAGCAAAAAAGTAATAAACACAATTCAAAGCCTATTTCATGATTTCCTGTCTTCAACAATTAATTTGATTTACCCAACTCTAGTTGCAGGAAAATGATTTTAACCACAGTGAATTTATGAATGAATGGTCTCTGATCTTCATCCTAATCATACTAATAAAGAAAGTCTTATTTTATAAACATTTTTTTTATTTTAATTTCGGATTTTATTATTACAAAATACTTTTTGTAATATTTTTTTTTAATATACAAAACGTTTACAGCTAAACCAGTTCTGAAAAAATATGCAATGCAGTTATATAAACATTTCTAATCATTTAATCCAGCTACTTGAACTGGGCACCTTATGTCTTTCACACTAAACCACGATACTCAGACCCATACAACCTTTCAAATAAGAGGTGTTTAACTTTTAGTGCCTTTATTGTACTTCATTGCCTTAGTCATTTCTGTACTGTGTACTTTATGTTTACTACTGATACAGCTCTGGGGCAATTTTTATCCAGGTATTTCCTCCTCCTGTTGACCTTTACACTGTTTTCTGTATGTCCTGTTTAGTCCTGTCCTGTTAGTCTGGTTTACCTTTAAATCCCCCTCTGGAGCTACCCACTTTTCAGGTGTCATGCATGAACCCAGGGCATCAAACTGAAATGCACAGACACTTCTACCCAAAAGCTTGTGACCCCTTGGTCTGCAAAACCAGATCAGCAATCACTAAACTATTTTTCATTCTCTAAATCTAAGTCTGCACCTCCACTCAACCTACAACCTACCGTGTTTTCCTGACGATAAGCCATCCCCATCAAATAAGGTCCCCCCCAATTTTGCCCAAAACAATAAAATAAAGCACCCCCCCCGCAAATAAGACACCCCTCTTTACCTGCGTCTGAAAGAATCTCCCATTCGGGTGGTACGGTGGGTAACTGTGTGCCTCTGTGTGACTCCTCGGTGCTGGCTGCAGTGCACAGCGAAACAGAAAGTAACTTCAATGGCCGCGGACGTGCCCGCGACTCCGCGCCAGGAAGGACATGCAAGCTGCTGATCCCTGCCCTAACGGAGTCTGTTACCTGGCCGTACGGTAAAAAAGTGAGTCAGTGAATAGAAGGGGACAATGAATGGCACAGAGTGATCAGAAGGGGACAATGAATGGCACATGAGTGATCAGAAGGGGACAATGAATGGCACAGAGTGATCAGAAGGGGACAATGAATTGCACAGAGTGATCATAAGGGGACAATGAATGGCACATGAGTGATTTTCAACAATAAATGTGTACTGTAGTCTTCTTCATGGAAAAAAAAGACATCCCCCTGAAAATAAGTCCTAGGGCATATTTTGGCATTTCAAAAAATATAAGACAGTGCCTTTTCATAGGGGAAACAGGGTATGTCAATGTCATCATATCTAATCTTTGCATTTCCAACCTCATCTCAACTTGTAAAGTGTGAGGGTGATCAGGGTGAAAAAAAAAGCCACCACTTGACCTAGATTTTCTATGTCTCCCACTTAATTTAAATCCCCCATTTATCCCCACTCCCAACCCCTTACCCACTTACCCTGTCGTACACTTTTTCTTGACAGACTTTTTTTTTTGTCCCTAAGAAAGGCTAAATGATACCTAATGACTTGACAAAGCAAAAAGTATTGCACTATTATATCAAGCATATACACAATCTGCATAGTACACAGGAAAGATACACACAGCACTGCAATATGTACATAAACACATTTGTCAAAACCCTTCCCTTTAATTAAACATAAAATTAGGAGAAAAAATGCTGCCACTACTGTGTACTTTTGGCTGGATTAATAGTTAAAGCTACAATTGGTAGATTTGACAGGTGTAGACATGCCCGTGGTAAGTTGGAAGGAAGCTCCTGGGGCTCTAAAGCTTGTGGGGGTCCTGAAAATTGGCAATTTGTCCCCTGTCCCCTTGCCCAAATGCTGCCCCTGGGTATGAGGAATATGTACCTCACCGCTCTGGTCGGTGCACCCCCGAGGGGGGTCAGGAGAGGGACCCCATTGCGGGTATGCACTGGCCAGAGCCGTGGACCATGTACCCCAAGCAAATCCCTGGCTAAGGGAAGTGGGCGGGATTATGGCGTTATGATGTCACTATGGGGGGTTACTCCCCTTTGATTGACAACCGGCTCCCCGCGTAAGGAGCTGGTAATTTTAGTGCTTCACGGGACCAAAAAAGTTGGCGACCGCTGCTATAAATGGAACGAGTGGTGGAAAATAAATGTATGCAGTCTGTTGAAGGTAAGGGTGTAAAGTATGAGCCAAAACTCCTTCATACAAGCTTATGAAGGTTAAAATTATGGGTAATAGATTGGGCTGTTCAAGGTTGGCTAGTTATAAGGAAACCGAGAACCCTAATATATAATCTGGGCTGTAGGAAAAATTAGGCCAACAAAACTCCAATGCGCCAACACTAGAGTAGACCTTAAATGTGACTGTTAAAATAAAAATGAAATTCTTTATCATTGGTAATCTGATGTGTACCTCCAACTGCATTCTCTTTTACAGCATTTTGCACATTACAAAATTGCAGTTATATATTTTTAAAAAATCTTTTTTCACTGCCGCAATTAACTTTTTTTTTACAAATTCATTTTTATTAAAATTTTCAACACAGATATAAATTATAGGTACAGTAACCTAAAACATTAAACAACACTGAGAGTACAGAAAACAGAAAGAGAAGGCGAAACATTCAAAGAAGGAACACAACGAGGTTATAAAATAAACAGTGGTAGATGCACAATACAATTATAACAGTTCGTGTTTACAAAGCAGTAGGTGCATACATCCAATTATCAATTATAATATATTTTGCCCACTTGGCTACCTTCATTTTGTCAGTGAAAGTGCTCCATATATATGTATCTTAGACATATGAATCAAGTGCTTTTTTTGGGAGACAGTGAAAAATACGACATCAACATCGACTAAGGTACTTGCTGGCACCACTGCATCAACTTGATTACTTCAGGAAAATGTAAAGGGTAATTTCAGTTTTGTTGAAAAAAAAACACAATGCAGAAGCATTATACGTGATTCTCCGCATTAAATCTACCATGCAATATGTATTGGTTAAGGAAAACACTAATGTCTAGTGTCTAAATATCAGTCATCAGACTCTAAAGAAATATTTATAATTTAAAAAAAACTCTTGCAGAGGATGCTGAAAATCTGACTCAACATTAGCAAGACTTAGAAACCAATAATTCAATTCCACAATCAGGACATTACATTTCTTGGGAAATTTCACATACCAACTGTGCATAAATCATATGCAGATTTTCATATTGGAAAGAAACAACTTTTGACAGTTAAAAAATTCACAGCATTTGCAGCTTGAAATTGAAAGGTCATTTTTTAAAACATTACAAAATACGTTATTTAGCAATAATAAATTAAAATGTTTTGTTTTAAAAAAAAGTGAAGTATCCTTAAGATCAGTTCCAGCTCACCAAGAGTCTTTTTCTTGCAGCATACTGCCGTTTATAGTGTCATTACACAGCTGGTGAAGCTGACAATGACATATGACAAAGGAGATAAACTTTCGATTAGTCTTAACTGACGTAATAGTGAGACTCTTATCATATATTTGCAGTATTGCTGAACATGAAAAGAGCAAATAAAAGGTCAGGATGTGTCAATTCATAAAAAAAGCAAATTTACTTTTGCAGATATTTGGTATTTTCACCATATATCAGCTTATACTCACACATAAGTATGTTGATGTACTTCATGAATGACTTATGAATTGTATGTACAATACGTAAATATATTTTAAAAATATTTTACAGAAGAAATTGTATTGTGATAAATGTGAGCCTTTTAAAACATGTAGGCTTCAATTTATAAAACAAAGAATCTGACATTCCCTCAAACATTCCCTGGCAGGAATAAATTACTGCTGTTAAACTGAACTGATCTGAAATATTCCCACAAAAAAGGCTTGAGGGAATGTCTGATTCCCTTTTTTTATAAATCGAGCCCATAATATCAAACTTGCCCTACTTTTAATTAATTTTGTTGTACTTTTTTATACACTTTCATGCAGGAGAAGATAAAGTGATAGTGTTGGTTGTGGAAAAAAGAGTTTGCAAGTACATTGAAAAATTAGATGCCGGCTATGCAGAGAGCAGCCGAACTGAGCAAAAATTCAACACTGGTTTCATTTTATTTAAACTTTTTTTTTCAGAACAATAAAATATCACACTGCTTTCCCTCTGTTACAACTTCACCCACAGATCATCTGTCCAGCGGCTTGCAGCATCCTCAGCCTCCCTTAAGCTGTGCAGAGAAGTGTCTTTCTTAATATCCCTGCACTTACACAGCTAAAGGAGATTTCAGATTATGTGCAGCAGCCAATGAGCAGACTAATTCTTGCGTCAATCTTGTTCTGCTATTGGCTGCTTGGCTTATACCTTGCTTCTCCCAGACTGTGCTTGCTGGATCTCAACCTTGCTACCTGAGACTTTTTCTAAATTTCTAAAATAACTATGTGATTTGTCAGTTTTTTACTTATTTGCTTATGTGCAATATAATTTAAAAAGAAAGTTGGATTGGTGAAGAAATCCAGTCACAATTCAGATATTTTAAAAAATGGTTGAAAATAATAATTCTGGTAAAAATCACTAGAAATGTATTTTTTAGACAGTTTTAGGAACCTTGGATGCCATGGTGGCAGTCTTGAATCACGATCCAGGTAAAATTACTGCAGTTATTCACAGGCAATGTTTTCCCATTGTTGAATATCATTCCCACTATTGAATAACAGTTTTCATGTTTTCTCAGATTGTGACTCACAATATAAGAAAAGAGGCAAAATATTATGCAACAAAAACTAATCTGTGTATAATTGCAAATATTTGCTGTGATTTTACTTAGTTAATACTCACACCATTCTCAAGAACTTTCTTAGAGTACATACTTCTAAACACTTTCCCAAAAGTACTTTCTCTCAGTAAAACATATCTGTGCCTAAATTAGCCACAAGCTTTGTCCCTTATTATTGGTATGAGAAAATAGTGTCTTGGGTGGCCCTGCACCATCTTTTGCAGAGGGTTGCATTGGTGTCAGCTCCATGTAAAAGTTGGAAGGGTGTGCCAATGTGCAGGATATTAAAAACTTTCAATTTGTGCTTGGATTGCTCAGATTCCGATATTCAATCCAAAATCGGTAAAGCTCCAATCCTAGTCAGATTTTACCTAAATAGGAGTTATTTGACCGCTATTAGTTAAGACAAATAGAACAGTGCAGTTGTACTAACTATTTATGTGCATTGTTTACTGCGGGGATGTGTCTTGGGGGCTCATAAGAGATAAATGGGAGCTCCCTGGAAACACATAGACACTGCAGATTTCCAACACCTGCACATGGGTGTAAATCCAACCCAAATTTCCACTAGAGTTGGGTTTAAATTAATAGACCTTAACACAATGATAAAAAATATGTTTTTAATTAAAATAAAGCGGAAGGTTTAAGCGGATTAAGGCTCACCTCCAATTATCTTTAATTTTCATAATAGGTGGCAAGATGGACATTTTATTTTTAGATTAACCACACGGTAATAAGGAGTACCATTCAATTATCTGGTATTTTTCGCAATTATAGCTAAGGAAATTTAGCCCATTGCGTAATTATTGGCTGTAAATTAACCTTTTTCCTTTTTTTTACGAGTGCCTGGAGTTCTTTTTATGTTTACCTTTCATATTAATTTCACACATATAATAAGTGAATAAACAAAATGCTTGCCTCGCTATTACCTCTACACATGTCCCCATTGTGGATTAATCTCACAAAAACACAGGTAAGTGAGCTTCTGGCTCAATTTCAAATTTAACTAAAGAAAACAAGGTTATATCTGGGAACTTGCGTCACATGAAACTTCTTTTTAACTACAAACAATCACTGGCAAATAAAGTGAGATTTAGCAGTGCAGAACAAAAATGCATGGTTGTAAGCCCAGTGTATATACTTGGTATTTAAATAGCACACAGCAGTACAGGTCTGGAAAAGAAGTTAGCGTTCAATATATTTTTAGTAATGCTGTTGATTATGGGGCTGTAGAGTAGATAGCTTCCTATGTAGCCTGCACTGAGGTGCAAAAGTTCATAAAAATAAGTAGGGGCCTTTGGTACAAAAGAGAAAGAATACAATGTGGCTGACCGTGTGCTCAAGACTTACCGGGGACCTCTCCTACACTGTCCGCGATGCTATTTGGGGATGCTTAAAGCCTATCCAAGATGTAAATCTAAAACTGTAATATTCTGCATTCATTTGCTCTACATTTTTTAACCTGGTTATCCTTTCTTAGCCTACTTCTTATTATAGGATGACAAAGCTCAATCAAACCTATCAATTTGTGTCTTTGGAGGGGCAACATTGCCACCCCAGACAGGGTTTCCCAGAATGTGCTCGGTGGAACTCCGAGACCAACCTCTCTGCATTGACATCCCTGGATGGAACCAAAGAATTCTCTTCTGTTCCAAAACCCTTCCACTTAGAAAGTTATTGAGTCTGGCCTGCTTTTTTCCTAGACTCCAGAACAGCTTCCACTTCAAATTCCTTGTTTCCACTAGGATAGGTGGAGGTGAAACAGATGATCTGCCCATAAAAGAATCCTGTGGCACACAATTCAGGCAAGAGATGTGAAAGACCAGATAGACCGTTAGTGATTCAGGGAGTGTAAGTTTAACCACTACTGGGTTAATAGTTCCCTGCTTTAAATTAAAAAAAAAATCACTCTATCCCCATTTCTATTACAAAGGCAGGAGGACCTGTGAAGTTCAAAGAAAATAGCTTGGAAAACCAGAACAAAGACAAGTAATGAATCGGCCATATCTGGGGACTGGATGGCTGCACTGTATTACACTTTAGATGCACTTTAAATCCTCACTACTGATAAAAAATGTTTATGTCTTTGAAAAACACTCAAGGATTACAATTTATTTCAGGTTTGTCTTGTTTTCTCAGTCTGCATACGGCGTCCTCTTCTGGTGACAGGGTGTAAGGTTTTGTGCCTTAATCATTCCAATAATTCAATAAATGTGTTGCAAAAGCAACAACACAAAGATACATTTTATGTTGCTGACAGAACTTATCATGATTAGTTATCAAAAACAAAAAACAATTACAAGATTAAATTAGAAATGTGACTGCTAGAAAATCAGATAAGGTAGCAGGTTTCCCAACCCTTCACTAAGAGAATCAACTGTATCCCTTACACTTCTTTCAGCTTTATTCATTTTGTAACATTGTTGTAAACATACTTATCAAGTGATGGGGCAAAATGGGTGAATCTGCAACTAGAAAAAGGTCATTATGTTTGGAATGTAACTGATATTGTTGCTGGGTAACTTAAGGAGGAACTAAACTGAAAACTGCCTAAACAAATACACTTACCTTCAATCCTGGGAGCAGGGCAGTCCCATCCATGCGGGGGTGTCTTGCATCAGCTCCCACGTCGTCCCAGAGCCGGCGACCTGGGCGCCTCCATCTTCTCCGCTTTTTCTGGGTTTTTCATCCTACATCACCTGACCCAGGCGCAAGATCGGGTGACGTAGAATGGAAAAAAAACTTGCCGATCTCACTTTGCATGCCTGAGATTTGCAAATTTTTCTCTTTTGGTAAAGTCTTCTTCTGCGCATGCCCAGGCACCCAAGTGCCTCTTATTCACATTTTATATGGAATCTGACAATCTCAAACATTCCCTGGTAGGATGCCAATGAAATCTATGGACCTGGAAGATTCTCTGCCAAGAAATGTTTGAGGGATTGTCTGATTTCCTGTTTAATAAATAGAACCCCAGGTTTTTCAGACGGATCAAAAGCAAACGTGTTTGAAAAGTATTCAGGGCAAAGCACAAGTTTATGTAGTTTAAACAAAAGTTTTTCTTTTTAAATTATCCATTTGTTTATGTTTGAATACCTGAATAAACATGGATTTTCTCAATCACTGATTTAAACAGAGGCCAAACATTGTGATCTGAAACTATTCCCATAAAATCCTTGGCTGGTTGTTTACTCTCTTGAACAACAAGAGTGGAATGGAGAACTTTTCCATCATAAAGCCAACAAGCCATACTTGCCAGCATTATTCTCTATTGCTTAAATATACATGAACATAGAAAGTTAATTCTTTCTAGGATAACTTTAGAACAATATGGCTCATTTACAAAAGAGATATAAACTGCTTGTCAAAGTGAATTATCCTTTTCATATACTGAATGAAGCTCTGCTGAATTCAACCACCCAATCTTGAGCACACATTTTAGACATTCTTGCCTGTGATTGTATATTCTTTGCAATGTGAATTTCCATTGCATTTACTAAGTTGTGTAGTGAAATACACCTTACAAGAGTTAGGTGAACAATCTAAACTTTTTTAGTGTATCAATGCCAAAGTGTTATTAGAATAGTGGTTTGTATGAGGAAATTCATTCATCCCAATATTGTGTTATGAAGTGTTTATTTTGCAAAGATTAAATTAAACAAACATACTTCTCACTTTGTCATGCTTTGATGATCTTTGTTATATGGGTCTTAAAACAACAGTCAAGATAATAGATAAAGCTAATGCACAATAATCTATCTAAAGGTCTTTATGGGAAACGGCATGAAAGAAATCTAATAGGCAAAAACTCTCTCTGATGACTCATGTCAGTGATCTGTATTTAAATGATGATGGACTCTTGGACAGCAGCACAGTCAGTGGACCGAATGGGGGGGGGGAGAAATGGCATAGAAACAAATTTTTATCTACAGTGCTCTGTACAGAAAATAAAATTCTCAGATTAGAATTAAATTCTTTAGGGCTGAACAGGAAATAGGAATATTAAAAAAGTAGAGCATTATTTCTATATTATGGAAAATGCAATTTCATCATGAATTAACTCTTCTAACAACTGTGCATGGAAGATAGCAGCACCCAGCGAAGAAGATTCCTATGCACCAGGACGAAGAAAGAATCCAGGACAGTGTGGGACAATATTGAATCCAATTGTAGAGGGGACAAGGGCTCTGCAGAAGTAAAGGTAAGTGTCTTTTTTTTAATTACTGAAATTTCCGCTTTAAATACATTCAGGCTTAAACAAAAAATTGTACTTCAGCATTTACCCAATCATTTTTTGTACTCAAATCTATAAAGTTCAACCAATAAAATGTTATCCTCAAATAAAATTCTAATAATTGTTCTAATATTTGTGGGCTTCTAATTTCATTACAATTAAAATGCCATTTGTTTGACTGATGTCTTGTTCATTCATTCAAATAAAAACAAGCACTTTACTTTTCTATTATCTTTGGCCACAAATGCAAACCATTTTATTGTTTAAGTTAATGAGTCCTTATTTGTAAAAGCGAGAACAAAGGAAGTGCTGTACACCCTGAATTACAAAATGAATTGAGTAATATTATAATATGTACAACATTGGGGGCATGATGTCAGTAATATCTACACAGATCTGTATTCAGTTTGTACAATTTCAGCTTCATTAAAATGTATAGCTCAACTAAATGAAGCAGCCTGTTGTAATCTAATCTATCTATCTATCTATCTATCTATCTATCTATCTATCTATCTATCTATCTATCTATCTCTTTAGTCTAGTAGCTACAAAGGTGATTACCACCTAAATAAAATAAATAAAAATAAAGTTCCACTTTTACAAATTCTAGATATGGCGGGGCATTGTTGCAGAAAGACCAAACAATGTCCCTTCCGCAATAATCATTCTTACCTGTCTGATAACTCCTTTGAACTGTAAAACTGCTAAGATATGGATGTACAACTCATCGTTGGTTATCAGGACAATACTGGCTTCACTTACTGTTACCAGGACTAGATGAACTCCTGCACGCACAGGAGTTACGTCATTCTGGGCCTGGTCAATCAAGATGGCCGAAGATTGCAACTATGCAGAGAAGGAAGGACGGCGACAGGTGAGTATAGGGGGTTTAGTTCTGCTTTAAGTATAAATGCTTTTTCACTTTCTGTGGATTTAGATTTATTCTACATTTAGGCAGAACTAAATGTATATATTGTATTGAAATGATACTGAAATTACAAGGCCAAATGGTTTACCAGGTGGAACAGGAACAACTCTGCACAGAATATTTTGCTTCCCAGTTCTGCACTCTGTGCTTTTTTCTCATTTGATAGACAGCAGTATTTAGTAAAACAATTATTGAGTAGCTAACTATTACCAATAAAGCAAGCGAGCAGACTTGGGTGGTAATAGAATAGCCCAAGTACATGCCAGTATCTGACAAAAAAGGAAAATGGTTTCTAATATGAACTTTCATTCCCTACTTGATAAAGCAAAAGGTATCACAGATTTGTAGAGTGTTTGCATTGCTTTATTATTTTGCCTTTTTTAGTTCCTTTTCCCCCTTTATGAACATGTTAATGTGCTAATGCAATTAATAAACATAAACTTTCTATTTCTATTACATACCTGTTTTTAGACCTGGTGATGTCATCGTCTCTGTGCTTCTGTGCAAAGCAGACAGATCATGACTGGTGGGGTATTGTACATACCTTACTGTATGTGCACAGGTGATGCTGAGTAGCCACATTTGAAAGAACAGAAAACCAATAAATTGAAGGGTTACCCATGGACAGTAATGGTAAAAAATGGAAATAGCTTAATAATGCTGGATGTCCTGAGCCAGGAAATAACATGGGCACTGTCTGACTTACTACAGCTTATTATGCAAACTGCTAGATGCTTGCAGTGTGCATTAAATCAGAGTAATCAATTTCAGTCCAGAGGAGGAGCTGTACAACTATGCAAGACAAAAGATAAAGCTGGATTCAGCTTCCACTTATAATTTTAAACTGCATCTAAGGAAACAAAATACTGTAATAGAGATCATACCTATGCAAACAGCACACAATAGGGATGAAGGGTTAAAATATAATTGATCAATGAACATTAATAAAGAACAGGGTTAGTGACCAACTGTGTTCCTGTAAAAAGTGCTATCCTACCTGTGAGTTTCATGATTGTTCCTTGTGTTTTAGGACTAAATAGTTCTGCTTTAGCCTGTTCACCTGTCAAAGGGATTGCCTGGAGGACTGGGGGACAGAATGCCAGTATTGTAACAATAGTAATATAATTAGGTGTTCACACTGGCAGTGAAGTAGCAGAGCTGTTACTATTTCCTCATATCAGTGAACCATGGCCTTGGGAGAAACTCTAGATGTAGCTTCCACCCCCAGCAGCCCCATAAAGAATGAATAGGGGTGGCAGTGATTGGTTCAATACTTCTCACTATATGGCGGTCAAATCCGCTGCAGCGTGAGCAGCCAAGTGGCAGGCAAGGTGCCAGACTCTGGAAGCCACATGGGATTTCTTGATTCCCCTGGCCTGAACATTGTGAATGTTCAGGTGGGAAATATCACTGATAATAATTTAATTTTGTGGTCTTTTATGTTTTCAGTAAAATTGTTGACCTTCACAGTGTGTCTGGTGTGTCCCATGCCCCCCTAATGCTGTGTCTACCTAATAAAAGGGAATAGAAATATTTTTCCATGGTAGCAGATTACACACTTTTGATTAATTATCCTCATGACAGCTTGGAGGTTGTGAATAATGAGTAAATCATATGAACTAACACTAATTCAGAAATGTAGACCCATCGTCATAAATTCCTCCTTAGCCTCCTCATTTCCTATTTACAACCACAGAATGGGACAATGCAATTTCCCAGCTTCCTTATCTTTGTCTGTATTCTTATCTGTTAAAAAAAATATTTTATAAAACATGTCCAAACCAGATCCCTATGTTTATATTTTATGTGGCCTAGGGCTAGCCATAAATAGTGTTTCCAGAGATAGAACAGCGATATATATCAGAGATATATATATATATAACAGAGATATATATACCAGTACTTTAAGTTCTGAAGATATATATATGATGTTTTTAGTCATTGTGGAATATTACAATTCAAAAGCCAGAAAACACAGCAGAACAGAGAAAGAAACTGAAGCTGAATGACCTCAATATCACAATATTCCCTGGATCCTTAGGGTTTCTCCAGAGGTTGCAATGGTTCCTTGAGCATTAGCTGAGTAATTTGTGCTTTTAAGGTAAGTTTAATTGACATGAGTAATTTTTTTAGCAATCTGTAAGGTGATTTTTTTGCAACTGTTGAGCAACGTAGAAGGCATTCTTCCCTCTGACCACCGGGTTATTGTAATGTGAGTTGTGGATTTAGTGATTATAGCAGGGGTTCTTTAAGGCCTGAACATTATTTAAAGCGGTTCCCTATGTTAGGGTTAAGAAAAGGCTGCTTCATTGTATGCGGAATACCTGTTTTTTCATTGTGATATTTACCTTGTTTTCGGGCAGTGCTACAGTACTTTGAACAGGGTCAGATTGGCTTCACAGGAGGTCTGGAAAAATCTGGTGAGCTTAGTTCTATTGAACCCAAAGTTATGGTTTTTGTGCTCAATGCTGGGCCTCTGTTCCCTGCTGCCCTACAAAAAAGGGCCACTGTGCAAAGAAAACAATGTCTACCGCATAGCTCTCCTTCTCTGGTGGGTCCTAGGTCCCCAAATGAAGTCTGGGTGTGCTTTACTTGAGTGAAATTTATGTTGACTGTTATTTATGTTGACTGCTATTGTCTCGCCATGTGTGTGTCTCTGTCTCCACTTGCAGACATGGATTAAGTTTTAGCTTCACTTGCAGTATTAGCTCCACTTATAGGCAGAATATTTGGAAAATCTCCCTGTGCAACAACAAGCACCTCTAATGGTCAGCACTAATTAAGAAACTCAAAAACAAGCCAGAACGAACATTTTTTGGTGAGCCCAACAAACTGCATAGTTCACTATTTTATTATGCACGCATTTGTGGTCAGTACAAATAGAAAAGGTCAAGCTGTTCATTCAAGTCCTGTTGCAATATTATCAGCTGACAGCTATGTGTACTGTACATTAAGTTCTAACAAGTCCATGTATCCAGGAAAGCATTGATTAATGGATTGAAGGAATGTGTTGCACAGCTTCGGTTAGAGAAGTTGCTTAGTCATAATTACGGATAATCTACTTATTAAGTTGCTGACATGAATGAATTTTTCCTGGGCATCAACATAACTTGTTCATTATATTTCACTTATTTACTTCGCTTCAAAGTAGATTATATTAATTAACTCTGTGGCAAGAGTTAAAACTAGATGCTTATTGATTTGTTACAATGTGAAAGTGTAGTAATTATATATCAGTTTGAAATTCATTCGCCAAGGTAAATTATGTTTTATTATGTAATGCTGTAATAGTAGAGTAAGAAAGCTCACTAATATTTATAGGTGTGTGCTAAATTACATATAACAGAACTGAAAATGACTGCACAATATTTACTTTCTAAGAACAGACAAACTGAATTTGGCTGAATTGTAAAACAGCCATACTAATTGTAATTCCATAGACAAGTCTTTCTCAAATAGGGTTTTGTGGAACCCTAGGGTTCCTCCAAAGGTTGCTCTGGATTCCTGGAGCAATGAACAATTTTTCCCACTCTGGTTAGTTTATTTGACACCAATGATCTTTATGGCTATCTGTAAAGGTGGCAGCTTCCCACTTTTAAGCCATGTAGGAGGCATTCTTCCTACTGACCACCAAACTATTGTACTTGTTGTGGATAAAGTAGTTGTACTAAGGGGTTCCTTAAATACCTGTAAGTTATTTCAAAGGGTTTCCCCATGTTAAAAAGGTCAAGAAAGGAGACGCTTTTACCTTGATTATGTAAAGCAAAGTGAAAGAGTCCCTGGGAATGCCAATGCCCCATATTCCTATGTTCGCAGCAACTTCTTGCTCCTTTGCAGTCATTACTAAAATTAGTTACCTAGGTAAATGGTGACTTCACTACCCATTATGTGATAGTGTTTTATTCTACAGATTCACTGCTAGTGCAAAGCACCACCACTTGCTGCCCAATACCTGAAAGGAGGAGAAACAACCAAAGAGAGAACCCGTTGGGGTCGGGGGATAACCTTTGAAGAGACACTGTCACTCAATGGTAACGCAGAGAAGCAATTGTGAGACATGGTATAACGATCAGGGGTCAGGCTCGGAGTCCAGTGGCTGAAACAGTAAGCAGACACAGGCGGATGCAGTCCAGGATCTATGCACAAGCAGGGGTAGCAGATAAAGAGAAAACACAAACATAGTCAAAGCACAAGCCGAGGTCGGTAGCCAATGGTGTAAGTTGGAGACGGAGTGCGAGGAAGAGTAGTCGTTTAAACAGCAGCCAACGGGGGGTACACAGGTAGCAGTTTGGAGAACGCAATGTAATAGTAGCAGGAAGTGCAAGATATTGGCAGAGCACAATAATCTGGCAACAGGAAGTTTCAGAGACATGGATTAATTAGGAAGTTCATGGGAGGGACCTGGAGTTCAAGGTTCAGCAAGAAACTAAGTATCAAGGTATCTTTGTTCAAGGTTTCCAACAGAGTGCAAAAGGCAAACCCTCAAGTGGCACAGTAGACGGAGCTGCAGCCAGACACAGAAGCATCCCTGGGTTCGGATCCTGACACATGGACAGAGTTTTGTTTCCATATAACAAGAAAATTTGAAAAAGGGCTTTCTTGGGAGGATATTAAAATATGCATGTTTAAAACGGTTAAAAATTACATCAACATGGTAAAGACTATATAAAATGTTTACTTATATTTAAAGTTAGAATGTTGCCCTTTCTTATCTGGATTTTAAAGCAACTGTGTAGAATATTTGCATTTAAGGTTTGGATTCTTTGGAAGCCAATCCATGTGTGAAATGATGTCTCATTCTTACTCTTTCACAACTTGAGCCTGATGTATCCTGGCATTATCATCTTGGAATAAGCCTGTGGCATCATGGGAAAAAAAGTCAGTTGATGAAAAAAACTTTCTTTTCTTTCCCTAACATATTCAGGTAGTTAGCTGACCTCATTTTTGGGCACATATTTTTATAGAACCTAAGCCAACTAAAGCCACCCCAGATCATAACATTGCTCCCATAGCCTCAGGGACATTTTTTTGCCAGGCATTGTATCTGCCTTAAGTGTATTCTCCCAGGAAGTTATATTCTATTCTCTGAAGTCTTATTTGTTTGTGTTTTAATTCTGGTTTGAATCGTTCCAAATGACTCCTGACCCCTGTTTGTGTCTTATGTATATCTTTAAAGCCAAAGCTTTTCACTTCAAATTTTTGTAATTATTTTTGGAAGGTGACCTCCACCACTTAGTTACTTAAGTCCTGTCTACACTCTGATGCTGTCTGCCAAGTCTCGTCTTTCTCTGACGGATCTGTGACATATTTCACAACAGGCTTGACTGCATTTTAAGGCATTTACTGCATTAACCTGTGTTAAGTGGGTTTTGTGGAACAATATGACAGATTTCACACATAGTTTTCTTCCCATTTCACATTCAGAACAGGTTTAAACTTATAAAATTCAATAATCCTTACTATATGTTAATATTTGGTCTATGAAAATGATACAAAAGCGAGTTTGTGTGGTTGTAGATTACAGGAATTTTCATTGAGAGCAGTCGCATTGCCAAAGACAGCAGCACCATGTAGGAATTGTAGGTAGCCAAAGAAATAAGAGGTTATTTGGCTAGACGGTGTTATAAGTAGCCACACATTGCAAAGCCTCTGTGATCCGCAACAACTAGCCCAATGCTGAACATTGACTTTGTTTTAAAATTGCAAAAGTGTTTCAGAAAGGGGCTGGATGTGTTTCCAAATGCACAAAATAATACTTTTGCAGGAAATTACATTGGAGATCATTGTACAAGTTTAGCTATTGAGGTTTATGAATTAAAGTTTCCCGCTTTATACTTTAGGAGGGATATTCTCCCCAGGATCTGCTGCAGGTTTAGGATACTGACCTTGCAAATATGACTTTTCTAAACTTGGCTGAGAATGAAACTTTAAAGGCCTATTGTTAAATGTTCTAATCGGTTAGGTTGCCTCTTTTACAATTTAACATATTTATGAAAGTGTTTTTATGGATCACATTCTCCATTTCCAAAAAGGAGTATGGTACATGCTTAACATTTTAGGAAGGATTGTTTGACATTCATACAGATAATGGAGAATAAACACAAACTCAAAGTAGGCATACACTGGTCAACTGGTGTAGATGTATTAAAAATAGTGATCACTCGTACTACATACCTATGATGGGTAAATCAATACCTATGGAGTGCAGCAGGAAGGGCTTCTACTTTACTGGTGGTTGGCAGGGCTGGAGCAGCCCCCATTAACCACCAGCTAATAAATTGCTTCTAATTGTATTCTATACCAAACAGCAGTTTTGCTAAATGCCAATGTAAAAAATTATTCTTCGAAACTTGTTCTCTACCTCTTCAGTTGTCAAGCATCTGACACTCTGCCCCACCTCTGCTACACATTTGAGTTACAAAAGAAAGGGCATTAAAGATTAATTGAAATGACAGACCCTGTCCACTGCCTGTACATAGGATTATTTGATTTTAAAACCATTTCTGCTTAAAGGTGATTAATATAGCGTGCTGCACTGTGGAAATCTAGGTATGCATCAGTCTGATATATGGCTAACTATAGATTTCAACTTTTGAATTTGTCGTGTTCCTGTATCTCAGACTGAAGAGTATAAGTCCGTGCCACTTAGCACTAAACTAAGCAGTTACTGTGCTTGTCAACCCATGCTTTAATATATCAATTTGCAGATTTCTGTTTTAGTGATGTTCTGTATTTTTATACAGTTTTTTAAATCTCCCTTTTCAACAACTGCTGTTAATCTAATTAATATAATCTACAATTGCTGTAATAAAATTTCAATATCATACACAATTTTGAAGTTTTTACTTTGAAAAATTGTCAAAGTGTTCTTTTTTAAACCTAATATTATTTTATATTGAGTGAGCTGCTTTGTGTTTACCCTCTAGAATGCCCATTGAACAAAGGGCAACATATAATATGAGCCTTCATTGTTTTTCATTACCCTGGAAATGCCATACTATGCTATACAATCAGTATACTATGCTAATTCTATGTTTTACTAGGTAAAAACCGAAATGTACAAAAATTCCAAATGTAATCATTTTCTGGCTAGAAGTAGATGAAAACCAGTCTAATCATTTCCTCCCTACCATGATATCTAGGATGCAATATACAGTAGAGCTTTTGATGTAATGCAGCTGTTGTATAGGATAAGTAAACCAGTTAGTAATGTATTTCAAGACAGATCACATTCCTAAATAATATTCTTCACCCTCAGGTATGTGGACAAGTCTTGTGTGGAAATAATGACAGAACTGAAGACATCTGGCATTCTTCATAAGATGAAGAAACAAGCTTAATCTTCTGCAAAAGTGTATTTATTATTATATAGTATTATATAGGAAAAATAATTCAGTTCACATCATAGCAAAGTGGTCTGTTGACACTCTTATTTTTACTGCATTGAGAATTGTTGCCATTATGTGATTAAAATTCAAAAAAGGTCCTGCTAAAAAAAATGTTCTGTACAAAGCATAAATATTTGTGCATTGTGGTGCACTGTAACGCAGGTGTGTTGCAGGTTACTAAAGCTTTGCATTTAGATACAATTAATTTTATTTTGTTTCTCCCACAAAAATGCTAAATGTGTTAGTATTTTGTGGAAACAAATGTTATTACAAGTTTTATGACCTTTGACAGTCAAACATACAGTACTATATTGGTTCTGATTTATTTTAAGTTTTCTTTACATCTGTATCCAGTCCCATAATTATGCTGCAGAGTTATCCAATCCCTTCTTGAATTTTTGTACCGTTAACTCTACTGAAGTCACCCTGCAAAGTTTTGTTCTCCCAACATAATAAGCTGTAGCCAAATGCAACAGAAAAGAATTTCAAGAGTAGTAGCGGTAACACCTCATTTATCATTAGGTCACTAATCATGCACAAACTATAAATCAGTACTTCTGGACTGTGATTACTATAATAGGTGGTGAGTAAAGGAATGAGTCTGCAGTATAATTTTATGCAAATTAAAACACTGAACCTGTTCTTGTGTTAACTAACAGTACTTTTGCATTGAGGCTGTTGCAAGCTGTTTATTCCAACCCTTTATCACAACCGTATGGCAATTCATAGATCAGTGATAAGAAAAATCAAGGCTACCTTTAGATGACATCCCTCCATGTTTGATATGAGCTATACTGTCAATGTAAACCACAAGTTAATAAAAAATTGTGCTATCAATAAAGAGATATTTTTTTTATTGTATTTGGGTAAACTTACTACACGATTATTGTTAGATAAGAAACTAAATAAAACAATGTCACTTTACTTGCTGCTTCTTGTTTATTATGACGTTGCAGGATGTACAGCAATGAAAACTTTTCTTCACTTAATCCAAAATCCTAATTTTTTTTTTTTTTGCTGGAGTTAAGCTGCTATGTTACATCTGCCACATTTTTAAATTAATGACATTTTTTTCCATTCATGTTGTTTTTGTTTTGTGATTTCCTAAATAAAGAAAACAAACTACTGAAGTATGAGCACAAAAACATGTACCAGTCTGTGAATTTTTTTTGACAATCTGCAGCTGTCAGAAAAAGGAATGTGATCTTTGTTCTAGCCATCATTTAGTTATTTAATGGTGTACACTGTGTCTTCAGTAGATCTGATGACACTTTATTTAAAGAACGTGTGACACAAATAAGTATCAGGCATTTGCAGTTAAAGCATCTTATTCTAAATTCCTAATATTGAACTCCAGGCAACCAAATAAATACACAGGTGAAATATAGCTATGAGGACTCTTTTACCTGCCAAAGGACTTATCATTTTATACTTTTTGTAATGTACACACCTATAGGACACTACACAGTGATATCACTGACAAAATTGTTTTCCTTGTTAAGCTCTTTAACCTCTTATGTCATTTCTCATTTATTGGCCACAGTCCAGTTACAAGAGAGATGATCCACAGCCAAATAACCCTCAACCGAAAATAGTAACTGGGAGTGATCTTCCTGGATGTGCAGTGTGGTAGTTGTATGTAAATCCCAAAAATGGCTGTGTAGTATTACACTACACTACAGATGTTTGCGGACATCTGACCACTACTATGTGACCAAATGTATGTGGACACTCCTCCAAACTTCAGTTCAGGTGTTTCCATTGATTGTTGTTATTTAGGCTACAGTATACAAAGTATGAAGATACACAACTCAGCACCTCCTCCATGCCAAACTCTGCATGATATAGTATTCCCTTCCATGAATGTACAGATACTGTGTTTTGAGATCAGTAATCCATACTCACTCCTGCGACATCCCTTAAATGATATCCTCAACTCATCTCAAATTTGTAACCAAATGTTTTTCAAATCCCCTGAAGAAGCCGACAGGCAAAACGCGTCGGGTCACAAGACGGTTTCTTCCTTTTTTCTAAAACCTTATTAGAGATAGCACTGTATAGTTCATCGGTCACTTTTCTCATGATTATATATAGGAAAGAACGCTTCAAACGCTGTGCTAGTTCTTTATGCAAAACTATGATTTGAATTGTTCTTTGTAATACACTAAAACCCTAGCTTTTCTTGGTCTTCTTTCTTTAATGTACATTCTTTAGGGGTAGCGGCCTATTACATAGCTGAGGAAATGTGATTAGCAACACTTTTAAGCTACAGTATACAAAGACATTTAGGACAATTGAACACTTCCAACCTTGTAGCAATAGTTTGGGGAAGGCCCACTTTGGTTCCTGCATGTTTTGTTGAGTTAAGTGTGCAGGAACATAATGGGTTTGTACAGATCCCAGACCCCAGCTCTAATGAATAGGCTGAATTGGAATACCAATCATCATTTTATTCTATATGTCATCATTGCATAACCTCACAATTGCTTTCTTGGCTAATTGGCTTTAAATTCCCTCCTATAAACTTCAGCAAAAAAAGTCATAGAAGAATGAAGATGGGCGGCTCACATGCTTGCTATTCCAGTTTTTTGTCCAAAAAGGTCCAAAAGCCCACATGATGTTTTTATTATTTTTTTGTAAATTAAAAAAACAAACACATTTGTTTGCATATATATACATGACATGACTGAGTGTACAATAAGGTGTGCAATACAAATACAAAGGAAAAAAGCAAATCATGAAAGGCAAATAAAATCTGGGTAAACATCAGCTTTCAGGTCTAGCTGCAATTAACTAACTTCTATCACAGTTTTGATTTTAAAGAAAAAAATTCACTAATCAACTTTTTTTTCAGCATATTTGGCTTCATGGAATGTTGTATAATACATTATCTCTTAAAACAAAACTTCCATCTGGATCTGTCCAAGCCAAGTTATTCTCTCACCCCTGCTGTACATCAGTGGATCAATCCTATACACATGTAAAATATGTCAGCAAGTGCACTTAGGTAAAACATGGATATCCTAAACTGTTTTGTCCTTGGCTTGCACTGTGGATGTTGAAATGTCCTAAATGAGAAACTTAGCAAGGTATTGACATTTTTTATTCTTGCACACATTCAAGGAAATATTTGTTTTATAACACAAAGCTGGATTATTAAAATATAACTTAAATATAACCTTAAAATGTATGCATGCACATGGGCTGATTTACTTGAATGCAACACTAGGCAATACATAAATCATTTTTAGAACATTCAATGCTATACAGGTAGAAGGTGTACTCACTTACCCACATGTAAGCTTTATAATGTGATTTTGATATCAGATGGACTTGGCACTTTTTCCCTTGTGTTCCCACATTTCCCTTGTGTTCTTTTTGGCTTAGCCTCCAAAAGATCTTCAGAAGAATTGTTTCTTCTTTCCAGAATTGGCATAGCAACAGTTTTAGGTTTTAAAATAATGAATTATCCTCCATCTCTTGTCTGTGGGAAAGGGGGGCAAAGCCTACCATGTAAAATAAAGAGTGTAAGGGTGGTTCCTGATCCCACAGGAACATGACCCTGATGGCGTAATCACAAACTCCTACACTAATCCAGCCAAGGTACTTGTACTGTCAAACAAAGGTCACTCTGGCCTCAGTACTCTCTTTATTTCAGTGCCAGGTGCCGAAATGCAGGTGCTTAAGAAGTGGTGGACCCATCCAAGGATTCACTGGGTGGCAATCACTAAAGGTGAGCAGGCCACAGACAGCTTGCAAGTTGCATGTTGGGCACCAAGGGCATCAACTTTAGAGGCACACTGGATAATAGCCACCCAAGATGAATGATCGCAAGCAATCTAAAATTGTGTATTGCTATATGAACGACTGGAGATGACTTCTGTCATTTTCAATGGAGGAGACTGCAGGGGAGTGCCTCCTACTTATTCCCCGCCTTACCCTCTCTATTGGCCTTAACAGTGCTGTGTGTACAGTACTCATTCACTATAGTATCACTGGAAATGATCAGGTAAGAACATTTCCAGTCACATAAATTTGACATGTGTACAAAGCTTTAAATACTCAAGAGACAGAAAGGAAGACTGTATCTAACTTCCCACTGAGACCACGTACTACTGAACAAGTGTGTGTGCACCTGTCTGCAGAATTCTGTGGGATCTGTAAGTCTCATTTCTGTATGTGAATGACTATAGGAAACATCTAATGTGCTGCTGCACATTCAAGTCACAGTTAAGAATACATATTGTATTGTCATTCCTGAGGACCGGATCTGCTTACCATAAGTATTATGTTTTATTGATGCAGTACAAGAGTAGGGGTTATTGTATTTAGACCAGTGAGTGTGACTTGTTCTACTATCAGCAAAGAACCTCAACACTGAGAGCAGAGTTTGTAATTGTTATAGAACAAGGTGAAGTGTGAAACAATCTCCTAAAGATGGTAACACCAAAACATCATTGTTCTTTGCCACCCTAAGAAATTCCATATGGTTAAAGGAGTCTAAAAGAACTTGGCTTCTGAAAAAGTGAGCATGGAGCCTTGAGGTTTTGGCTCCCCAACACTTAGAGGTCCCTTAAGTGTTGCATGTAAATCCTAGCACCCTGTGGCATGGGTCCATGGAAGCTCTTAGTGATGTAAGCAATGTCCCCTGGAGTTCTCCATAAGGAGAAAGTATAGTCATTACACACATACAGTCTATTACTACATTACTCTGCACTTTGCCATCTTAAATTTTCTGTCTATAATAAAGATTTTCAATATAACACAATTCAGAACAAAGAGTTCAGAGTAAAAATACTTTGAACCAAGAGAATGAATAAGCTATTTTCTTCTGATCATTCAAACTTTGGGTATGCTCTACAAGGACTGCAAAAAGTTTTTTATCAGGTCAAATTCGTGTATGTGCTGGCATTTAAAAGTTAACAATAAATTAATGATTACAGAGCTTTATTAATTTGTGTGTTCTCATACCTGCCTAGAGTTTCCTGCTTTAAGCTTCTTTGTGATTTTAGGCTTGCATTCTTCCAACAGGTAAAAAAAATAACCCATTTCCAAGAACACTGTAGTTTCTGCTGTACACTCACCATCATCAACATACTTGTAATATATACACCAGCACTGATGCCATTTCCCATCCCTAATCTTCACTTTGACTTTTAACAAAAGGCAAAACTACATGTGCTATGCATGGCAAAATGTTTAATTACTTTAGCAATACCAGGCATGGCTCAGCTCCCAAACCACCACACCCAAAACCTGCTGGGAATGAAACTGGTATATGACTCACTCTTACCCCAAGCACCACCCCACAAATCTATTGTATATTTTACTATATAGTCTGGTCTTTTGATTTCAAACCAAACTATATTTTCATTTAAAGAAGAACTCCTTTTCCTTCTTTTTGTCTATCGTTTGCTGCAATACTTTTTGTCATTATAGAGCTGTGCCCTGCATTACTTCCTTTCTGCCACTAGATATTACAAGACATTGGGGTTATAAATGGTCAGCATAATTCAACCCACTATCCATGAGCCTAAAATGTCATTGACATCCCCTCTTCCTAGAGTGGCATCATTAAACAACCTGGGCTAACCATTCTTCTGACCATCTCAGTCCAGAAGGAAGGACTGCTGCCAGTAAAAACGATTTGTGATATAAGCTAGCCTGCAAAGGAATGTGTATTAAATACTGATAATGAGCAGTCAGAAGTCATGTTGTCGTGATATAAACAAGGAAAGGTAAATTTACCATAACATTTCTTTTGAACCAGTGCCTAGGGCAGTGGAGTAAGGGTAGAGGAGAGCTGCAAACCTCAAAACCGTACAAACTGTGATCATGTCTCTTCTTGTTTTCTTTTCTTTTCCAGCCACCTCTTGACCAAGGGCGATAAATTAAGTGAGCTAAAAGAGAAGTGTATGTGGGATATTTTGAGATACGTCAGAAGGACTCACCTACTCTTTCCCTACTCTTGTTTGCTGCTCTGTATTGTTTAATGTGAATTAAGTTTATTGGAATAGTTGTATGTTACAAGGGGGCAGAGCCTGTGCAAAAGGACTTTATTATTCCGGTGTTCATAGGTACGATGTGTACATAATACCTAGAGTAAAGCTGTATTTACCATAAATCAGTTATTTGTGGCAAAGTGCCTAAACCGTTGGATAAATAGGAGCAGCCCTGATGCACAAATATTACACTTTATGTCTACTCATATGTCAACTATTACCATTTTACTTTATTAAATTTCGCAGATAACTGTTGTGGAAATGTTAGCTACTTTAACATCAAAAGTTATTAAATAGATTAATTTTTGAAGACATTTTTTGAAACAAAAAGCTAAAACTAATAATATGTTTGTAAATGGAACATTTTTGCCAGAAGGGTAGAGGTTACCTTGACTTTTTATTGCATACGCTGTCAATAATAAAGTTGCACACCTAGGGATGAAGTGCCCAATTGGCCAGATAACTGCCTGGTATCAGTGCTGGGCCAGATCAGGGAGAGGGTCGCTGTGAGGAAAAAGGTATTTGTGTGATCTGTACCCACACACGCCACACACCCATCTAGTAGTTGGTCATACACCCACAGCCTCACATAGGTGAACATCTGTCCCTTCATATGGTAATGAGTACAAAGGCACATTAGTACCCCTTTCCTGTACTCTCAAAAATATAGAAAGTTAAAAAGAAAACACCAAGATGCCAATCTGACTGATCCAATTTTGGTCAATGACATCACCTGGGACGCTCAGCAGCATTATCACAGCCAATCATTTTAATGTTGGGAGTGAGGTGTGTACAAATTGGTGGGCAACAGATTTTTGAAAATGATAAAGATTGCATTGCTGGAGTTGATGCTGTAAGCTGTACCTGAGAAACAGTAATGTGAGGATCTGCTTTTGCTTTTCTCATTATGTGGATCTGTGCTTTCTCCACCTTTCCTTTCCCCAGTGGGTCATTAAGGAGCAGCACTGAAATCAGAAAGCAAAACCCTACTACCTTACCACAACACCTGCCCAGCGCTGTATACTATTATACAAGGCACGGTGATTTGGTCCACAGGAAAAGATGGAGAAGGTTCTTTGCCCTTAACTTATTTTTTTCACCCATACCTCCAGCAGTATAGAAGCTCTTTAATTTAGCCAATAACTGTTATCATTGAAATGCAAGTTAATGCACCTGTCTTCTTTGTGAATTCAAACTTATCACCTGATTTATATTTACAAGTTATTGAAAGAAAAAAACATAAAAAGTATGACTTGAAGCTGATTTCATTGCCTTATCTGATTTTCTGATTTGCTTACAGACACATTCTTAATTTTCAATATGCTGCTTATTAGTTGCTTGATGGAATCTTGTCAGGAACATCTTTGTTTTAAAAAAAAAAAAAAAGTACTGTTGCTTTTACAACATATGTATTGATCTAATGGAATAAACGAGACACAAAGCTATGTACAGGAAGATAACGTGCAGAACAAAGCATAGTAGGTCAATAATGGTGAAGAGATACAAAGCAAAGAGAACACAAGCAATACTGGTCAATTGTCCCTTGTTTGCTCCACCACGGTATACAGATGGGTGTACAGATGGAAGATTGGACGGTGCGGGATGGATCACGAAGGGATTACTGAAAGTTCTGCTTTAGAAAAATACCTTATTGGAGAATTGTGCAGTACTTTATTTTTGTTTGCACCCAATGCAACAATAACCACAAATGAAAGTACAAAAACAATGGAACAATGTATTAAAACAAAAACTTTTATAACATATGAAAGCAACATTAAACATATTAATTATCAATGTCAAAGTTCTCATCTAGGTCACAGGCATTTTTCTCCTTCCTTCTAAAGGCAAACAGAAGTGGACGCTTTGTTGACTCAATGCTCCTGTTTTATCTTTTATTTTTGGAGATGTATTTGAATGATTGAAATTGTTGGTGTTAGTGTCACCCTTCATACACATATTTTACATGCAGTGGACAGGGAGCTTTGAGAAACACAACTGTCCATCAGACATTTAACCTGGTCTTAGTGGTTAGTGTCAAAAATCAAGTTCTGTAGTTTTAATGCAAGCAAAGACAGGTGACTATGAACCCCACAACCATCCAATATAACGTTAGCCTTTGCTGTGTCAAGGGTGTTGGTTTCCAATTCAGATGCTGGTAGCAATGGATGGGAAGCTACTGTCCTTTACAAAATAGCAGGTTCTTGTTACAGCCTCAGGCAAGGTGTCGGAGTTTGTGTAAATTTTAAATTCCAGTAATGTGATGAAAGCAGTAGAAGAAGAGGTATAAGCCCTACTTCCATCCTTTAATGTTGAGTTGGGACTGGTGTTAGCACCTCCTACAGTCCTACAGAACCAATGGTGGAACAGTGATGGCAGTTGATGGTTGTCATCATTGTTTTATCTGTTAGAAATTGCTGTAAAAAAAAAAAAAAAGCTCCGGAGAGTAGCCTAAATAAATCCTCCCACTCCCAATGAGATGTGGATATTCTGAACACATTAGGCTCCATCTTCCCTTTTATGTGTAAAGTATTCAAATTACCCTTGGACAAAAAGTACAGTTTTAAAAGTTTTAAAAACATTGTAATGTTTTGTCGCTTTTTGGGAGGGTAAAGCTACGTACATACTTCCAATGGTTGTTGCCCGATAATCGGCTTTTATCAGACGAGAATCTGAAGTGTGTACAGTGCTCATCGTTCACCGTCTGAACGACCGTCCTGGCGGATCCACGGACAATGAACGACGAACGATCGTAATGCAAGTGGAGAGGAAAGCCCGCAGTGGGGTGCCGCTCTATCGTTCTTTCCCCTCCCCTCTGCATAGAGCAGAACGGTGCATCATGAAAAGATCCTTTCCAATGACTATAATTGCAAGTGTGTATGCGGCTTAAGGTATGTAGTGTCTTTGCACAATTGCCAACATTATTACTAGTTTGAGCAAAGTATCGTCTGACTGCAAGAATAGGAAACCTGCTGCTTATCAGCCTCTAATCTTAGCAGCCTAGGACACAAGGTCTGCAGGTAGCAATTATTTCTGCAGAAAGTCTATTGTTTTCTAGGTCATTAAATAGGCCACTTTATAAACATACGTAATTACAGAGTAGGTCCTTAACAAACCTTGAGACTTATATTGTTTACATGAAAGTTAGCCTGCCATAAGAGAAGCATGTAAGTTGTAGATATTTTTTTGGTAATGCAGGAGCCATCATGTGTGCTGACCAACTGGCATCAGTCTTGTTTAAGGCTTAGTACAAATTGGCATGTCTTCAATGTCCAATGTGATTACTGATCATACATAATACACATAAAGAATCTGATTTTTTGGGGGGCACACTTTGATGTAGTGTGATTGGACATGTTGGTGAACAAGTTGTGTCATGTGTTCTAACAATCTGGTAAAACATTTTTAGCATGGATCTTTGGTTGACAATGCCAATAACTAGCAGGGCAGAATATCATACACATGTGTTGTCGTTTTTCGGTCTGACAACTGAGCGATTGGTAAATCAAAAGAATATTTGCTCAAACACAAAATTGGCGGTGGACCTGTTCATGCATATCAGACTTGAGTTTTTTTGTCTGGAACAGTGGGCAGAACAATGATATAGGCATGGGACTTCCACTCTTAATTATTGTCAAGTACATAGCTAAAGAACATTAAAAAAAACTCTTTGATATGAATATAGAGTCCATCTTCTGTAAAAATCAAAGACAGACCTTGCATCAGACAGGTAGCTATGTTCACATTAATCTCTACAGTCCCGGGTGGCCATAGAATGATATTACCTAGCATATCAAATCTCTTATCCATACTAAGACAGAAAAAAAACACAGGGAACAGAGCCAGGAGGAAACCGTGCGTCACTTTAATACTGCGTTTAATCCTGAACAAATGCAAATACTGGCCTTGGCTCCATGCCATGTACAACAATACATTTGCAAGGACGTAGGAATATGTTTACTTCAAAATGTTTATTACCCCAGCAACAATCAGGACCTGTAGGTCACAGGTAGGCAGCATGTGGCTCCATGGATGTTACCTGCCACATAGCTAGATGGTGAAAGCACAAGAGTAGCAGGTGTAGGCAACATGTGACTCTCCATTTATTATTACTAATATTATTGGTGTTATTCGCTTGTTTGTAGAGCACAATATGTTCTACACAGCTGATTATCAAGCAATGAAATGTGAGGATATATTAAACACAGGGAAATGAAGGTCCGTAAAATGAAAATGATACCAGTTTATGCAGGCATCCTATTCACAGGGGAACTCAGGTCACAGATTTATAATATCAGATAATGACTTTGCAGTCTAACCTATACTAAAGGCACAAATTCATTTTTTGTTGCATGGCCTTGGGTTTTCTAAGGATGGGGAATTTCAAAGTCAGTCAGTTATTCCTGCTGTTATCACCAAAATTTTGTGTGTTGTCAATGAACTACAAGCATGTAAAAATGACATTATGTGTCTATACCCTATATGATAATTATGTGAGTAGAACCTCCTACAGGGACCCAACAATGGCAAATATATTGGAGTTTTCATTTATAACTTACCGTGACACTCTGGGACTGTCATCCTGATCATAATAAATCACTGACCTAGAATAAGTATTTGGGGTGGTATTTAAGAACTTCCAGACTTGGTTGAGTTCAGCCTTTTTCAGGTTAGTAAATTACTACCTATGGAAGTCAGAGTAAGGATGGTAGACACAAAAAGCTGCAACTTTAAAACCCAAGTCAACAATTTCTTGTTCTTTGTATCCTCATAGGTACTCTGCAAAGTAATCATGTACATCATTTCAAGTACAGTTTTCCTGGTATAGGGAGCCTCACATTTACATTTAACCTACAGTATCATCTACTGGCATAGCCCAGTACTGCATTTCATTCATTATAATGCAATAGCCATGAAGATACCACCTAACATGAGATGAGTGTTAAATAACATATTAAATGATATATTTGGTCAAGCTTCAGAGTCCATGAGTACCCATGGTTGCCTAATACATTTTTCTTTACAACTGCTTTACTCCTAGTTTAGGAAGAGGAGCAGGGGTTGTCAGACCCTACAGGTGTATATAATAAACCACATCAATTTTATTTTTTTTTCTAATTATGTCTATGAAGATCAGTAATATGGTCTAAACCAGCGGTCCCCAACCGCTGGTCTGCTCAAAAATTTTGGGGGTCCGCAGCTCTGGCCGGTGCATATCCCCAGCGGGGTCCTTCTCGTGACCCTTCTTGGGGGTGCACTGGCCCCGTACAAGTCACAAGACATAACCCGCCCACTCTCCCATACCAGGCACAATCTCATAGAAAAGATAGGAGATGTGCGCGCAGACAGTAGTACGCATTCCGAAGGTAGAATTTACTCATAGGACTCTGGTCTAAATCAGCATACATACTGATCATAAAAAACAAAGATAAACCACACATATATAAAGAGCAGCCATGTGTTTTACAAATTACCATTAGGTACAACTTGATAAGGGATTCTTCTGCCAATCATCCCCAAAAATGGAAAAAAACTAGCAAGAGTAAAAGACCTTTCAAAGTTATGTATTTTCAGGGTCTCTGCTTCCACCTTCGTCAGTGCATTTTCAACATGATTTATTAAAACTCTTCAAGACTTGAGAATATAGACTATCATGGACGAACCTGGGTCCAGGACTTAAAGCATTTGCCAACTAAGAACAAAATATTTTTAGGAATTGGTTCTGGATCACCCCAAATCCATGACAGTCTATCGTCTATCGTCCCCAGTCTTTAATAAACCAGGTCTTTTAACTGCAAACTGTATTAAAGCACTCTTAAAGCACTGGTTTAAAGCTAAAGATATTATTATTATTATTATTATTATTTATTAATTAATATTAATAAACAGTATTTATATAGTGCCAACATATTATGCAGCGCTGTACATTATATCCAGCATGAGAAGTAAAGTTTTAAAGTGGTATTTCCTTAGTAAGTGTCAAAAACATACCTTATATGTGTTCATCAGCTAGTTTTTTTCTCTTTTACTGAAATTTGGTGACAAAACGGCAGGTGTTTAAAAAAAATAGTAGGTCATTCCTGCATTGGCTGCCATCTTTAGAATTATAATGCAATGTGTCAATGTCACATCAGATCAGGCTTTTGTCATAGTCAATGTTGATAAGCAAGGACAATGGTTTGATTAAAATATTGGAAGACCACACCTAGTCCTGTCCCCGCTAATTAGGCAATCACATGGGTTGATATTAGATGTAGTTTTGTTGATTATTGGTAAGACTGTCAACATTGAACAGTACATAAGCCATCCCACCATATAATATGGATCTGTCTTTGGGAAAGTAAACTTGCAGAGAACATTAATGGCCTTTAGATGTACAGTAAAGCTGAACTCCAAGCAGATATTGAATGTCAGCAAATGTAGTTATGTATTATTTAAAAATGGTAAATATATTGTAAATACACTAAGCATAAATATCTCAATTTAGGCAAAACACAATATTTATAAAGTATTGTTAAAGCGGTCTCAATGTGCTTTTTTTATGTGCACGTCCATGGAGTTCTTCCAAGCAATTCACGTCTTCAGTTCCTCTAAGCATTTTCTTTACTTGAAGGCATGGCAAAAAATCCCAAGGCTTAATGAATAACATTTAACTGTGGTAATTAAAAGAAAAATTTCCTCTGACATCATCAAGGGTTACATATCCTGTCTGAAATAAAAATGCACAAACGCAATCACTTGTCTCAATCTTAGTTGGTTTAAGCAACATCGCCAGCCTGGCTGCAGTTAGTAAGCAGTGGCAGGCAAACTATCCAACATGAGTTCAAATGATACAATACAATGCTCTGTATGAATGCCAAATGTTCTAATTGTCTGTTTTCAAAATGGCCAAAAGCAGATAGGTTTGTATATACAACACACGGGACTAAGTTTGTCCTTCACAAAGGTTAGTTTATGTTTGAAGATTTTAATATTTAGTTTTAAAGGAAGTCAGTTTTATTTTTTTTTAAGAATTAGAACTAGAATAGGAATAGTTTCCAAAAGGATTCGGCTTCTTGACTGGTGCCAAAGAAGGCTAGACCTGTCCGGTTTGACGTCCCCTATTGGATAGACATTCTTTCATGCTCAAAACCAAAATACTCCCTTTTCCTTTGATAGCTTGTTTAGACAGATGGTGTATTGGGGGGTGATTACCACTTACCAATTGCCACTTACTTAGTGCACAGTTTCAATCCATGGATGCCTAGGAGCAGTTACAAATGGCCAATGCCTAAAAAATACTTATGGGTCGAATAAATGTTGTGGTGGTGCACCAAAACAACAGTAGAAACATGTCATTTGTTAGTATTTCTTACTCAATTACTTGCTGAAACCCCAATACAATGGCTTTGCAGATGGAAAGAGGTCCCAGTCATCTATGGAAGCAGTTTGGCGGGTTGACCACCCATAAGACATGCATGTAGTATTGCTGCACAGCCTGAAAACTGCAATTCCACCAAAAACCACACAAAAAATGTTTTGTATCCAATTTCATTTGTTTTAATGAATAATGAGAGTGATTGGTGGTTTCTTCACATTTTTCAAAAAAGTGAAAAGCTGGGAAAATGCTTGTTTATTCATGAGACTGAACTAACTCCTAAGCTCCTAATATCTAATAAAAGGAGGGGATGTCTCAACTCAAAACAGCATGGATGGTGCACAAAGCAAGGGTTATTTTATAAGGGCATAGAATATAAGTTACCCAAACTCTGTTCTACTTGCTGGCAAAAACATGTCTACTTTAAAATACCATTGAAAGCTTAACCTTTTTTACTGAATGTAAATGATGCAATAGATAATAATAGAACTACATGACATTGAATTAACCTGATGCAAGGTTCAGCTTTCATATATATTTATGAATGTATACAAAGGGATTACATATGCGTTTAATAGCATTTTTTGCTGGCAAAAGTTAACTGTAGATCCAGAAGTTTGTCCCAGTTAGGGAAACTTTTAGAAGCCTCAACTGTACCATACTAACTTACGGACATTGCCCTCTGTATGCATATACATATATTCTAGGATTTATCGATGCTGGAGATACTGCATGATCATGAACTAGACCTGGCACAATGAAGGCATTGTAATCAATAGGGAAATTGAGCTCTACCTGCTAGAAACATAAACTATGATTAATAAACCATCAGCTTGGTAGTTGTACACAGACAACATTTGATTCATGAAGTCTAGAACATATGGGTTTACCTAAACGTCATATTGTATCATGATTATTCCTAGAAAAATTTCATGTGTGGATATTTGCCAATAGAAGAAGTCATTTGCACCCATACACAGGTTCCATATTAACAGATTAGCTCTAAAACATTCATATTTGTATGTCAGATCAGCACCTTGACATATAATAAACCCGTGGCTCTATAGTATCACTGTTCACGTATAACTTGATCTCTCTGCCTAACATAAGTCTGATACAATGGCTCTCAATGCATGTTGGGGCTTCCAGTTTTACAACATCTGAAAGCAGACACAAAACCTGGTCCAAATTTAGTTCAGCTCTCCAAATGCTGATATTTCACATCTTCCTGAAATATTTGGCTTTCATTCTGGCTTTGTCTGATTATACTGCTGTCAGGTGACTTTCACATTCACAAGTTTTGCGTTGGGCAGTCTTTATGTCACAGATCTCTCGTCTTCTCAAATGTTGTATGACACCCAATGCTTGACTTGTCCATGTGTTATTGTGAAAGTAAATTCTAACAATACACTTCTCCTATTTGTTCATTCAGGGTCTGGAAAACGTACGCTTGAAAGTGTTTTGTTGCATCTGTTTAATAAGTATAAAAATAACCTACTGATAGTATCAGAAATTAAGAGTTGTCCTGTGTTTGGTTCCCTCAACAGAAATATGGGTGTTGCTGACACCATTTCTAGTGATTTCAGTCCAAAAAAGGCACCGTGTCAGCTTTAACAAAACAATAGGGACTACGGTCAATTCTACCATCTACTGGTATGTTTTCGTACAGATTATTTCTATATATACAAATTGTGGATGTATTTCAGAGATGCAGTGCATATGTTTGGGGCTTGTCTGACACTTTTTTTACCATATTGTTCATCTTAATAGTATTTAAAATGAAGTCTTTTATTTTGGTGACCATAGAAAGCCTAGCAATCACAAATAATGATCTGGATTCAAGTTTCACTTTGGGACAATGGGGTTCCGCCTGATCGTTCTAGGTGGTAATATGGCCTGACAGTGACTAGCATGAGTTCTGGTGAAAAAGAGAAGAAAAAGTGCACTTCTGCTTGCTCCCATCTTTCTTACCAGCAATCTATGGATGTCTGCAGTGAAACTACTAAGTCCTCTGTGAAGAATAGAGATATGGGGCGCTGTACAAATGATAAGGCAACTTTAAATGTGGATAATGTACCAAAAGCACTCTAACCTTATTCTAATATTTGTCCCCTTCTGTTGCCCTGCTGGGTGCCAGTTTCACCCACACCTAGATATGCCTCTGTCCCCAAAGTCTGTTCACATTTGCATAACAACTTAAAAGCACAGCAAAAGCATAGAGCATGAAAATAAACAGGTCAGTTTTTACGTCTAGGTTTTGTTTGTACCATGGCACAGCTCTTTCCTTTAAATTTGGTTTGCCTTGCTGGAAGCTAAAGGCGAAAGGTCCTGGCGTGTATTCTATTAGCCTTCAAAGATCAAATGTAAAACTATTAACAAAACGAAGGCTGTGAGAACATATTTAGATGATAAAAAGACGTCAGTCTGCTGCAGTGGTGAGAAACAGAGTAACTAAAAATAACTGTTCTATTTTTTCTTTTTTGGAAATCAGTTTCAGAATGTACCAAAATAATTTAGAAACATTGCCCTGGAGAACTGCTGTTTAAAAGGTCCTTTGTTAATATAAAAAGTATTGTTTAAAAAAGGCTTAGCATACAAACACAGACAACAGGCGATTCCACGAACTGTGAGGGCTTTTCACATACCACAAAATACAGTTTCGGTTCTCAACATGAAAAGTAATAATTAAAAAAATATCCATAAGAAAGAATCCATTATAACAATAGATTTAAGTTTAGGCATTGATTTTACAGCATGTAATGATTATTGTATGGGTAGTTTTTCTAAACAAAATCCAAACAACACCTGGGGCTAAAATTAAGACATATGTAAATGTCACCAACATGTACCAAAAAATTCACAAACAAAGTATATTTTACGACCAAAGTCATGCTCTATAGCAGTGCTTCTCAACCAGGGTACCTCCACTGGTGGCTAGGGGTTCCTGGAGCAATCTGTGGCTCTCATATCAGTTTAGATGTCACTAATGTTCTTTTTTGCCATCTGTAAGAGTGACATTCTTCCCCATTGGCAGCAATGTAAGAGGCATTCTTCCTTCTGACCAACACACTAATGTACTCTGAGCTGTGTATCATTATAGAATATATTTAATATAATATATATAATTATAGAAGGGGTTCCATGAAGACCTGAAAGTGTTTTCAAGGGTTCCCTCCATGCTAAAAATTTGAGGAACACTGCTCTACAGTATTACACCTAACTTCTTCAGCTAGTCTGTCCCAAAACAGAAGAGGACTGAAATATGTAAATAGGGAAGAGACTGTGCTAGGGAATTTGCAAAAAACAGAGTTAATTATGTTGACCTATTTTACATCAACATGGTTGACCAAAGGCAAGGTAAAAAAAAAGAAAGGGGCAATTTTCTGGGCTACCATTTCTGCTGTCATTTTTTGGTTCTGTGGTGTATTTGTGTACCAAGTACCAGCATTGCACCCAATTCCGAAATAGGAATGAGTGGGATTCAAGCTGAGCTTCAAATCGTGTAACATTTTTAAAATTTAAATTAATAACACATTTACAAATGTTTAACTGTCAGTTTGAAATTGGCCAATACAGGGGGTAGAGATGGCAGTGCCCCTCACCAAGTGTCCCATTGTAGTATCCATTCCAGTTGCCAGAAGGTTTACTAAATCTGCTTTATAATTAAATCTTTCCTATTCAGCCTCATAGCTTCCTGTTTATTGTATTAGAATAATTCCTCTCCAGGTCTTTTTCTAGCTGCTGCTTTAGTTGTGTGATTTTTAAGTTTGTTTACCACATTTTCAGTTCTTATTATAGAACTGATTTTTGGAGACATATTTAATCCTCAGTTCACTAAACTGTATATGGAATATTTTGTGTTTCTAAACTCCTATTGCTGTTAATTATTAGGCACAAAGAAGCATCAGAAATTCAAAATATTGATCTGATTGAGGTGGAGATGAACTTAGATTTCATGATAAAAAATATTGATTCATACATAAAAGTAATAGGCTCACTCAGGTTTGCTATTTTAAAACATGAATGTTTTATTTAGAAAATTGTCATTTGATAAAATAATGAACCAGGGGGCCAAACTATTTTTTCCATTTTTGTTGTTAGGATGCTGAAACATTTTGGACACCCAATTTTTAGCAACATATACACTCTATGGGGAAAATGTGGTTCTGGCTAAATTGTGAGTATGGTCACAGTTTTTACATTCTCTTATCCCTTCCTGAGAGTCCCAGCAGAGCTCATGAATGACTATAAAACATCACATTGCTCAAGTGTGTCTGTGTTCCTTGTAGGTGCCACTCTCATAAGGCCTGATTTATTAAAGCTGGATCACCCACGTTCACCTTTACTAGTCTGTTTTGTAAAGTTTTAGAGAGCTTTAATACATCAAGCTCAATACACATACAGCTTCTGAATAAATCAATGCAATGTCTTTACCCTGGATACCCCATGCCATCTCTAATGTTCTAACCATGTGCACTGCTTTTGTCTATATTTTGATGCCAAATACAATCAGTACAGAAAATAAAGCTGATGGCATCAAAGTATTATTACCACTTATAACCCAAACAAGTAATAGGGTGCCCTATTCCTCCTAAAGTGCAAGCCCATCAGAGCAGCCAATTTGCCAGGTATGCAGTTAATGTTTCCAACTGCTCATCTTCCCTAGGTGCTCTTCCACCTACCGCTATGGCTGGAACCTATCATTGCCATACTAACTTCTGCTGCAGGATAATAGATGGACTATGACTGATGTTTTTCCTGGGTGGGTTAAGTATATTAGGCATCTAGCTGGTTTTCTATGTGGTGGTGATGCCTATATTCAAACTCTTCTGCCCAGTTACTGGTAGACTTGTCTACCTCACATGGGGCAGCCACGCATTGGGCAACAGGCAAAGTGAATAAAACTATCACTGCTTTTGCAACAAAGTACTGTATTGTGCATCCAGCATTCAGAGGAAAGTAAGGCTTACTTATATGGACACATGAAGAAAAAATGATGGGCATTAGGAAGAGCCCATATTTCACTTCATGTTTTCATGGACTGCAAATAATAGCCAGATGCCAACTTTGCAAAAAAAGAAAAAAACAACTAAAACTTAGTAAACTGACGCCTATGTACAATATCCATATCCTCTAAATATATTACATCTTCAATTATTTGTCTTCAGATATGTGAATCATTATTACTTGCCACTGGTTACTGGATTTAGTCCTTCCCTGCTTACTCTTTTTTTTATTAGCCTAGAAATGTAAAAAGTTCCAAAGAGTAGAACAAAATGTAATAAACTGCTAGGCCAAATAACCAGAGATAAACCACCAGCTGCTGGGTTTAATTTCAGTACAGAAAAATATTTGTCCATTGTTCTTTCAAACATCAGAAATACCCAGTGTTGAATATTAAGCAGGAAGTCTGGAAGCATAAAAAGCAGACATCATATGTTCTGCTTCTTGTCATTATACTTCCAAATGTCACATTTGTGTTTAGTCCAGCAAATCTGACATTTTTATAAAGACTTGAGTGAAATTTATTTTATCCAAAACGGTAATAAATGACATGATAGTCTATATTCTGAACACTTCTGTCCAGATTAAGGAGAGGGAGTTACTCATCAGTCTTAAAAGCAGAACTGTAGTTAAAATTTGTGAGACAAAAGGTAGACAAAATATGAGCAGGGACAGAATATCCTTCTTCATTATTATCCAAAATTACTTATATTTGGGGGGCTTTGCAAACTAATACGTAACTATGAAATTTTATTATTTGGTGGAATAAAAGGGTGGCACAACAAAATGTCTGTGACTAAGTAGTTTCCATTATGACTTTGCATGTTTGGATCACATTTTTACACTGATATGCTCAGTTATTTATAATGTCTACTAATATACTTGCTATATATTCTTACTTGTATATGCCTATTGTACTATAGTATTTAGTAATGAGTATAAATTGTCATGCGTCTTTCAATCACCTGGAAGTGAATAGAGCACTTACTGAATATGATATACTGCTGATGACTTTTGTCAGTATTTTTCTACAAGTTTAAGCCAGTTGGTTTTAGCCTCAGTACATTTCTGCCTTTGTTGAAATCCAGTCTGTTCACTTTGCAGATTCTTGCAAAATGACTTGCATGCTAACTTCATATATATTACACACTTTTCAAACCTTTTTTTTTTTTTGCTTGGACATGTAACTTCCCATACAATATTACATGACCAGGTACAAGGTAGGTATGGGGACATGTTTCCCTGTTTGGTATCTTCTTGTTAAGGTATCTGTATGTAAGTTAATGTGAGTTTTAGGGGCAATGAAAGGCATAAGGGTCCTCCTACTTGCTGTCTGAGCCCCATCTGCAGGAGATGCTACTTTGAATCATATTATTTCACCGCTATAACTACCTGCCAGATCTTTCTGCCTAATAGAGCCAAGTATGGCTAAATGCCAGCATTGACGTAAATAATACCAACATACACATTCAAATAAATAATCCTCCATCATTAAAAAAATAGAAACTTTGAATACGTGACTAATGAATCTATTACTCAACTGTTTGAGATATGTCATCTTTACTTAAGAATTCAACAGTCTCAGTCAGTATGGTATTATAGTACAATAAACAACAGGATATGGTTTTGCAATCAGGATCTGGTAAAATCTTTAGTAGAGCTGAACCATGGTACCTACAATCAGCCAGCGATATATACCAGAGCAGTGATCGACTGCTGCAGGAACAGGCTGGAGAGAGTTGAGCCTCCATATTGGCAGGAAGTACTATGATATCATTTACGATTTAGAAGGAATATTGGTGTAATATGTAGGCAACATGAAGACTGATCAATTCAGATTCTGGGCTTAGTGTTGGACCTTGACTGTCAATGAAATTGGGACCAGCAGCAGCCATTTTTAAACAAAATTGAAAGAATCAAATACTGTACTTGTGTGTTAAAATGGCACAAATTTTTATTTCTGTGAGGTTTTAAATATGTCACTATTTGGACAATTTTATCTTAACCTGTTCTGTCTTGCATCTGACACCTGGAAATAAAGAGAAGGCAAAATTAGATTAACCGGGATTCTGCAATAAAATCTGGTAAACCTTCTTCTCTTCTCCGTCTGTGACCCATTTGAGGGCTTTTCCTAACTTCTTCTACCTGATATCTGTAAAATAGCCAGGAGGTGAGGAACAGTTCTAGTTTTTGCATATTTGTCTGAATGAGGAAAAATCATACACAGAAAGAAATAGAAAGGTTGCATAGGCTCAAATCCATGCACATTTATCTAAAACTAAAAAATGTCTGAAGTTGCCTTTTATTGTGTAATTGATTTCAGCTTTTTTATTGCAAGTCATATTTGGGTAACTTTGAATCAAATTTTACATATATTTTATCATCACATGTTTCTGCCAAAGAGCAACTTGGGAGGCAAAGCACGCTTTCAATCCAAGGCGTTGGCTACTCAGATACTGAATGTAATGTGGTTTTAATTCCATCAGTTACTGATCCTATAAATTCTTATTGGCACAATGTGAGTAGGAATCATTTCGCTTATTACTGAGACATCTGAGTATCGTGTACCAACAAGAAAGCCAACTAACTGTTTTGGCATTTGAAGGTATCCATTCAGAAAGCCTTTGCCTACATCAAAACCTTCCATTGTATATATTCATTTGTAGAATTTGGAATGATCCATTTTTATAATTCTGCAGTTTAACTGTACAGTTTCTGTTGAAATGACCCTTCATTTTTTCCCAAATCACTAATTCAATTTGAAGTACTGAAAACATAGAATCTCTAAAATATTTACAGATATTTATCTGTGTACAGTTCACCAGCCCTGCAGTAAAAATGCCTTTAGATTTATATTTCATATTTTGAGTCATTAGTCTGGAGCACTCTTTTTATCCTGAAGAACCCTGAAAACAACTTTAGGTGTTGGGGAACCCCTGCTAATAATATTCAATTAGAATATTATTTGTATTGGTTGTCAATGGGAAGAATGACCCCCGTATATTAGTGGTGAGAATACTATCTTTACAGAGAGCTTAAATGTCCTTGGTTTCATGCAGCCACAGCTCAAACTCTTGCAACCTACAGAGGAACCATAGAGGTCCAATAAATCCTCGGTAAGGAACGGCTGGTCTAGAGCACCTGCTTCGTTTTTCTTGTACCCCAGTGCTAGATTTTGTGTGCAAGCAAATCACTTGGCTTTTTTTCTGCCTTTTTTTATAACACTTCTTTTAATAAAATGTTTTTGGATTGTTACTTGAAACATTTCAGTTTCAAAGGGAAGAAAGCTGCATTTTTAAATTTGCTTCATTTTGCTAATCACTGCAATGCCTGTGATCGAACTGATTCAGGATGACCACTTTGTGTCTTGTTGCAGTGCCACTTTTTCCACATTTACCACAACCTCAACACTTTTGTATACTTGCCCAGTTTGATTCCTTCTAAACTGCCCTAAACTTTGGCACCATACTATATACAGTATATATATATATATATATATATAATTATTAATATTTTAAATATCTCATGGGCTCTAAATGGTCCTAAGTGTCCCTATGGTTTGTTTGGTAACCCTAGCAAAGGATATTGATATGCTGTTAGCAAAAATATATTTACATCCGACATCTAACGTATTAGCAGCAAGTATATTTCACCTTCCTCAACTAATATCAGAAAGAACAGTGTGCTAAAGTCACACAACAAGAAAGGTAAGCTGCAAAATTCTAGGTAAATGCTAGTACCCTGAGGCCACATGACCAGTCCTTCTATAGGGAAGGCTCTACATGAAAGACATTTATCCTGCTGCACAAGGCTGCATTCCTTTTAGACAGCTCCATAAAGAACCTACCTAAAAAGCAGCAAGCTAGTGCTGAAACATATTCAAAACAAAAAGGACAACCTTGATATCAGATGTCCTTTAAAGCAGTGGTCGCAAACCTTTTCAGTCCTCCGGACCACTAAAGTTACCGGCTTCGGACCAAGCATGGGCGGGAAGCCATGTGTCACTCAAAAGGGGTAGAAACTTCCCCCATAGTGACGTCATGATGCCAGAACCTGCCCACTCTCCCATCGCAGATCTGACCCAATCCGCCCACTTTATTAACCCTATGTTCCATACGGGGAACGTGGTCCAGGGCTCTGGCAGGTGCATCACGCCAGCAGGGTCCTTTGCCTGACCCCGCTTAGGGGCACACCGGCCTGAGCCGAGGACGACCAACATTTTCTCGCTGCTTTAAAGTATATAAACCATAACAATGGAAAATCGGAGAGGGGAAAGTGTTCTGCAGTAATAACAATTTTCATGTGTCATAGAGACAACACTGCTCCTCCATAGAAAGATTAAAATAACAGAGTGTTGTCACCGTAGTGCAGCCATTCTCAGTCTTTTACCCAACAAGAATTCTTCAATTTATTATCAGGTATCAGAACCCTGTGCTCCTTAAAAGTAACTTGCGAGAATGTTCCCCCTACAATGTAGTTCTTAAAAGAAGCTAAAATGATCTCTGATGTCACAGTGCTGACTCTGCAGTATCGTTGGTTTAGGAACTATGCATCACATAATGGGGGGTCAATCATCCACAGCTCAAGAACCCCTAGGAACCGCTGGAGGAACATTATGGTTCCATGGAACACTGTTTGAGAATGGCTGACCTAGTGTGTTACTTGCATCAACAGGAGGAAATTAAAGGTAAAAACAGAAAACTAAAGCAGTTGCAAGCACTGTTAGATGCAATACAATACATTCTTTGGTCTAAGTACACTTTATTGGTAGGCCCTTCAATGTCAAGTGACTTTAGCATATGAAGTTTTATCTTTCTTTCACTTCCTCATTGCTAGGACCACACAATGATCTTGAGAATCTATAACATCACCATGAAAAGATGGAAATAAGAATCCTACCCAGGATTAAATTCCTTTCTTTTCACACTGACATAGAGATTATTGAAAATCTTGACAGGTGGATTGTGTAATTAATGTTCATAAAATAAAGCATGACCAGATTTTACACCTTTTATATGTCAGAGCTGTTCATTCATTTTCTTCTAAGGTGGAATTGCCATCTCAATGGCTCCAAGCGGATACTTACAGCTCTGCTTTATTTCACATGGTGGTTTACAGCTCCCCAACGAGTAAAACGTCTTATATTTCTTAAGAGTAAATCTCTACTTCAGTGTCAATGCAAAACAGACTCAGGAGGGCTCCAGCCAGCAGTTTCCTATATGAATGTTTTTATGAGGAAATTCATTTTTTCATACTAAAGCACACATAATTCAGCTTACATCTGCTGAGCAAATACTCCTTCAGTGTAATTCTTGGCATGAGAAAAGTAGATCATATCACAAGGATTTAAGAAACCAAAAGAATCTTGCTGAAAAGAATAAAATGAGTGTACAGTGTAGCGAATAAAAATGCAAACTGCACTTGAGGGGTATTTTAAAATCAGTTATTGCAGAGCCAAAAGCTGCAGTTTGGCTTAGAGGATGGATACTGAGGGTTTACACTGCTGTTTCCAATAAAAGAGATTTGTAACTTTGTAAGATTTCCCAATGCTCTGAGGCATCAACTGGTTATGAGACAAGCTCACTTTTCACTTTTACTTAAAAAAACGATAAAAATAATTGCTACATGAGCCACTTTGCAAGTTACCTTAATAAAAATGATGTTTTGAATTTAATCTGCAGGCAATTTATGTTTTTTAAGCTGTCAATAGTCTTAAATGTGGCTTCCTAGCTATACGGTGATCTTGCGGCATTCTGTATACTGTTGTTTGGGTACAGAATACTCCCAAAAATTTCATTTCCTGCCTCTGTGATTTTCTTACAGCTTTTCCCAGAAGTCTGTACTGAGTCAAATTTCAGGCATCCCCTGCAACAAAAATGTCTTTTTTCTACTTTAAAAAGTTTACTCAACTAAAGGGAATTTATTTTCAGTGCAAAACTGAGCAGGAATAAATTGCATCATTGCATCTGCATTGTGGACAGTTTGCAAATCTCATGGTTTAATGCATAATATGTGGTTTCTGTTTGCTGTGCATGTTAAACATTTAATTTATACTTCTTATCTGTATTCTGTTCTTATAAAGTGTATGAAAACTAGATTTATACTTTTTTTAGTGTGTGGCATTTATGTTTCTACTTTATGGAACCAGTGTGGAGATGTTATTGACAGATAATGGCCATATATGGAGGGAACATTGGGCAGGGAGCAGCTAGAGGTAGTGAAGTCCTAAAACCTGCAGCTCACTGCCAAGGGGCTTTGGCAGTACAGAATGGTGGAAAATATGGTGGTAGATATTTTTTTTGTGTCAGCAATTCAGTAATAGGATAATCAGTGAGGGAGGATTTTGTCCAGGGGCAGCTTACAGAAGACTAGAGAGAGACGTTGTCCTAATCTATCTGTTGGAGCTGTCTTTTAGGTACTGCTATCCTGGGGTCAGTTCACAGAGATTTCCAGATTTTTAGTTGTATCTGCCAATATCACAATTGTGATGTGTAGCCTCTGCCTGCCATCTTCAGTAGAAATAGCAACCATTTGGGTACCCCATGCATGAGGACATGACTTTGCAATACAGAGTTCCATGGGGGACAACTTGGAAGCAAAATGCTGCACTTCTCACTTTTCACAATCTCCCTTACCTACAGGACTTGCTGATTTTCATTTGCTGCCTCAAGGGGACATAGAAACTTAGGATACACCACAAGCAGGAAAGAGGGTCATGGGACCACAATAATTGGGTCATACAAAACCTGCAGAACTTTTCCATACCCACAGTAACCCTTACAAAAGCAGTTTTTTTTTTAGGAAAGAAATGTCCCCAAATCATCCCATGCCTAGCATTTCCAAAATTGTTGGCTTTGTCACTGCAACTATTCCAGCTCATGGAATCAGCACCCTTGTGTCATTTTATTGTCTGTGCTATGTTACAGTAGTAGGTATCCTGCAGGAGGAGGGTACACATTACAACAGACAAGTAGTCCAGTAAGTATTGGCGTGGATGCTACATAACCTTCATGCAAATTGGGTGAAAGTAAACTCTTGTGCAATCTTCATAATTATGCCCATTGTTTTTTATTTGTTTTTTTTTACCAATCCCAATACATTTCCTATTGCTCCTTTTTTCTTCTTTTTCTTTTATTTAACTTTATTTGGTTTTAAAAGAAAGTCCTTCACTTTTGTGCTTCGATCACCATATTTCTCTGTTTCACAATACAGGAGAAAGGTAATACAACAGACAACGTTATTAGCTAAGCAAATAGGTAAAGCTTATAATACATTGAGATGTGTAATGAATGTCCTCCAAAAATCCGGTCTGGACTGCTAATAGACCAACTCTATTCATGTTAGTGAAATGACAATGAGCATATAGGAGATAGCGGAGAAGACTTTCTAAAACAAATTAGTCAAGCCCCATTTCATTTTAGAAAGCAGAACAACTCAGTATAAAAAGTCTTTCAAATTTGAACATGAACAATAGGCAAACTCCACTATAAGATTCAGCACAGTCTTTGTGTTTGTCAACCTGCTCGATAGAATTGTCAATCAGCTTGAATTATATGCAGCTAACTCTCCAAATGCAAAGACAGCTAACAATAAAGAGAACAACCTCTCGAAAGAACGTTAGTGTTGTCACTGTCATCTGATGTGACCAGGACCTCAGAAGATATCATAGCAGTCTTCAGTAATTACATTAGGTCTTGTGTTAATGCAACTGTTACCAAAGACATTTATAACAAAGTGCGTTCAAAAAGTTTCACATTCCAAATTTTTTTTTCTTTTGATAACACAATATATAGAAAAGGCTTTTAATATTCATAATAGGGATGACTGGAAAATTAACAAGTTTTCTGAATTTTCTTTTCTCCAATAATGTATATACTGGCTGTGGCAGACAAAAAATCATAGTTCTCTTTAAAACATAATCCCTTAGTTGGACTTTTTCACTTGCAAGACCTAGCAAAGAGAAAAGCAAGATAGGCAATTTTATTTTGCTTGCTTTAGTTGACTTTCTTCTGGTTGTTAACATTAAACTTAATATACTTTTTATAACAAAAAGCAAAGATACATAAAAACTTTTAATGCAATCATTCTGTACTGTTTTACCTTTACTCTTCCTAATATTAAGTAATGTGAACAGCAATTGTTGTACATCTGGGCAATACAAATATATAGTATGGAGCTCCACCTGGTGGTAACTATCTATGACAATGAGGATATGTTTATATGAACACATCTAGAAAAGAAAATTCATGAATTCTATATGAGCACCTTTGTTATTTTTATTGAAACATAGCTTTTTATTTTAATCCTTATTTAGCTATATTAAATTAAATTCCCTGATTTATCCATTATCAACCTTCACATGCAAATCAAGAACATTTCGTTGCTCCCATTTGCACAACTTCCATGGATTTATAAATATCCTTATAATTGACCTGATTCCTAAATGTTTCTTAGTTCAATATGAACAACTATGAGCTGAGATAAAGTACTTAAAACTAGTACTACAAAAATGAAGTGAATAACTACTACTTAAAGGGCTCTATTTATAAATCTGACATTCCCTTAAACAGGCTCTTGAGGG
>NC_092864.1:51938590-51967434 GCF_032062135.1 Pyxicephalus adspersus | reverse complement strand
TATTTCAACTAAACAGCAAAGTAGTGGAGCAACTCAACACGTTTCACAAGTACCTGGAGAAAACCCATGCAAACACGGGAAGAAGCTTCAAACTCCATGCAGATAGTGTCATGGCTGAGATTTGAACCTGGGATCTAGGCCCAGAGTGCTAACCACTGAGCCATTGTGCTGTCCAATGCCTTATGATTTTCTGCTCCTTGACTGTCCCATCACAGGGTATGCAGGTCCATGACCCCGCTGTATTGATTTAACTGTACTGGAGAAATGTGAAGTCAGGAAAACACCTATGCTGTCCAATGGGGTGAATAAACACATAAATGGATGGGCAAAATTGTGAATGATTTGATGGGTAAATTGAATTACAATAATGTGTTTAAATCAGGAACTTATCTGCTTGCTTTGAGTTCTAATTTAAAATGAAACTAAATTAAAAAATCAGAATTAAACTAAAAAACACTCACTTGCCATTATTTGCACTGCTTCCTCTATTCTTCCAGAGCTAGGTCTTACGCCATCCTGTTATCCGTCTTCGTCCTGGTGCAGCGCCAAGCACCACCATCTTCATTCTTCTTCTTCCTGTATCTGCCTACATCACCCAATCTTGCACTGCGCAGGCACAAGATCGGGTACATAGCCTGCTGTAAATGGAAAAAAAAGAGCTCCACTGCGTGAGATCAGCATTTTTTCCCCATTGAAGAAAAAGCGAGAATACGCAGAAGGAGCAGCCAGAAGCCTCCTGGGGGTGACATGGGTATCCCAGGCGGCTCTGCACTCCTATTCCGTCTTAAACCCCAATAAAGACAGAAGGAGAGGGGATTCACCATTTTATGTAAAGTAAAACTTTTAGTTTGGGTCCACTTTAAGTCATCCTAGCCCAGCCAATTAAGATGGCTAAAGATCCGAATGCCGGAGAGAAATAGGGAAGTCTTCCGCAATGGAACAGGGACAGGTGAGAATCCCCGGGGTTTAGTTCTGCAATAATTTCCCTGGCGGTATGAATATTAAGTATTTTTAAATGTAAAAAGGGTACATTTAAAAATACTCTTGCACGCTGATGCCCGGATGGCATCTGCTTCCCCTGGCCTCACGTCCCCAATGTTCACACACCAGGGACACAGACGGCATTGCAAGGGGAAAAAGATGCTGGGCATCGTTGGAGGAAGGCACGGGCACCGCTTACCAGGTAAACTGCTTTAACTGCTTGGCAGTTCCACCCCGAGTGTGGCTGGGGTTACCGCTTTTGGTATGGATGATTTACCCCAAGCCACACTCGGCATTACCACTGAGGAGGTTAGGACCTGGAAAACATGCATGTATGAAAACTGAAAAAAACTTTTAAAGCAAAAATCTTTCATAGAACCTAACCACATTCTTTATTATTAAAGAGAATGGCAAGAACAACTATAGGTAAGATCATTGATTCTGCAGTTTTTCTATACCCACCTCAGTGTCATTGTATGTATCAGAATAAATAATTTGATTTCCTTCCTAGATAGCAATAAGCTCCTATTAAAGCAATATATAGCAGAACTCATTATTCCCTCTTGTACACTTTAACAGCATTAGAATTCACCAAGGAGTATTATAATCTTGTGATTTCATAAGGATTGCAAAGCTGTTCGGTGACATTTTTTCTGGTAATTACATACTTTAGAGAATATATATAAAGACAAAACATGGAGAACAATAATCAACTCATTACACTAGTTGTAAGTGCAGTTTAGTTTCAAACACTGAGCTTCATGAAGACAAATAGTTGTGATGTGTAAATGGTTACCCAATAATTTGCAGTTGTTATGTGAGTACAGGTATGTTTAATTTAGAGATTATTTTATGTTACTTTAATGTGTAGAATGTTTTGTTTCTGTTGACAATATGCAAATTATTTTAACACCTTTTAGTAGTTTAATTGTGGAAATTCCTGGCTTTAGTCTAATGGATAAACAAGTATAAGAAACCTGTGAACACATATAATGTTCTTCTCTGAAAAGATGAAAAGTGTAAATTTATGCTACAACTTCGAATGATTTAGCTGCCTAGCAGTGAATAGCAAATACAGAACAATAGAAAGAGGCATGAAGACTGTATCACCATTTCAAATATTATTGTCTAATAAAAGGTACAATCATGGCTTGTATAAAATGTGAAACCCTGAAACTTATATCTTGCTTCACTAATACAACAAGCTGGCTAGAAAGCCCAACATTCTTTAGTCACCTAGAATTTTAATCTCTAGAAAGTAGAGGTAGAAATATGTAAAGGAGCACAGAGACAATAATTTAATGAATTCCCAGGCCCTTTGCTATTTAGCTTTGTTCAAATAATATTTTTTTGTGTAAAAGATAAACCTTCCATGTCTCCATGCAGATCTAAAAACCTTGAGCACCAAGAAGAATGCTGGCATTAGGGATCACATGACCCTCAGACCATCAAATGTGTTCAGCATTTTTTATACAAAGATCTAGTTACATAGTCAGCTTAAAAAATACCCATTGACTTCAACTAAAAGGGAAACAAATCAATATATTGGAAAACCTGAATATACCAAATAGAAACCTATATGCACAGTTGATCTATGCACAAACCCATATACACAGGAAAGAAAAACATTTTTATAAAACTGGTTCAATTTACTCCAACATGGGAAAAAAAATCCGTCCTTATCCTGTGAGGCAATTGGATGTTCCCTGGATCAACAGTCTCATTTCTGTAATCTTTTTAACTTAAAGACCCAGTTATATTCTGTGCTTCTAGAAAAATATCCAGCTTTTTCTTACAGCAATCTATAGTAGATGCTGAAACTACTTCCTGAGGGAGCCGATTTTCACAGACCTTACAGTAAAGAATCCCTTCCTTATCCAGGACTTAAACTTCTTTTCCTCCAGACGCAGAGTGCCCTTTTGTTCTTTGTAATGATCTCAAAGTGAATAATTGGGAAGAGAGTTCTGTATATGGACCATTTATATATTTATATAGAACGATCATATCCCCCCTTATACATCTCTTCTTAAGGGACAATAGGTTCAGTTCAGCTAATCTCTCCTCATAGCTGAGCTCCTCCATTCCTTTTATTAGTTTAGTTGACCTTCTCTGCACTCTCTCCAATTCCACAATGTCCTTTTTGTGGCCTGGTGCCCAAAACTGGACTGCATATTCCTGATGTGGTCTGACCAATGCTTTGTACAGGGGCAGGATTATGTCTCCATCTCTGCAGTCTATTCCTCTTTTAATACCAGAAAGTACTTTACTAGCTTTAGGTATTGCAGCTTGGCATTGCATGCTGTTATTAAGTCTATGATCAACCAGAACCTCCAGATCATTTTACATTTCTGACTCCCCCAAATGTCTTCCCCCTAGACAGTATGAAGCATGCATGTTGTTAGCCCCCAAGTGCAGAACTTTACAATTATCGATAATTAAATGTAATTTCTCACTTGGCTGCCCTATCAAACAGTACATTCAGGTCTGCTTGTAGATTATAGACATCATGCATGGACCTAATACCATTACATTGTTTGGTGTCATCTGCAAACACAGAAATGGTACATTTAATCCAAAACTCTATATAATTTATAAAGATTTTAAACGATAAAGGTCCCAACACTGAAACCTGGGGTACACCACTAATAACCTTGGACCATTCAGAGTATGAATCATTAATCACAATTCTCTGGATGCAATCTTTAGGTAAGCTAATATTTCACATTTACCTACATTTACAATAGAACGTAGAGGTAAGCATATAGAGGAGACAATGATTTAAAGTATTTCCAGACCCACCAATATTGACTGGCTATTAACTGACATTTAACTTACAATGTTCAGTCATTTCTAAATGTAAGCTGTAGAATCGCCTGTGTTAATGCGTTTTCTAACATGCAGCAGGTGAGAAGAAGCTTTTTAATAATGAAAGAAATTCAGGATATGCCTAAAAGCCGCATTAGTTACAGCATGATTACATGGCCTTTGGGTGATTGATGGGTGTATGGACCCATAAAATGTGTGGGCTAAGCTGTGGAGTTGTAGGAAGATGTGATTAGCCGCATACAGGAGTAGTTTTAAAGAATCATGATGTAACAATGCTGCTAAGTCCCAAGTTGTTTTAAATGGAGCGATTAATCATCATTAGGAATTTTTACTTTGTCAAAAGTACTGGAAGAGAGCAAATAAGGAAAGAAACCTAATCCCAGGGACTGCTGCCAACCTAAAGCATGTAGACAGTTTTTGCAATCAATTTGAATTAAAAAAAAATTGTTAATATTAATGCAAATTATTAAAATAATGCAAAGATAATTTACTGTATGTCAAGCAGAAAACCTTATAACAAAAGACCATAGTTTTACTATATATACAGATAATAAATGATGTATGATTAGTTATTGGGGAGATGCTGTATTTTAGACATAATTATTGAGTTCAGTAACATAGAATCCATGTCTAATTTTAATTTGTGGTAGATAGCTGCTGTATCACCACAGGAGGGCGCTGTGCTATTATATTTTAATAAATGAGCCTTTAACTTTTTAGGGAAGGATGAAAATCATCAATGTCAGTTTTTAGTGCTGTTGTCACAAAACAGGAGTGGAAATGAAACTAAAAAGTGCTGGCTATAGTCACACAATTAGGACAAAAATACCAGCAAACAAACGTTAAGCACAATAAATATTTTAAATGAATTATTCCAAAAATTGTAAATATAGTTCCAATGGATTGAAATGCACAAAAGACAGTAGGGTCCTGAAATATATTTAGGTTATGTACAAAGTTGAAGGTTTCCCTTTAAAGTTTCTGCTATAGAGAAGTTTCTATACTTTCTAAACTATACTTTCTCTAACTTCTGCAGGTAAAACTATGGAAACCAGTAGAAATACTTTTTTATTCAGTTTATCAAGAAGCGCATTTTTATAGTTCATTTCTGAGAGTTGACTGAAGTTCATCTTTAATTCATGAATTGTTTCAGAATAAAATTTACTGAAACACATCTCAAAAACAGTCAAATCTAGAAAAAGCAATCCTAAAACCAGCTGTCAAATGTACTGCACATTTAGCAAACATCTGTGAAGACAAGAGAAAAGGTAAAAACATTGTATTTACAAAGCATCATATTCTTATATGGAAATACTAAAGCCATGCAGAAGATTCAGAACAAAAAAGTTTGTGCCTTCACTTATGAACATTATGAATTCCATTTGTGTTGGTATGTTAGTTTTACCAGCTCAGCTCTAGAGGTGGGAGAACATGGCTGGGTACATTATGCCAATTTTGACCCATCCACTTCCCCACATCAAACCTTTATAAAAATAAATAGAGTATGGTGAATCTAATTTAAGCCCTTGGGTGGGGAAAAATGCGTGGGTGAGAAGGTGGGTACGAAATTGGATCATGTGATTATGTGGCCCCTAGAGTCATAATGCATGGCTGGCAAGGTAAACATCTACTGGAAGTTCATTGTTAGGGTAAGCATGTCATGGATTGGTGGTTGTGGGGGTAGTTCATGTTATAAACTCTTATAAACTTTTGACAGCAACTAGCCAATGGGTACACTACCTGCTGTGAACCTTAACAGATGCCTCCCAGGCAATGCTTACAATATATATATATATATATATATATATATTGTGGTAGAATCAAATACATGATGCCAAATTATTAAGGTATTCGGCATCCTCTACCTCCCTCTTACCTGGAAAATGGATTAAAGTGCCTGGATAGGACTATGAATTGTGTGGCTGCAGTGTGGCTCTTGATTTGGGATCCAGGTCAGAAATGTTCTGGAAGGAATGAGTAGGCCAGGTACTCTTTCCTTTTTCCAGGCTAGAGTGAGGTAGATGGTGCCAAATACCCTCTAAATTTGGCATGATATATAGCACAATATATATATATATATATATATCTATATATATATATTTTTTTTTTTTTTTTTCAGGGACAATGATCTGACATCCATGGGATGTCTGTACAAGGCTTTAGTCTCCCTATGTCCTTGTCGAACCAATGGATACCAGACTCATGCTGTACATGGGCCCTTTCTAGAGATTGTTCCACACAAAGCATTCCTATATTTTTCATGACCTAAGCCCAACTGAACCCTAGTATATAAATTAAATAACTCAAACAATAGCTTCCTGTGGTGCTTAATAAAAAGGTAAAAGGGTCTTATCTTTCAAGCAGCCCACAACTTTAATCCCAATTGGTAACTATTGGTTGAACTCAATGGACTGTAAATGGAGATCTCTAGCTCTGATTTGCAGGTAGTATGTAGGATAGTCCTAGAGGGTTTTAGTATGGCAGTGGTCTGCTTTAAACCTAAATAAAAGGTAAACTCTAGTCCCATAAGATACTTTGTGCTTCAAGTTCTGACTGTGGCATCGCATTGTGTGCTCCATGTTTAGTTTGTCAGATCAATGCTGGCCCATTTCCCCTTAAGGTCATCTTGTATCTGTAGAGTTTATGGAGCACAAAGCTATGGTATTAGCTGGCCTCTTTGTGAGTCAATATAAAATATATTTACATTAGATACGTTTATTGGAAAGAGACTTAAGAACAATCCAGTCGCCAGGAAAACACAGATTGTTATCTAACTCTTCTGGGTCAAATATCTGTCCCAGAATAATGCATATAAATAAGGAAGAACAATGAGCAGTGATTCACCCTCACCCATGACAACCGATCATCATTTATGTTTTATTACTTTACAAAAGTCAGAACAGTAAAATGGATTTCTGACAAATTTTTTGATTGCTGCTCAGTCCTTACTGAAATAAGAGTCTACCTATTTCCTAAAAGATCTTACGAGTGTAATAGGTTATTATAGTATAGTATAAAAACAAAACTCATACAACCTGATTGGCAATAAAGATGGGATTCAGCTGGTAGCCATAATGCTCCCTTGTTTGGATTCTCTTTCTTTGGTTTCTGATATTTAAAGGGAACAAATAATACATTGCTGGTGTGCAGGGATTAGTCATAATGTACATGTATGCTTAGCATATTATGGCTGACATAGCTGCCAAAGTACCCCATCCAACACTGCATTATCCTTTGTCACACCATCACTGTCATTATCATCTTCACTACATCTTCTTCAAGGCTTGATTTCCTTAGCCAGGCTGGAATAATGGACCTCACACATATGTACCGGAGCTACTTCATTTCCATAGAGAATTATTCTGAGCCTGTATACAGAGTTGCTTATCAGCTGCAACTCAATATACAGAAAATGTCACAATTGGCAGGCAGAATGATCTGTATCAGAATAGACTTCATATTCCTTTCTGCCATGAAAAAGACAGCCAACTTTTTTTAAGTTGGCTTTAAACTGAGTACAGATGTCAAACTTTTGTTGGTGGAAACAATCTTTTGTGATAATTTCCAGTGATGGTAGAACAAACAAGCACTTCACACACTTTACAAATGTTTCAACTCCAAGGAGGAGTGGAGACCAAGCAGGAGGCACCCGCTGCATCCTCCTTTAAAAGAAATGAGAAGGGTCGTCCGTGCTCCATTATTTAGTGATCATCTAAATAACATTGGGGACCATTGTACACACATAAGATTTGGACAATTATCTAGCATATTTACATAGCTTTGCTCTTGAAGAATACAAGAACAAGAATAAACACGGGACTTTAACGGCAGTGGATTTATAAAAAGTTATCATATAGCTTTTATTTCCTTCATTAAGAAACAACCGTTTAAAAATATACATGCCTCTTCCCTTCCCTAATCAACATTGTTAGCATACATGGGCCAGATACATTGTACACATTACATATTATGAGATCATCCGACACCTTTCGCAGACTGTGTCCGCTTCCTCAGTGATGTAATTAGTACAGCTAGTAGGTGTATCAGCACAAAAGTTGTAGCATTCACCGGTATGCTTACTCTCTTGGTATGAAGGTAGGCAAAAGGCAGAATTAAAATCACAACACACAGAGATGGCGGTGTCCCATATATGTTTTTCACAACAATATTCAGTACTTCTCTAGATATTATTGTTATAACTCACTCCATTATGAAGTGATAATAAATAATTATCTCCTAAAACTAGATTCAATCAAATGATTCCATCCAAAAACGGACTTGCACTTAAATTGTAAGAAGAACCGCCATCCTCTGTGATACCATTTGCCTTGGTGGGCACTGGGGCCCCAACCTGGCACTAGCTTGCCGCACAACATCCTCACCTCTAGAGTCTCTGGAGAAGACCAAGCTACTGCTTAGACCCTGCGCCCCGTGCACATCTCCACCCACTGGCTTGGTGACACAGGGGGTCCACCACCTTCCCTGTGGAACCGTGACAGTTACATGATGAGATACAAATGCGTGTCCATATAAAACTATTCTGATCAACATCATAGAAGCATTATTGGACGTGAAGAACCTGGATTGTGCACTTTTTTTAAGGCAGCCGTGTTTACAAAGCTTTACTCCTCATCATATATTACCACAATATTGAATATTTACAGTAAACCTTTTACAAACTTATGATGAAAGAACAATGAACAAGTACGAATTAGTAAAAATTTATAATGTTATAATAACTAGATCCAAAAATACAATCAGATACATTTCTAAATACTTTGTGTAACATTTGCACATGGCTCCCTCCCCATTTACCTATCAAGCTTTCATATTGGTCAGTAAGGCTTCCCATCATTAGAGTGAGCAAAATGATGCAAGGGCCAGGAAGAGACAAAACCAAATTCAGCTATTATAGAGATACAGAGACTTTCATATAAATGTCAACTTTCTGTATCATTTTGATATTGGATTTCCCTGCAGGTAACCTTTAAACATTTTTAAACATATGCTCAGACTGATTCAAATTAGGATTGTGAAAGGTTTACTTTAAAATCTATCATCAATGGTCCTTTTCCCAGGAGACCAGGATGTAAAATTAGAATTATGCATGATTTCAATTCGCATGTGTTAGCGTTTGCATGTGCGCTTGCGTGTGCCTGTGCATGCAAACATGTGCACACGTGTACTTGTGCACACAGCAGGTGGTTTTATCTTATTTCAAATGGTATATATCAATGCTGATCTTTAAACATGTTAAACCTAATAAATCCAAAATGGAAATGTGTGATTTGCCATGCCAAAATCATTTTTACAGCATGATGTGCATCGGAAAGAAGCATTAATCAGTGTTGTAACTAATTAATAAAAATCTGCATTTTGCATAAGCAATTAGGACAAGTAGAGTGTAATGAAAAGGGAAGTTTATTCATTTAATCTCACCAGCTATTCAAGCGGAAAAATCTGCCAGGGCAGTGAACTGAATCCACGCCTGGAAATTCTTCCTTTTTGATTAGTTAAAGGGATTGAAAGGTCAAATTATCAATATTTAATTCAAATGTAAATTCATTTGTTAAAAAGGAAAGCAAATGCTTTTTCATGTACTGCTTTAGCAACAGGGGTGCGAGTGTGTTAAAAACAATCCAATAAAAAGTAGAATCAAAAGTGGGTAAATATACAAAAAATGGAAAATGGAACATTAAATACTTATTCAATTATTAACTATTCAATTATTATTAAGATATAAACAGAATTTAGAATAAATTAATCTTGGTGTAAATTTCTTCTCAAATCTTTACTAAAGCATTTCTGTAAGGTTATTTCATTTCAGATTTTGTTTTTTTTTTCAGCATTGCATCCATTTAATCATAATAAAGAACAAAAATGTGGAAGATCACATCAAATAATAGTTCTCTATAAAATTCCAAATCCCCAACTTGAAGCCCAGAAAAAAAATGTAAAACAGAAATTAAGAATTTTTTATCTGTTAAAATTTACCATTTCCTTTTCTGCCCTCAGTTTTGTTCTTCAGCAGTCCATTCTCATGTTATGCCGATAGTGATAGAGGACAGATGACGAATAGGTATAGTTTCGGCTAAGCTACATATGACTGTCAAATAAGGAAATTAAACTTAAAGCTGCACCACACAAGCTGGTAAACATTTTATTGTATTCTCTTATTAATTGTACATAAAACAGATATAAAATGGTCATCCAGTAACTTTATTGCCACTATTTGATTTTCCATGGTTGGGACCCAGGTCAGGAATGTCCTGCAAGGAATGAGTAGGCCAGGCACTCCTCCCTTTATCCACGCCAGAGTGAGGTAGATGGTGCCAAATACGCTCCAAAATTGGCATCATATATTTGATTCTAGCACAATATATTTTATTCCAACCTAAATGGCATTCAGTGCTGGGGAGATTTTAAAACTGGTGCCTAGATATGCTTTTTGCTTTCCAAAATGTAATTTCATTTAAGTTTTAAAAAGGTGCAATGGGGGCCAAAGGGATTTGCACAACTTACTTGTCATTAGACATAAGTAGACTGCTATACTTATTTACCTAAATGAAATTTACATTGGAAACAGAAGCATTCATATAAACACTTGTTTTTAATACAGGGTTTATCTAAATACTACTGTGCATTACATTTATATGATAGTACAACATTATGGGCAGTGTTTCTCAACCAGGATTCCTCCAGAGGTTACTAGGGGTTCCTTGAGCCAATTTGTGGAGCTCAGGTCAGCTTAACAGATATCAATAATCTTTTTGGCTATCAGTAAGGGTGAATGGCCAGCAATGTAAGAGGAATTCTTCCTACTGACCACCACACTAATGTACTGTGAGCTGTGAATATAGTAAATATAGAAGTAGTTTCTGAAGGCCTGAAAGTTATTTCAAGGGTTCCTCCACAATAAAGAGGTTGGGAAAGGCTGATTATGTGGTTTTATGTACCAAGTGGGTCATAGTGGAAGTTTTCACTTCCAAATGTATCCCTGCACTATGTTAGCGTGTTTATAGCATATCTATGGTTTCAGATTTTTGTTTTTCATAAAGATCGGAAATGGCAGCCTCTGTAGCCGTGTAATATGTTCATATTAGATGCTGGGTTTAGTGTTATAGGATTTTGTAGCAGAAATTAGGGTCCAGTTAGGTGTTGGAAGCAAAGTTTCAAAGTTAAATAATATAGAATTTTGTGTTTGTTTGGGGGAGGTTAACTAGTTAAGTTTAGGAGATATATTAGGGTAAATAACTACAGAGAATTATAGATTTTTATGTAAAAGGTAACTTATTCATTTTACAACAATTTTAAAACACATTTTTTTTATTTTTTCATGTTGCTATCCAGTGGCAAATGCTTTTCATTCACAACTGAAGAAAAGTAATGTGTGGCACAGAGACTTAATAAAGTAGCACACCAGTGAGTTGGCCTTCTGAGGTCATGAAAACATTGGTATAGTAGATGGATATGGTGTAAGGTTGTTGGCTGGCACATTATTAGGATGCCAATGTAGCACAGCTAACAAGACCATGGCAAATCATTCCTAGCAAGAAATGAAGTCAGCAATGAAAAAAGCAGGGAATGAGAGGAGAAGAAGTAAGAGAAATCTTCTGTCACCCTTACTTTCAGTCATTAGATCCTGCTCTGTCACTCTAATATCTGATAATTCCAATGAAAAATACCTTTAATAGTTGCCATTTTGACTCTTCAGTCTTGAAAAATTTCTCTTCCTCTATTTCTAGGAGTCAAGATTCTTCTTTGGATGTCCATATTATTGCCCTTGCATATGTGACCTCAAGGGTGACCTGCAAAGGGATTGTATAGGACAGCGGCATATATGGATTAGTAGTCTCCTGCACCCTAAAACAGCTCTTGTAGGGGGCCTGTATGGGGTTTTTAGGTTAGTATATCTCACTTTACAAGGTAAGAAAAAATTGTGCAAGTAATATTTAAACCAGGTGCAAGGTATGGATGGAAAGGGGGATTAATATTTGCCTGAGGATGGGCTTTAAGATTAGGGATCAGCAAGAATTTTTTTTTGGCATCAAAATCCCCTCTTAGGCTGAAATCTGAATATCATTCTCAAATGTCTTGATGGCTTGTTTAGAAAAAGATGCATGTACTGCCATTTAGATGTACACTGTCTACTTAGAAGGTAGCAGGACAACAAATGTTTACTGTAAATGAAGGTATCTCTGAACAAGAAAATCAATGACGCTTTTAGTAACTCAGGTTCCCTGCAGATGTTAACTCAAGCACAATAGATTTTTAGAAGTACAGATCCATACAGAGGTTCTGTGTTTGTAATGATGGTTATATACAATGGATGGTGGGGAAAGACGAGGTCAAGATGACTCTTCCTTAGTAAAACACATATATACTGGTACTTACCTACTTAGGTAGTTTGAAGAACGTTAAAAGTGCTATAACTTATCAGTAGTTAAAAAAATACTGTTGCAATAAATCTAATTGGTTACCATAAGGAAGCAATTTTCAACAAGAGGTCTGTGGAACCCTATGATTCCTCCCGAGGTTGCTCATTGTTTGAACATTGAGCAAACTGTGCCCCTCAGGTCAGTTTATACTTGCAAAAATGTAGATTTGGGAACTTGTACCGATAGCATTTATCACACTCACCAGCAATGTAAGAGGCCTTCTTCCCACTGCCCCCCACATTAGGGGTTACCTGAGACCTGAAAGTTATTTCAAGATTCCCCCATGGTAAAAAGTTTGAGAAAGGTCTCCATAGACATTTGTTCAATGTTTCTGCATTGCTCTTCTTCTCTAACACTTGTATCTTAGGCTACGTATACACATCAGATGATTTTCCTCTGATTATCGCCGCAGGGCTGGAATCGGACGAGAATCTGATGTGTGTACAGTGGCCATGCGCCAACGTTCATGGATCGGCCCTAGCGGATGACGAACGACTGCAGTACAAATGAAGGGGAGAAAGTAGAGCGTGGTGCCACTTGCTCGTTCTTCCCTCTCCATAGAGCAGAATGGCGCAGTATGTACAGCCCTCGTTCATGCTTTCAGTCATTTTTTACCTGAATTGTAGCTGTGTGCCATCATGAATATATAAATACAGAGCATGTTATATCACACGTGGTCTTTAACCATAGGCAAAAGGCAGTGTGCAAATCAGTTTTGAATCCACCTTCAAGGTCTTCATTTAGATGAGCAACCCCAGACATATCCTATAATCCTTTCCAATGAAGCAGTTTTAAGAAGTCACACACTCATTTAATTATTGTGCATTTAAAGCTGAATTTTAATCTACTTATATTTTGCATTCCCCGGTTCTTCTCTTCCTCCTCTCCCCCCTCCATCAACATGTCAATGAATTTTAAATAGGACCTGACCTGTTTTAGAACAGATCTGTTTTCATATATCCTGTTTTAGACCCATAGAGCCTGATTTATTAAAGCCCTCCAAGGTAGGAGAGAATAAACTTTCATCAGTGAACTTGGGTGATCCAGCAAACCTGGAATGGATCTGGTCCAGGGTTAAAAACATTTGCCAACAAATATTAAATTACTGTAATAAATCAATTCCAGGTTGGCTGCATCACCCAGCTTTACTGATGAAAGTGTATCCTCACCAGCCTAACATTAACCAGCCTTTATTAAATCAGGCCCAATGTGAGAAGTGCAGTCCCATCAAAGTAAGCCATTTCAGTACTGGAGAGAAGCCTGTACAGCTGTACAAGACTAAAGGTAAGGCTGGAATTCAGCCTTAGGACAGTCTGCTCTGGGTAGAAAGTAGTTGGTTGAAGTTTACCTTTAATTTATTTAAAAAATCTTTTTTTTTTTCCATTTTCAATAATGTTTTGTCAACAAATAGCTTTATATGTGACAAAACTTTCTTCAGTGTTTCTAAGTTGTTTTACATTTTCATCCTGCCCCACACATTTCCTATCACAAAGTGCTTATTTGTATATGCATTACACAGACATAACCCACTGTTGTCACCATCCCATGCTGAGAAATACCATGCAGCTATTAGTATATCACATACATAGAGACAAGAAGTGCCTACAAATATGCTACAGGATATATATATATATATATATATATATATCATTAAATTGCCCTGATTACATTTCTAGGCCTGTGATTTCACCAGGCGGCGTTCTACCAGTCACGGATGATTGGGGCACACAAAAGCTAAACATTATCTTACTAATAAAACTTGTCTCAATCAATACCATTTCAGATACTGCAATCCAAATTGTATGTAGGGGGTCAATCACTGTACCTCGGTAGACAGCTATTGAATCTCCCTGCTCCCCATCATCCTATCAGTTTTATTTGCCATTATGTGAATTGTATTTTTCTTTCAGCCCCCAATGTGATACGGTTTCCCCAGGAGGTGGCCAGGGGGATATCTGATATCAGGCAGCACTGCGCTGTCCCCTCTCTTGTGCTGAATTTCTTGCAGCTCCATTCTGCATTATGAGCTGTTCCTGTATATCAGGCTGATCTCCATCACTGAACAGCTATTCTTGTAGTGATAAAAGAGGAAATTTGAATTTATAAGCATCATAAATGTAGTTTAGGAGTCTGGTCAAACCTGATCTGTGAGTTGACTGTTGCCCCATCATTATCTCCTGCTGGAAGGAAATGTACACTTCACTGTTACCTGGCTCTGGGTTGCTCTGCCAGCCCTGTAAATCTGTCTGTGTGATTGTGCTAGAAACAGATGTTAAGCAGGATGGCTGAACAAACACGACCTGCATGCAATGTGAACTGTACAGAACCTCCTTATATTCCAGCAGGGATGAAATCTACAGAATATGTGGCTTAGAAGAATGCCAGAGAAAAATAAAGATTGTAAAAAAATAATAGCCATGAACCGGGCAATCTAAACCACTTTTAGTTAGTTGCCTTTTGCAAAACTAATTAAATAAAGGCATAAATGGTTTCTGCTTCTGTTGTATTGTATGCAATACCATGCGCCTTCTGCATCCCACATAATGTGATGTAGCACATTGCAGTGCCAAATATTCAAATAAAATCCCAATGCACTAGGGAAACCCCAAAGGATGTGTGTTGAAATGTACCCACTGGGTGAAGAAGTTCAAATGTCTATGGCCCCCCACCTACCGCAATTGACAGAATGGTACAGAGTGAAGGGAGGTGAAGTGCTGAAAATCTGAAACCCCAAAATCATATTTGCCCACTGTATCTAAAACTGTCCCTAAGGGCCGGTTTAGCAATGTGGTGGGAGCAAGCCAGGCCGCATGGATTCTGGTACCTGTTGTTAAAGAACCAGAGTTTGCAGATTTGATAGTGGGTGGAGGGTGTTGGTGAGTAGCTTGTTGGGCTATGGTGAGTAGACGTTAGATGAATCCTCCCCCGAAGTGGCTGTTGAGCGGAAGCTATAGCTGCACAACCTCACCGCCCATCTGAACATAGCCCATGCACCATGCTACACATTCTAACCGAGGGAGTGCTGCATTGCCAAAATTGTAACATGCAACACAAGCTGCAAAGTGTAAATCCAGCCCGAAAGTTACCAAGAGTTACCAAATTTTTCACAGTTGGGACAAAAACTGTTGGTGGTGGTACCATTTACCTGGTAAAAAGTGCTTGAAATTGGCTACAAACTGCACTAGAACATATTTTTGTATTTTTAAAAGTAATGTGCAAATTAACTTTATAAACTACAGCTTTTGTTTAAAATAATAATTGGTGATCCTGCCATTAAGGTCTTTGTTGCTCTGTCCTCCAGTTGTGGTTATGTTTTAACTTCCATGTGTAGCTCAGAGTTCCAAATTAGAGTGATTATAAGTTGCTTTTTTAACACACATTACAAAGACATTACATAGACCAGGGGTGTCAAACTCAAATACACAGAAGGCTGAAATTAAAAATTGAGGAAGTTTACTACTTCATCCATAACTAACAAAAACAAACCCCTCTACACACACTTTAGGGTTGAAAAGACTAATTTCTATCTATCTATGCAGGCGGTGTGTTGTTCATCCTCTCACCTGACAAGTTTGTCTCCAGTAGATTGAAACAAACACAATGCCCCTGGTAGTCAGGCACCATGTGATCATTGCCTAGGCTTTGTGTCACATGATGGGTGTACAGGAATAATGTCTATGTATTGCATGTATTGAAAATAATGATGTGAGGAGGTAACGCGGGCGGCCGAGCCAGATTTAGTTCATTTGGGGGGGGGGGGCAAAAAAAAGGACCCTGAGGGACAGATTTTGCCCACGGTCCACAGTTTGACACCCCTGACATAGACTTTTGTCACCACCATGACACCAGCCCTAAAAATCAGAAGGAGCAGCAATGAAAAATATGACAACAGGTATTTGTATTTGATATGATACACATATCTTACTAAAAAAAATGTATTACAGTTACAATTCCCATCTAAATTTAAAATTCATATCCAAATGCTGTATTTAGTAAACTGCAGTTGTTTAAATTGGCACCATTGCAAAAAAATAAAACACATACAAAATAAAGCAAACATAGAGATATTTCCCATAGCAACTAGTGTGATTGAATATTAAAAATATGTATATTTATATCAGTGTTTCTCAACAAGGGTTCCTCCAGAGGTTACTAGGAGTTCTGTGAGCAAAAAGTAATCTGTGCCTCTCATGTCTCTGACACCAGTTATCTTTCTGTAAGGGTGACATTCCTCCCACTGGCCAACAAGAGGCATTCTTCCTACTGACCGCTACACTAATGTACTGTGAGCTGTGTATATTGTAATTCTAGGAGGGGGTCCCCAAGACCTGAAAGTTATTTCAAGGGGTTCCCCGTGTTTAGAAGATTAGAAAAGGTTTATATTCCCAAGCTTTCATAGGACAACTGCTGTAATAGTAAGGTTGTTTCCAACAGCAACCAAATCAGGGGTCACATTTTATTCCATGGTGTGGCTGCTGTCAGCATTCTCTGTTTTATCCTTGTGTTTTCATAGCTCTTTGCTGCAGGGACACCCTCCATACACAACACGGTCACAATGGTCAATACCACAATCACTTTCCAGTATTGATTGATGTGTGTATAGAGTACTTTACAGCCCCAATCTAGACCCTCCCTCTCCCCATATTTACCAATTTGGCTCCTGTGTTTATAGGGTTTAACAGCACTTGGCACCCAGGGATGGGCAATCTTGTAAAAGTAAATCATTTACCAGCAAATAACCTCAGCGTAATAGCTGTAAGCGGTTTGGGGTGAAATCTATTTTTTTTCTTTCTCTCGCAGGTGCAATCTGAATCAATTACATTAATTAAGATAATGCCTCGTGCCCCAGAGATTTGGGTTGGATTTGTCCCATATATATTTTAATAATGGCTATTTATAATGTCATTTATAACATTGTCGTACATTTAGACGGAGTGCTGAGCTTCCTCGTAGAAAACATTTAATTAATATGTGAAGCTGCTATTTATCATATCCTATATAAAGAGATATAAATAACCTACGGGGATAATAAATGTTTACCAATGTGATGCTCCTAGAAATATATTTATTGCATTTGCTCTGTCAATGGGTTGTATCAAGGATTTCTTGGGCATTCTTTGGGTTCAGACCTCCATTAATGTCACATGACCTTCAGAAGAGCAGGTTGATTGGGTGCGCAACAGGAACAACTAGTTTTTAGCAATCAAAGGAAATAGTGACAATAAAGTTGCACTTGAAAATACTACATGCCTGGCTAGTACAGTGATAACTAGCTGGTTCTATTATTAAGTAATTGTAAAATAAAGTTATCATAAAGTTAACATAACTTTTCTGCATCAATTCCCTAAAGTACTATAGATAGAAAGTCAGTATGCCAGCCAGGCTATTGGCATTTGCAGAAAATCAACACTCTTCCCCCACCCCTCCCATATGTATGTCACATTCGATTTATTTAAATCATCTCTTTATGAGTGAATCAGTTATCAATCTGTAGCCATAAATGATGAGCAGTGAAAAAACTGTCCATGGTTACTAATCCCATCAATGTCTCTCCTCTCAGTGGCCAATGAAAAGGTTCAGCATATCATGTTCTCTTCTCTTTCAGGAGTTTGGCACAGGACTTCTGTTGAAAATCTTTGTGTTCTATAGCAACAATCTCTTTCAGCTTTTAAAAAGTGTATGTTAATATTTTAGCCAATTTTCGCCCTCTGTACCTCCAGGGCTTTTGTTAGTTTGTGACATCACAGCCAGGCTTAGAATATTCCTGTAGGCTGCTGGGACCTCAGTTCTTAGTGATGAAGGTATGTCTCCAGAACTACATCACCCAAATACCCTTTTTGATGCACACACATCTGTTGTCTTTAGATACCTATGTACTAGCACTATACATTTACATAGCAAGAATGACAATTGATGGGAATTTTCCTTGCCTGTGGTCACACCAATACAGACCTTGGGCCCCTCATGATGTCCTTGCTTACTTATATTTGAGTTCCTTTCCCTTATCGTCATAAGAAAGGTCAACAATTGTTTTCTCTTCTTCAGGATGTTACCAAAAGATGAAAACTATCTATATGTATGTCCATAAAAAGTGCTTCCAGTGGTTGAAAGCGCTAATTAATAAAATGCCAATATAAATAGGGCCTTGGATTGTCCCCATGTATTCTGATCAGTCCTTCCAATGATTTTATCATCCACTGGAGGAGTTTTACCTTAAACAGCTAATCACATATCTCCAAGTCCCTGGAGAACAACTGAAATCCTCCACATTTATCCAACACACTTCTTGGGTGGGCAGCGGTTATCTGGTTAGATACATTTCGCTATTGGTCATATTTTCCAAGGGTAATTCTGAATAAAGGAAGCCTGGTATTGTAGAAATATGCATCTAGACACTTTGGATTTATTTTAAAAAATGTTTTTTGCTTGCTTGTCACACTGATCCATTTGCTTTAGAAAGTTTTGAGTCTTAAAGTTAGTCTTTCTTTATTCCAAACATTCCATTTAAAGGATCAGCATGACCGCCAAACAAAGATTCTCCAACTGACAGCAGAAGTTTAAATTTTTGTGTCCTGACAGGTTTTCTTTAAAGCTACCCAATTCAGAGACAAGGGAAACGATCAATAAGGGGTTAATGCGTGTGCCAGTTAATTGGGTCTTCTATTGTCGGGCGATGTAGACAAGGTTCGGAATTAGCGCTAGGGAGAGAGATCTTCTGTCCTTCAGATTACAAGGCTGGGGGGTGAATAAATGGCTCTTTCACAATCAGTTAGTCTGGGGGATAAATAAATGGCAGGTTGCCTCCAATAGTCAGTTGGGATTTACTGAGGGGTTATTGGGTTATAAAGGATTGAGATGTGCTGGGTCGGTTGGGCTTAGGACCCCAGCCTGGCTCCCTCCTGGGGGGCTCAGCCAGGCAGAAAAGAAGCTTTTGTTAGCAGCGTGTGCAGCTCGCGTGCCTCTGCCTGGACAGCAGTCTGGATGGAGGGCTCACAGTGTGCATGAGTGGGATGGATCAGTAATAATCCAATAAATATTAGTACACTGTTCTGTAAATAGGGGGAAGCGGATCACAACTGTCCCCAGACTGAGCAACCTGTGGCTCTCCGGCTAATGCGCAATCCAAACTACTCTACATATGGACCCAACTCCAAGGTTTAATCATTGCCTTCTTCTACACCCCAACCACTAACACTGGGCTCCAAAAATCAGATTCTTGGGGAAAATATCAAACATATATAAATCAGCCTGTGTTTGATTCATAAAAATAAAAATATATATATTATGTGTCTGCTTACTAAAATGGGGTAATGCGCAAAGCCATGCCTCTGTCCTAAATGAATTATTAATTTAGAGTGTTAAAAAAGAATTACACGCTCCTAGACTTTCTATTGTGTAATTCATTATGTGGTTAGAGGAATGGATTTTATGAACGTAGAAATTAGGTAAACTGATTTCATTTAAGCTGTTTATATATAACCAATATTAATATGTGTAACAGTTCAGTTTTTGACAATAAAACTTGCTGGGTCCCCAAATAATCAGTGTATGTGTATATATATATATATATATATATATATATATATATATATAGATAGATAGATAGATAGATAGATAGATAGATAGATAGAAGATAATAATATTAAATCAGATAGTTAGGAAAAAGAGAAGAAAGAATAGGAAAAGAGAGTAGGAATAGAGGCGTACTTCGCACATGATTATATAATTCTGCAGAAATCTTTATGGGCTGGGAACATTGGTGCTGTATAATTCTCCGGTGACTGGTGATTAATTACCTGGCTGCATTAAATAACTGAATTAGTTAGTGAGGAGGCAGTACATGTCAGCCATCACAGGCCCGGGTATAAGTCGGATGTGTGATCAGTATAGATGTTGGAATATTTCTGGGATGATCAGACCTGGGACAGCTCCAGCAATGACAGGCAGGGTGGATGTTGGATCCCCATATGGTTGCAGGAAAACTTGGATATATATCTGAAGCTTTTTATTTTTTTATTTAGTGTAAATATAAAAATAATAAATAATGATAATAATATTGGTAATGTTAACAGAAGATCATGCAATCTGAATGATATTAGCGGATTTCCAGGAACCCGCAGCACACTGTTTTACATTTGTAAGGATCCTGAGATTCTATCTGGCAGATGAGACAGTAATTAATAATAAAAAGCAAAGAATAGGGGATGCAGCAGCCAAGCCGGGGTAATAATGGCAGTAGTGTCGGAATCTCATGCAGGATGTAGCCTCTTGTCATTAATGGCACTTTGCAAATCAGGGGGCACGGAGAGGTTCCAGGGACACAAGTGTGATCCGCACTGATTGCTGTCTCCTTCTGCCTCCCCTTCTGTCACTTCTTGTGCACACAATGCTCGGGGAGTAAGGGGTTAACCCTGTCCTGCGGGTACAAACAGGTTCGCAGAATCTGTAACTGGCGACAGATGGCCACTTTTTTTTCCCTTTGGCCACAAAGAAATGGAATAGAGAGCGGCGCTGAATACAAATGGATGGAAGAAAAAAAAAAAAAAGGGGGCTGCGTCACGTGACTTGCCGTTTGCCTGACTTGGGTGACCATATGGCGCGTGCCGGGGAAAGTTAGGGGGCGTGGTCTAGTAAGGCGCAGGAGAAACGCATGCGCCCCGCGCTCTTCTCTCTCCGCTAATCTGTGCTGTGTTGTCACCTCTCCTCCTCACTTGTCTCCTAACGTCACGAGACCCGCTATAAAACCCCAGAGTCTCATTACAGCCCCCAGAAATAAACAAAACAATTCATCCCAGCACCTACAACTCTGCTCTGCACTATTGGAGAGGTTATGAGACTGTCACTGCCAAGGATACACTGATATTAAGGTGAGCTTTACCTGCCTTGTCATTTTAGCATCATTATTATTTTTACAGTTGGCAAAATAATATTTATTGATTTTTTTGGTATATTTGCATGTATATTCTTTTTTCCCTTCCTTTCTGGGATTATTACCAATTTATTCAAGTAATACTTCCATTTTCATACCTAGTTCCTGAGTTAGATGTATACTGAGCAGATGTTAAAGTAGTCATCCCAACTTCTGCTCAATACATTGGTACAATTGATGTTGTGAGGTTACCACTTGAAGCTCAGAATTAGTTATAGAAGGTCTGTGAAGGGTTAAAGTATAGTTAAAATTGGTTACAATGTTGAATTTGGAATTTGCACTGATACAAAATAAAATGATACAATTCTACTAATGACAGCAACAAAATATCAATTTACTAGAAAATTGCCCGAGCCCAGGCTTACCAGAGATGGAGAGACTTGTTCAGGTCAATCATTATGAAGATATAGAGATGGTAATTACTGGTACTAGTTAGTTATATCCATACAGACTGTTCTGTAATGTAAAAGACGTTTTACTAACTAGTGGTCCCTGATTGAAGCTTTCTGGATGAGTAGTCAATGATGACCATTTTTACAGAGAAAGTCAAGTTGAATTTATATAACTATTACTAGCTTTACCATTACCTTGATATATGAGACCCTGCACTCAATGGTAGTTTAATTATTATTATTATTGCTGTTGTTATTACTATTAATATTATTATAATGAATACACAGGATTTATATAGCGCCAACATATTATGCAGCACTGTACAATAATAAGAATAAAAAAGCCAGCAAGTAAAATATCATAGAATGGGTAAGATGCATTTATTATGAAGAGCCATGGTGCTGAGAGGAACATGTGCTACCTGTTAACTGCCAGGGTTCTCCTTTCTCTAGCAGCAATCAATGCAGGTTTAATATACCAGTAGTTTCTGTATTAAGCCATCAGGTCATGTGCATTGAATAAATGTCAAGTGCCTGCTTTATGTGTCAAGTTGGGGTTTTCTTTCTTTTTTTTCAGGCTAGGTATAGAAAACAAAATACTTGAGCTAACCCAGAGCAGTAAACTGCAGATGGGAGATGCATATAATAAGGAGCTGTGATGCACCTGAGCCCCTCCATTCAGGGCGCATGCGCCAATTTTATTACAATTGCTGATTTGCCTGCTGATCACTAAACTTTCTCACACAATCATAGAGAGAATAGAATTTGCAGGTATGAATTGTTGGATTGTCGGTTCTATAAATATAGCATCTGATTTTATTTCACTCAACTCATATTTTCCTAATCAGCTTAGGGTCAGCATAATACATCCAGGTTACTTAACAGAAAGGATTGTATGGCCATGGTGCTGCAGTAATCTCTGCTCAGATCATCAAGTTGTCATTTATGTTCCTTAGATTTGAAGATGACCAAGTCCTATCGAGATAATGGGTTGATCATGTCTGACACCCAGGGCTCCAGAGGTTGGGTGGATGAGTGTCTGAGCTCTCAGGATGAACATGACATGGAGAAGAAGGAGGAAGAACTTGATAGTATCATGAAAGACGAGGATGAGGACTCTCTCAAGCATCACAATGAAGAAGAGAATGACGAAGAAGAAGGTGAAGATGATGAGGATGATGATGATGATGATGATGACGAGGATGAAGATGGGGATGATGACCAGAAACCCAAGAGACGTGGTCCTAAGAAGAAGAAAATGACTAAAGCCAGGGTGGAGCGCTTTAAAATGAGGCGCATTAAAGCCAACGCTAGAGAAAGGAACCGCATGCATGGTCTGAACGCTGCGCTGGACAACCTGCGCAAAGTGGTCCCTTGTTACTCCAAAACGCAAAAGTTGTCCAAGATCGAGACCTTGCGCTTGGCTAAAAACTACATCTGGGCTCTTTCTGAGATCCTGAGGTCTGGGAAAAGTCCAGACTTGGTGTCCTTTGTACAGACACTTTGCAAAGGTTTGTCCCACCCGACTACCAATCTAGTAGCTGGGTGCCTTCAGCTGAACCCCAGAACTTTTCTTCCAGAGCAGAACCAGGATATGCCAGCACATATACAAGCAGCAAGCGCTTCCTTCCCTCTGCATCCCTACCCATACCAATCCCCTGGTCTTCCCAGCCCTCCTTATGGTACCATGGACAGCTCCCACATTTTTCATGTCAAGCCTCATTCATATGGGGCAGCTTTGGAGCCTTTCTTTGAGAACACTGTCACTGACTGCACCAGCCCCTCGTTTGATGGCCCCCTCAGCCCTCCCTTGAGTGTTAACGGGAACTTTTCCTTTAAACATGAGCCTTCGCAGGAGTTTGATAAAAATTATGCCTTTACCATGCACTATCCAGCTGCCAGCCTAGCGCAGAGCCATGGCCCCCTCTTCTCCAGCACTGGCCCACGTTGTGAAATCCCCATAGACAGCATTATGTCCTTTGATGGCCACACACACCACGAAAGAGTCATGAGTGCCCAGCTTAATGCCATCTTTCACGACTGACTTTCTAGAGATCAAATGATGACACTTATGTAATTGCTTTACAGTACTGTCTTGTTTACAATGGGTACCATGGCTGAAAATTGCACCATACCCCACTTTGTGAATAACAATTGCCCATTTGATCTGTACTGCCTAGAAAAAAAGTTGGAAAGCAACTTTAGTTCTGACCTGCTGTATTATTGTATATATATAAATATATAAATGACCAGAGCTCTTCCAAGAGCCACTCACTTAAATCACACACCTTTTATTCTTAACGTATTATTTTATCTGATCCAGATAAAAAAAAAAAAGCGAAAATCGCAAAGCAATAATTAGGATCTATGCAATTTTTAAACCGATTGTGGGCCAATCAAATAAATATATATAAATCTATTTTTCAACCAGCATTTTACTACTAGTTATTGTACCCATGGCTGAATTATTTTGTTGTGATTTTTTTGTACAGAATTTTTAAAGCTTTTTATAATGTGAATTTCCTATTTTAAAGAAGAATAAAATCATGCAGCTCCATCGATTTTTATACGTATGGGAAAGTAGAATTATATCTAATTTATAGCAAATAAAAAAACTGAAAATTAAAAAAAAAAGCTTAAATAACCTAAACCAGCAACCAAGTGCTTAGAAAGTTGTGTTGCCTTAGAAGTTTTCCTTTGAAAAATAATAAGGAGAAATAAATCACAAGCAGATCCGTTAATTATGCTTAGACGGGGGGCCATTTCATCCTAATCCTTCTACAGGGGGTTCGTGTCATTAAAGGGTTAATATCAAAAGAATATCCGTTTGCAAAGCTATAGCAAACAGCTTGGCTTTATTTAAGTCAGATTTAACCCTTTAGCCAGTTATATGGGATACAGAATGCACACATTAACAGCAATTTAATAAACCCCAATACTGTCCTTTCTGTAACTATATTTGACTTCATTACACATAAAAGCTGCTTAACATTCATCATTATTATTTTTATTGACCCCGATCTATCAATGTGTATTTTCCTTAAATTTATTCTTCAATTGGGAACATTGATTTCAGAATCCTAAGGCTTAATTCGTGCAGTACCTATGACAGTTTTTCTAAAGTCAAAGTGAATTTAGTTTTTGTGGGTAGGTTGACTTCTGTTCCATCTTATTGATAAACCCATACAAATCATCTTTAATCAGACATGATAACCAGTCAGGATATTAAAATCTTGGTGCAGTATAATGTTAATAATGCAGTTCTACTAATCGTTGTCTGGGATGTAACGCTGGTTCATTTGGAATGAATATGTTCTGTTTGTAATCCTGTATGCAATGATGTGACTGCAGAATTGTACACACACACATAGATATCGTCCACATTTACTATGAAATAGTATTGACCCGTTTAGCCCAATTGTTGCATCTTTGATTTATTGATTTTATTATACGTAATTCCTATGGGATTATTGTTTTATTCTAATAGCTCATAAAATGCAACGTTTATCATTTGTACAATAAAATTATTTTAAAAATGATCATAGTCTTTCACTTTTCTGTCTCTCAAAGTCAATTTTATGGGCTGGCTCTGTAATAGTCAATTCGTGTAGAACTTCACCTTTGCAAATGTGCTTTTATTGCGACCGATCATTAAACCAAAAGTACAAACGAATTTAATAAAATTATGGTTTCAATTGATACTAATGTAATGCTGATTATACTTTTATTATCGGGTGATGTGCATAAAAATCACATGTAGGTTTATTATGTGCTTGGCTGGCAGAAGATATTAACGGGACACTTTAAAATTCATTTAGGAATACTACACTCATAAAGGATTTTAATTATTTTCAATTCTCTAGGACAAATTACTTAGACTGGACTTTTCAAGATATATATATTCATTCTTTTCTTTCTTTCTTTCTTTCTTTCTTTCTTTCTTTCTTTCTTCCTTTCTTCCTTCCTTCCTTTCTTCATGTTTGAATCCACATTTTATATACTAGCACGGGATGGATGCTGCCACAATTGATTTCACCTTTTTGTGCCAATAGTGCAAATGAGATGGTCGGGGTAATAGATTTCACACATGTCATTGGGGTTCCTAAATGATATTCATTCAGGGACCAATATCTCTATCACACAAAGTGCCATGGATCATTCCCAGAAGTTGTTTTTTCCTCCCCCTGGAGACAGATTAGAATTGCAAACTTCGCAGGTTGTCTTCTAATCCAGCAGAAACGTTATGACAGATGCGCAAAAACAGAACTTTGCGGAAACAGGATGAATCTAAAGACAAGCACATTCTTGATCCAAGGGGTATTCATGCAATGCTTGTTTCATGGAAGACTCTTCTGTCAGAAAAGGGGCAGCTAGCATGCCACCATCTTTTTTTTCAGAATGGGTAGGCACAGATGTTTCTTCTGCAGGGGAGCTTTTAATTTATGAAAATGATATTGTTTATGCATGGGTGCTCTGCAAAACACAGGCTGCTTCCATCTGAGCAGAGACATGCCACATAACCAGGTCTATTGTCAGCAGCACTCAAGGGTACTTTCTGCTGTTTCACATTAAACACGTATTAGTGCCTCAGATAGCACCTGTGCAAGAAGTGATTTTTATATGCTGATGGCCCCGGCTATTCTGGCTTCTGTGGTAGCTTGGATCATATCTAGGTCCATACAAAAAAATGCCATCTGGAAGTTGTTCCATTTGAGCTCAGCCTACTTGCTTAGGATATTATTTTGCTAAATACCTGCTTATATATATATACCTGGTCATACAATGGACAATGGAGACAACATTAGGTGCAACCCCCCAGTGAGGTGGGGGGTGGATTTTTGCAGATGAAATTAAAGATAACCAAGTGCATTTTATGAGTTTATTTTAGTTTCAGTGTTTGATGGACTGACTTGTACTTCTTGCCTGGCATTGTACTTGCATGGATCTACTAAAAGCTTCCAGTTATGGAAGAGTGCTGATGGGCTGAGGTCCCTTGTCCAATGTCTTTCTATTTAGGATCCTATGATAAGATCTTTCTACTCATGTTCCCAGCTGTGGTGAGTGCAATATTCTATTTCTTAAAGTACCCATAATATGTTTTTTTTAAATAATTCAAGAGTACATATAAAAAATGCAAATGGGTGAACCTGCAACTTCAGGTGAAAAGAAACTGAAAGATCCAAGTAGAAGAAATATTAGTATTGGGTGGATTACTGACAACTAGTACATATGTTTATTAATCAATATAAAGACACAAGACTACTGGAAAATATGTAACAATACTAATGTGGAAATTAGCAATCACAAAATAAATATTTTCTCAGTTTTCCCGCCCACTGGTGTGCTATTTATCAACTTCTTATAAAGATGTTATATATTTACAGTAACTATACAAGTAGACAATAAAAATACATTTAACTCCCAGGGGAATTTCTGATCTTTTAAGAAATTACATGTTTGCATGTTTGCACTGAACCTATTTAATGCATTATGCTGCTGTTACCCATATTTGTATATATTTTTTTCATCATATTGGTTTTTAAACTACAATCATAATCTCCTACTGAGGGTATTCCAATTGCCAAATACATCTATTTATGAAAAATGTAGCATTTTCTACTCAATTTGTACCAAAGTTAGTAAAAGGATATTTTGTATATAGTATAAATGATGGGATCTGTAAATAAGGTAGAAGAGTGTAAACTGTGATTCGACACCCTCTTTGGTAGCTAACGCTAAATTTTAGATTTAAAGTTATACAACAGCAATATAATATGCAACTCTAAACCTTTCACAATAGCCCCCTCATCTCAGAAAGAATCATACATTTTAATGTCTATACTATAATTACAGATACACAGATTAGGGTCAATTGCAGACAAATTCAGTGCATGTTGGGATTATGGCAACAATTTTAATATTATTTACCAGTATTTAAATAGCACCAACAAAATATGCAGTGCTTTACAAATAACAGACAGATACAGACAGTGACACAGGAGGAGGAGAGGACTCTGCCCCGAAGAGCTTACAGCAGCACACAATACTTAAATACAGGATGCAACCCATGAAAGGCTACAGAACGGATTCATGATTTTCCACACTGTTTTTACTTCTAGAAACAGACTCATGGTAACAAATAAGTACATGAAATGGTTAAAATGACTTGGTTTTACTTCCTCATAGACTCTCTGCCATTTGGAAATGTGCTGCCATCAGAAACCCACTGTGAGAATATTTGAAAGAAGAAGAAGAAGATAAAGAGAAGAGAAGATAAAAACATAAACTTCTGATTAATAGGCAAACAAACCAGGAAGGTGAGGATGAACTGACTGTATACACAGAATGCTATTTTACAGGACATGATTTAATCATACATAATGGCTCCTTCTGGGACTTTTGCACTTTGAAATAGGGAGAACGGTGTTTTTATTTAGGGATATGGAACACTTCAGGACATGTTCTAAAAAAGGGGCTATGTCTTTTTAAACATACAGCCTGTAGCCATGGTTTACTACTATTGTCCTCACCAGAAACCCACCCAAAAAAATGCCATAAGGCCATTGCCTAAATAGATGACAATAGACAAGAAGTAGGTGGCCATAATCAGTTTTATCATGATTTACTCTTTATTTACAATGAATATTTTGTGAGTGGATATTTTAAGGAGTGCCAAATACTCTAATAATGTTACATACACTAAAAGAAAAATTGGGCCAATCGCCAGTGGAGAACTGTTTGATACTGCTTGCAAAGAATTTTTAAGTTAAAAGACCTATAACATTTTCATTTGTAATTAAATATTTACCTAGGGGAAAATTTAACTCACAGCTGCTTTGAAGTTACTCTCTTTCCCTTGTTTAAATGTTGGACCTGGGCCTAATTATAAATCAGCAAATGATTGGCATGTAACTTTTTAGGATTGTTTTATAACACAGGACTCAGTAACATAACTCATATATAATACATACAGCAAGGTTTACATTTGCTAGCCCCAGACACTTTTACACATTTACCAAATTACTGATTTTATCAATGATTTACAATGGTTTCCTGTTGAACACCTGTCATACTCAATCCTGCTTGCATATGGACGCACACATTCACTGCACATTTAGCATTCTGCAGGTGAGGATTTTAATTCGCAATCCTCATTTTATATATGGTGAAATAAACCTCCAATAATAAACGTTTTAAAGCATGTTGAAAATGTTGAAGTTGAATGGCGATTTAAGGAATGTAATAAATTGAGATTGTAGTTAATACATTTGCAAGAAT
>NC_092864.1:51935990-51937543 GCF_032062135.1 Pyxicephalus adspersus | reverse complement strand
AGTCCTTTGCTCTCTCCTCCTATCAACCAGATTTCAGAACACTTTGCAATGTAGTAAAGCTTGACTGGCTTGCAGTACTGTCTCATCTTTTCCAAGTGCATCAAAAGACAAGAGGTTAATATAAAAACATAGATACAATAAGCCTGATTTAATAAAGCCCTCCAAGATCTTGTTCAGGGTTGAAAACATTTGCTAACAGACAGCAAATTCCTTTTAAGAAATCCATTCCAGGTTTTCTGGATCACCCAGGTTCACTATTGAAAGTGTATCCTCTCCAGCCTTGGAGAACTTTAATAAATCAGGCCCAATAGGTGGGTTACAATAAGCAATTTTATTATATATCTAAACATTTGCTCTTTTATTAAAGTAGAATAAAAACTATTCTCTACTTACCACTGCTCCAGCAATGCAACATCTTCAAGCTCCCATAATATTTTCTTCCAGGTTCTAGTGTTCTGGCACTGGCAGCAGGAGATGTATTTACTATACTGGAATATCTTTTATTGGCACTTTGAGTTTAGAGACAGGGTTCTTTCAATATCTGTTTGTTGGAGTTTAGTCTTGGAACCCAAACCAGGTTGGCCATTATGTGAAAAGCCTATTGGAGCCATTGCAATTTGAATTTTGCTACATGCTATTTTTGAGATTTGAGCCATGATGTAGGTACATTGACTTGCTAGGTAATTTTACTATATAATATATATATATATATATATATATATATATATATAACATTATTATTATTATTACTTAGTATTAAAAAGCTCAAAGATATTACACAGCACTTTGCAGTGTCCATAATCATGACAATAATTGTTCCTTAAAGGAACTCACAATCTAATGTCTATACCATAGTCATAGTCTAATGCTCCTATGTATTGTCTACCCCTGTGTATATTTTAGCTCCCCCACACATTACAATAATTATTACTTCCTGACTAGGTAATCATTACTTACTTGTTCTGTAATAGAGATTTTGCATTAACCTAACAGTATTATCAACATAAATCTTTACCCTAAGACCTATCAATCTAATAGACATGGACTCTTCAATGGTTCTCTAACTCCAAGAGAACAAGACACATATCACCCTAATAATCCTGCCCCTTTGTCTTTCTATGCAGTAAAGTAAACCACCTACCTTACTTGTGTCACTGCCTCTTCTTCGACAGCATCTTCATTAGGAAGAGAAAGACACCTTCCTCTTATAGCTAGTGATGGGGGACACATGCAAGGTAAGTGTTTTCACTGCACATTTCACTGATCCTTTCATTTGTGTGTTCTTCCAAATACCAGGTTCTCCAGGCTGATATGAGCCTAGGAAAGTAAGGCCACCATGGGTATGGTACAGCTCACAAGTGACCATGCAAAGAGATCAAAAGCCGCTTTAATGGTTACAAGTTGTCCAAGAAATGAACAAAGTAATTTAATAAACTTGGCAGATTTGAAAAGATTTTACAGGTGTTCTTAATCTCTCTATAAACATCAGTTCCCTAATCTCTAGTCTCAGTACATAAAACATCAATACATTTCTTGTATTTCCTTGTGTTTAG
>NC_092864.1:51844119-51935415 GCF_032062135.1 Pyxicephalus adspersus | reverse complement strand
CATATTAATTCATTAAATAAAGTTGTGATTATTTGGAGTCAATGAATGATATTAAACAAGTTTGTCAATAACACATCAAATGTTAAACACTGGTTTATACTAATGAGGGAAGAATTATGTGATGGAAAAATCATCAACTTTACTAATGGTGTCCCACAGGCATCATTAAAGCATCCATCCGTAAATGATGTTAAGAAGGGCAATGAGAGAGATCTCTCAGTTTTTATCTGAGTATATGTTGCACTGGATGTTCCATATTCCTCAACAGCATTTACAGTAACCCTTTGTGCACCAGAGGACCAAAAATAAAACGTGCTGACATTTGAGTGCATACAGTTCACGTGTGGTTAGATCATAATTAGAGGCAGACAGGGTAGCCTATGCCCTGGTATTTAATTCTACTGTGAATGTTTTAGGAATTTTCCTAAATTGATCTCTTTAATTTTTATTTATAAATATGTAAACATTTCAGGTGTGTATCAGAAAAGAAAATGTAGATTTTATGATCCACCAGTCCCATGGAAAACAGCCGCCATTTTCTGTCTTGGTGCCCACACTTATAGGCTTAGCAAAGCGTATGTAATATTTTCAATTTTTCATTCTGACCACCTAAATATTATATAAGCCTTAACATGTTCCACATTCCATATCAGTTGTAAATCAATCTGCCATGGCTAACTGATGAATGGTATCACGGGACCTGTACACATGTCAGATTTTTGTCTGAGATGAGCACGACCATTCCTCTTCGGGTGACGATTATCTGATGTGTAAGTAGCTTATTGGTGCCGTGACTGGCAGTCACTGTTCTATACATAGCCTTGGGACAAATAAAATAGTGGATTAGCCAGTTTTCAGAAAACTGCCCCTGCAGCACCCTACTTTAATATACTGAGTTTAGACTGTGTTCAGAGGACTCATGTTTAAAGGCAAAGTGTATGGAAATCCTACCAATGAAAACTACTTATTATATCTACTTTGATCTATTAAAAAAAAAAAAAAATTAAAACATTTTTACCTGTTGATTCTTCCATCATGTAAACCTGTAACACTACATCCTGCAGTGTTTTCTTAGGAGAGGGTTAATATCTCTTTCCAGTTCACCTCCATAGACTATAGAACATTGGTCTTGTTATCCTAAAACACATTTTGTTCCAGTGGGACAACCCCACCCGTGAAAGCATTGTTAATGCCTGTCTAAAAATAGGAGAGGCAGAGTAGACTTTGGTTTCACACAAAATGAAGATAAAAGGAATCAGAGCTCCACTTTCATTCTGTGGGACTCGTGTCAGGATACAAAGCAGTAGAATTACCATGTACCATCTAAATGATTAGATTTTTTTGACTTGCATGTATTAAATCAGGTGATGAAAGTCATTAAATTGTTTAAATTAATTCAGTAAAATGTGATGGAAATAATATGGGACATTTAGAAAAATGAAAGATTCCTGAACCTTTGGGGTCCATTCACATTTGTGCATTGCCACTGTTACTGCATATTCCAAAACACATGACAACACACTGGCTCGATGTGCAGTGCATTGTGGTACATATACCATAAAATGTGATGTGCTGCTTAAAAAAAAGCATCATGAGCTTTTTATTGATTTTTGTGAGGCAATGGCAGCCCATTCAAAACAAGATCGGTTGCTTTAATTCAACACATATCTACTGTACATGAAAAGTAACAGACAAAAACTGACCACTAAAATGTGAGCTATTAGGGCCAATTTAGGGCCCACTCACATTTGTGCACTCCAGATGCATCCCTACCATCCCAAGTATTCAGGCTGTTCTGTGCAGTGCATTATGAAAACTAATCCATAAAAAATGGTTGCCTTAATGCAATGCATGTTTACATACAAAAAAACATACGTTAACAGACTGGTAATGTGATTCAGCCCATAGGGCCCATGCACAGTTTTGAACTGCATATGCAAATGGAGGGATTCACTCTTATTTCCTTTAATAGCTGTGAATAGTTACCCGTACTTTCAGAACTGAGTTATTCTGAGTTTAAAGTGAACATGTGCTTTTCTAATGCAAGACATGCCCTCTTTTAATTCATTCCCCAGCAACCCCTTCTCCCTCCCCACTCCAGTGGTAGAAATAAACTTACCTGCCTGTTTGCAAATAATTAGATAAAATCACTACTCTTCAACCCAGCTCTGGAACCTTCTCTTAGTCCTTTCCTTGGTTTGAGAATATTATACAGGTTGACAATCAAAAATCCGGCCATCGATAATCCGGGTCTTTCAGTTTCCCGGCATGAATTTGGGATTGCATTTTCAATACAGGGACTGCAGTACACTGTTTGGCCACTAATGTTTTGATGGCACTGTTCTGTGAGAGGAAGGCTTGCCTGTGTGTAGGTAAGTATAAAAAAAAAATCCAGAATTTTCGCAAATCCAGCACTCCTCAGGTCTGGAGGTTGCCAGGTTTTTGATTGTCAACCTGTATAATATTTAAATGAGCTGAAGAGACCTCAGACCATACATGAAAACATAAACTTTAAAGCTCCATCTGATCATTGTATTGGAACTTGGCAAGCACTCCTATGCCTTCCAGCTGTTGCAAGAACATGGGACCAATAGTGAAACAACAAGTGGAAGAATCAAGTAATTTATAGGTTGAAACTGAATGTACATCTGCATTCAGTAATAAATATGATGAGCCAAAATATGAACACCTCATGCTTGTTTTGCTTAGGAGACATCAATAATGGTGAGCCCAATGGTTTGGTGAAGGTCTGTCTAACTGGTATCATTCAAGAAGAAAAGGAAATACAAGCTATGTGCTTCTTTTTAGGTTTATCTCACTTTAGTTTATCATTTAATGTTTATCTTAACTTTAGCCACCTTGCAGAACTCCTCTACAGGCTTTAAGGTATAAATCAACCTCATAAATGAACAAGGGAATACGAGGGGTTCAGTTTCCCGGCATGAATTTGGGATTGCATTTTCAATACAGGGACTGCAGTACACTGTTTGGCCACTAATGTTTTGATGGCACTGTTCTGTGAGAGGAAGGCTTGCCTGTGTGTAGGTAAGTATAAAAAAAAAATCCAGAATTTTCGCAAATCCAGCACTCCTCAGGTCTGGAGGTTGCCAGGTTTTTGATTGTCAACCTGTATAATATTTAAATGAGCTGAAGAGACCTCAGACCATACATGAAAACATAAACTTTAAAGCTCCATCTGATCATTGTATTGGAACTTGGCAAGCACTCCTATGCCTTCCAGCTGTTGCAAGAACATGGGACCAATAGTGAAACAACAAGTGGAAGAATCAAGTAATTTATAGGTTGAAACTGAATGTACATCTGCATTCAGTAATAAATATGATGAGCCAAAATATGAACACCTCATGCTTGTTTTGCTTAGGAGACATCAATAATGGTGAGCCCAATGGTTTGGTGAAGGTCTGTCTAACTGGTATCATTCAAGAAGAAAAGGAAATACAAGCTATGTGCTTCTTTTTAGGTTTATCTCACTTTAGTTTATCATTTAATGTTTATCTTAACTTTAGCCACCTTGCAGAACTCCTCTACAGGCTTTAAGGTATAAATCAACCTCATAAATGAACAAGGGAATACGAGGGGGTGCTGAGAAGTTCCTGGCCTTGCCCAGAAATAAGAGAGCCAGAGTTATGAAATAACACATTTATTCAACATATTCGCCCCTGAGACTGATGCACTTGGTACAGCATAGTTGCAGCTTTTCTGGACTGTTCAAATAAAAGTCCTTTGGTTGGGCTGCAAACCAGCTCTCAGCAGCATCTTTGACGTCAGAAATATCCCCAAAACGTTGCCCCTTCAGGTTTCTTTAAAATTGGGAACAGATAATAGTCAGAAGGGGCCAGGTCAGGTGAGTAGGGGGGATGGTGGACCAATTGGAAACCCAGGGTGTTCAATTTGGCAGCCACACTGTTGGACGTATGCGCAGGTGCATTGTCCTGCAAAAAAAGAATCCCTTTGGTCAACTTTCCACCGCGTTTTGTCTTAATTGCCTCCTTCAGCTGGTCTGGGAGGTTAGCATAATAATATCCGATGATACTAGAGCCATGAGGTAGGTAGTCCAACAGAATACCGTCTTTGTCCCAGAAAACGTACGCCATGTTTTTTTTGGCTGATTTCTGGGTTCAGAACTCCTTCGGCTGCTGGTCGCAAAGACCTGATATTTGCACAGTTACATACTAAGATATAAGGGTGTCATATGCCCCCACACTCATTTTTCTATTTCATCTGGAAGGGGGAAAAGCCAGTAACTTCTCAGCACCCCCTCATATTTATATATATTTATATATATCTATATATTAAATTAAATATTTATCAGAAATATTCAGATCTATGATAGCCAAAAAGACTTCAAAATGGAACAAACACAGATTTATAACATGATACTGCTCAATATTATTTAAATATTTAGGTACAAAGATTTCATATGTGGACTGTTCCCCATATATGGCCATAACATAACTTTTTTGTTGCTATGGATGGAGAAGAAATGGAAAGTTATAGACCTTCTTAGACAGTTGTCCCAAACAGGTGTTCCATTAGAAGACGCACCTTAGCTCGTATTCTACAGAAAAATAGATTTTATCTCACTTTCACAATGGTCACCTGTAAAAGGTAAATCTCCCCAACAGCAAATGAAAATTTGACAGAAGGACAGACCTTTTCTCTAGGAAATCCAAAACTAAAAGGAAAGGTTTTGTCTGAAGATATCCTGTAAATTATGATCAACTAGGGTGTAAATATAGCTTTTAACAGTTAAATATAATATTGTATATTATATTATGTGATTACAAAATGCTGTGTATATTTATAGAAGAAAAAAGATAATAACTGAATAAAATGGGATAGTGATTTTAATAACCCAGTGAAAGTCGTTCTGTGTGATTTGTGCAGTTACAGTGCGTAGCACACCTGCCTGGAGTGTGTAGGTGACAGCCATATATACCATATGTCACTCTAGTGTGCCATCTATTATAATAGCAGTGCAATATTTCTTTTTACTGGGGTGACTCTGCTGGATTACCAGTCGGGCCCACAGAAGCATACATGCCATCTGTCTAATCTTTGCTTCCAATATATAGAGGATCAGTGCATGTTGTTATTAAATTCCCAGCAAGTGATGGCTGCAAATGATCTCAGGTGTCACAAGTATTTTTGTTACAGTGAAGGACATTATGGCAGTGGAGAAGTGATTCCATTTGGCAAATCTCCTGTTTCTCTGTTGTGAGAGTGTTTAACGGTTTAAACAGCGATAATAAAATATAATTTAAAATACAAGCTAAGAATTTGTATTTAGCAAGTTTGTTACAAAAATAAGAATTATGTACTCCATAAAATCTGGAAGTACATTAGGTATAACACATTTTCTATATTAGTGCAATACTGGGGCATAATCATAGATGCTTCAACAAAATAAATATGGTTTGATCAATACATAACTTTATTGAGTTTTGACCTATAATACTGTTGTTCTGTGAATTCAGAGCAAATTGGAAATCAATATTGCTACTGTTACTCATTGGAGTGTATGTGTAATGCATGGCCAGCCTTATTTTCAGTTATTGGCAACAGGTATCAGCATTTTTTTTATTTTTCTTCAGTACCTTCAATTTAAAAGACTAAAAATTAATATAGATAATGTTGGACTCCGGTAGAGAGTGAACTTAAGTTTAACTTTAGTTAAAACTTCACAGACTACTACTAGCTGTAGTAACCATAAAGAAGCAGAGTGGCACAAAAGAGCAATTAGAGTAGAAAGCTTTGCACCTAGTGCAGGATAATGGGACTGAATTTGTACTGTATAAATTGCATTTTACAGTAAGAGAAAATGCAGACTTTAAAACCTTGGTTTCTAAAAATGTTTAATCTTTGCCATCTGCTGATTTTCTTATGTTTCTCTCTTTTTATTCTACTGTTGACACTTTGCAATATTTCAGTTATTTGATACTGAATGTTCCACTTAACTGTATCAGTTTGCTTTGTCCATGTATTTTGTCAGTGTAACCTGAACCTGTAACCTAATAAAAAATAAAATATAACTAAGTATAGGCTGCAGCAGTCTTTAGTTTGTCTTCTCTATCAACTAAATGTGCACAAACACCAGCCAGAGGTTCATGGAACTCATTTATGTTACGTTAAACCAAAAAGACAAATAAAATGGCATATTGATTTCTGAATACATAAAGGTGCAGTTATTTGAATTGCAGCCCACAGATATCTGGCTGATTCATAATAGTTGCAGTTCTTGCAATCAAAGTGGTCCTTTGTAATATTGCATTGACATATGGAATCCTTATGTCTTGATTGAGGTGTTAAAAAAATCCATACAATATCTTTTTGTATATGGATCCTTAAAAAGTTTGCAATCTAACCTCAGTAAGGATAAAGCAAAGACAAGGACTGTAATGGTGAGGCAACCAGAACTATTTCTGTATGAAGTTGAAAATATGGGTACAACTTCTTTGTGACTATAAATACATCCATTTGGTGTGGCTACATCTCATTGTTCATAAACCTTTATTCCCTGAGCACACTGGAAACAAAATATATATATATATTTTAACAGATTATGTCAAAAACAGAGATGTACCAGGAAACTAGAGACACATTTTCATGTGCCTTAAAATTGTCTTCAAGTTCTTCTTAGCCCCGGTGGCATCTTTATGTTTCATTACAGACTGGCTTTGAAGAATGATAGACCTGTAAAAATATCATACATCATAAAAGCCTTTTCTCGTAAGAGGAACATACAAAGGTGAATGCAAACATATTGGTTTATCCTATTTCAGTCTTTAGAGAAAAAATATCATTGTATATGATCCTCAGAAAAGTGATATTGCCATGTAAGTGAGTGTTTATTGATGTCATATAAATTTGAACATTTTGATTTGCCATACTTATTACCTCTAATGAAGGTAAATAGACATAATGCAGATGATATAATACAATTTAAAGAACATAAATCAATAGTGGACATGGATAAAAAGGGTAGCACAGAAAAATTATGTGTAGCAGGCACTCAGGATCCAGTGATGCAGTTCTGTTGCAGATTAGAAAATAAAACTACGCTTCTCTGGTGTAAAACTACACTGTTTTTATTTCAAAGAAATAATACATTATAATAAAAATGTAAAATTGCATCTTGTAAGTCCCTAGATATAGTGGCTGCATTAGCCTTCTTTTCCTGTATTTTTCCCTGTTATTCTGGCATTAAAATGCTACCTGTGCTAGGTGACAACACCTAATGTGCAGTATCTATGGAGGAACAGATTTGTCAACCTAGGAAAGGAAGTGATTTAGGAGTACAGATCACCTTCTCTTTTCCATAGTATAGCTGGAAGGTTTTCTATAGCCCACAGAGAGACATGGGAACAGGGGGAGCAAATCTGAGTGCAGAAATATTCAGTTCCCTACATTTCTTGCAGGATTTATTTATTTTTTTAATTGTAACAAATTGCTCAGTGGTATCTTTACCCGATCTAAAAATAGTCAATAAAATAATTTCATTGTAAGGGTTTATATACACTTTCAAATCTTTGTATGCATGTAGAAAAAATTAGTTAGCCTATGAAATTTCACAGGCCGATGCTTGTAATACCTTACAGACTTGTACAAAGATCTGTGTAAGTACATTGGTTCTATGACATTCTTTAGGGATTCACTAATGACATCTACTGTTTTTTTTTGGGGAGGACACAGCAGGTTGCCTCCCACTTGTCCTCCCATCTCCATAAAACGGAACAGAGCTGCCTGTACAGTGTTTCTTCCTTCCTACTGTAAAATTAATAATTTACACTATGACGTCATTCATAACTTTTAAACAAACTGCTTTTTCAGGTCGAAGTGACCATCATAATTGATATATCTTGCTGATTCATCTCATGGAAATGTAATAAAATGTTCCTTGTTACTGGCAGACGTCACTGGGGAAGCTGCTTATAACGGCCTGACAATTTATCCCTTACACTGTAATAATTTGTTGTGCAAAGCTCCTTATGTTTCCCTAGTTAACTGTCATAGTGCCAGTGTAAAACAGTAGCTGGATGTTATCATTCACACATACGGCAGTATATACCTCATCCGCTGAGAATACAGTGACCTATTTACAACAAATATGTTCCACATAATGAATAGCAAATTACATATTGGTAAAGTTTATTATGCACAAAGGACATTGCAAAGCATTCACATTATTTATTAACATTTGCTAAATACCTAACATATGGTTTTTCAACTGTACTCAGAAAAGAGCTGTACACTAGAAAGAAGCTAGGAATACCATGGACATATTAAAATAAATGGTAAAAGGTTCTATAGTCCATAACTATAGAGCTTCCATGTCCTATCACGGTACTCACTTATTTATTGCTTTCATTAGAGGTTTCCAAGAATTGTAATTAAACCCTACATACATACGGGACTGCTCCCTCTTAGAAATGCTTATGACCTCCTACCATTTACACCATGTAGACATTTTCTTTACAGGTGTAGTCATACAAAGAAACTCTGAGATATGTCTACAGGGACATTACCAATTAGATGTAGGGAAGGAAGGAATTTATAAATGTGGATTAGGATACTCAGAAGAATTCAGGATGGGAAATAGAGGAGAGGAGATAGGGAGGATAAGATAGAAGGGATAAATGACAAAGAGAAATGATGTTACCCTCATTGATTAGAGTACAATGAAATAAGATATCTGTAATACAGTAGATATTAATGAGCATAAAACAAAAGAGTAAATTATGGAGCAGAAGCACTGGACATAATTTTTTATACTCATTAATATATTTTAAGTGCTATTCAATTGGTAAGCAGTGGTGTTTGAAACACAACTCCCACCAATCCCTCAAGGGGAAAAACTTGTACCTTTCTGCGCTCACAGCTTCTCCTGTGTTCCCAGCTTATGAATAGCTGGGATAATTTCAGAGTCTATCTTTGAGGCAGTAGTAGAAATGCCATTCTGTCATCCTTCTGATTTCTCAGAAATATGGCCACATTTGATATTATAAACATCTGGTAATAAACCATTAAAGGTTGCTGATTCCTTACCAAGGCTAAGTTTTTAATTCCCCATGACCCCATGGGCCAAATGTCATGTTCTGTCTCCCACCACCAACACAACCATCACCATAGTCAAATGAATATACCTTGTACTAAATATGATTTGAAATAACAGCTTTAGAAGGCACATTAAAACTGTGAGAAAAGAGGCTGAATGGGTTTGTATACTCCAACACCCCTTAGCGCTAAACCACAGTCTTGTATGCCCATTCAACTCAATAGGAGTGGTTGGGAACCACTGTATATGTATTTGTATTTGTGTTGCAGTGAGGTTGCAGCTCATTTGCTTCACTCCTTACAATTACCACAACACCAGCACAAACCTAACGCAATTAATGCAAAATTGTTTACCTGTGGTGTAGTTTGCCACTCCTGCTATACATCTGGGAGTGGCTGACCATATGGATTTCCACCACAAGTCCTAAGGAAACTTCAGTCTGATATACTCAAGAAAGTAAAAACTGCCAATACATAATTTGAGAATTTATCCACTTTCATATTCCAATCACATGAAGGGAAGGTTCATGTTAACTAATATCATCTGTACACAATTGGGTATTTAGGGTGAACACGAATTTGCTTTATACATGTCTGGATAATTGAAGTAAAAATTAACATAAATTAGGATTATTAACAACTTGGGTAAATCAGATTCCCTGTGTCAGTACATTTAGAACCAATGACCTGCAAAAAAAGCCAAACTGTTACCCTAACAGCTTGGTTCAAGACATAGAGACTCAGAGTAGGAAAACTGTAAGTACAACATACACTATTTAACCAACAAAAAGGCACAACTTGTTTAGAGGCAGGAACAATGAACACACAACTAGACTGCAATGACAGAGGGGGTAGTCTAGAACCTTTTATTATACATGGAATATATTATTTGTATTGAGCAATGTCATATGTGAGTGGTTGTTTGATATCCATGGCAGTCCTGCCTTCCTAACCACGGCCTATGTTACTATGCAGAAATCCAACCATAGCTGTCATTCCGGTGTCCATACTATTGTGATGGATGGTGGAATGTAATTTATAGAGGGTTCCTATGTCCTATGGTAGGAAAAGACATATATTTCACTGGCCCTATATACCGGTACAACCCATCCTGTATTACAAAGCTTGTTTGATCCACCTGGGATTACGTGGATATATTTTTATGTTAGACAAAGGCGGTTTCTCTTCTTGGTCTGTACCATCTTGGTCTCCAGGCACGGCATTAGGGAAATCCAAGTACTGTTATAGAGATCATTAACCAAAAGTAATTGCTACTCATTTGCACGTTTGATGTTTATAAAAGCACAGGAGCCAGAGAGCTGAGTCATCTTTACTTCTCTGGGATTTGAGGTTTTCCACATTGGTAAATAAAAGGAATTCTGGGAAAAGTTGCTTGTTTAGTATACTCAGTGTTACATGTGTCCTTAATGTTCCTAAAAGAAGAAAATGTGCAGTTTAAATACATTTTACTATTTATTACTGCCCTCAATTATAATTCATAGTAAACTTGGATGTTGCTTGTTTTTAGGGGCTTTTATTGCTAATTTATGTGATTAAATTTCAGCTTGGGAGAGAAGATCCCATGTGATTATCTTAAGGAAGCTATTATACTGCATATAATTACTTACATTTGTTAAACAAAGCTGGTTACCTTGACATCCATGGACGACTTTTAATGCATTATAATGAGCTCTATATCTATCTATCTATCTATCTATCTATCTATCTATCTATCTATCTATCTATCATAATGGAAATAAAATTATGCTTTCTGATATAAATTATATTGTAAGGGAGAGTGGTAAAACAGATTTTGCTTTATACTTCTTCTCCTTGAAAGTAGAAAATGTGCAGATTTTGACCATGAATCTCAAACATACCCCAAGTGAAATGATCAAAATGCAACAAAATGTTAAACTTTTTAGCGACACAAAGGACCTCTTTGTTCTAAGATTGACCAAAAGAGTTCAATGGTAATACAATAAAAAACACAAACACATGGGCAAAGAACACACAAAACTAAAAATGTTCAATACTAACAAATGTTGCCCAAGTTTGAAATTAATATAAACCTTCTATATAACCTATATAATAAATATGATTCACTAAAATATGCCAAAATTGTGGAGGAGATGATGCTCTTCAGGTTTACACAAACAAGTGTGAGATGGTACAGACAATCCAGGGGTCTAAAGATGTCTTGGTCGGTGACAACCACACATTCCTATGACTTTGTATCAATCAAGGTACATGGTTTGGCGCTCTAGTGTACAGTCCACCTTAGAACCTAAGAGGAATAAGTATCAAACTAGTTAGTAGTAGGATGAGGACTAATGTCAAAAGGGTACTAAGGTCTAACAGGGAGAAAAGTAATTAGACAATTCAGGCACCCTTGTCCGGTTGCTACTATTACCCCACCCTTATAAGCTGCTTGAGGAGTGCCTTCCTCTAACTAAATTATAAACAGGCACACTTGAATTTTTAGGAAAGCCCCCAAAAATGCCTAAGGTTTCTCAGAATATACTAGTGATTCTGAACATTTTCTGATGGAATTGGTCGCTTTATTTTTCTTAATTCTTCTGTAGATCCATTATTCGGGGAACCTAAATTCCGAGACCCCAGCACCAGAGTTCTAAGATATGTAATTGTTGGGCAATTCCATTCTCCAGCCTCAAAAATATTGGACTGACATTTTATGATTATCTTGAAGTATTTCTGTTCTGAAAACGATAGACACAGGAACTTTTAAATACTTAGATGTTCCAATAGTAGTCAAAAATCTGTATAGATTAAAGCTCCAAAATGTCCCTCAAAAAGAAGCAATTGCTTCTCTTTTAGAAATCAAATTCCCTCTGTCCCTCCTTCATTCCCAAATATTAAAACCCCAGATGATGCCTGAACATTGATGGCTCTGTCTTTTCAAAACGAAAAGAAGGCCATTCATTCACTAAGGCCAATTGTTACTGTAGTGAATTCACTTAGCTTAGTGAATTTGGTCATATTTTACATTTGCAAAGAATACCCAATCACATACAAGGAGACTTAAAAAAAATGTATTTTTCCTTGCACATAATGGATGGTTGAACATCAGCAGATCCCAAATACATTTATTAGGGCTAAGTGAGATATTCCTTGCAAGAATATTTTGCTTTGCTATGTGAATAGCCTTTATTTCTTTAGTAAATCAATCCCATTGTCAGGGGAGTATAGGGGATCTCTGCCAGTAGTAATAAATAAAGAACAGTGTTAACACTTTTTTCTCAACATGTATGCAGATAACCTAAACAATATATCTAAAGCTAGATCTACTTTAAGTCGATCATGCACATTACAGTTTGACTGTACAACCTTTTAACATTTACGAACATGCAAACACCACCTGAACCCTCATAGTACATCACTACATTGTACATTCAGGTTACCATGTGTAACCAGCTCAGATATTTAATATTATTATTCAGATCACTCCTTCCCCATCTAAGCAAAGTTTGACAGATGATTGAGAGTTTTCTCCTTTACAGTGTGCATTTACTAAGCACTGATAGTCTGCACTAAGAATGGAGCACTGATATTTGTGACCCTTTCCTCACACCAATTGTATCTAGTAAGTGTTTTAGAGAAAATAAGCATTCACTTGCATTGACTGAAAAACAGGTAAATGACCCATAACAGCTCAAATGTCACACAAATGAACTAAGACCACAAGAAGGCCACAGTTTCATTGTTTTCTTCCTGTCTGCAATCCAAGCAAAGGTTTAGATAACACTCACAGGTTAACATAAATACACCCTACAGATCCAGCAATAGTTCTTGTTGGTAAAACAAGGGGAGGTAGATCTACAAACTGAGTGGGTAAAGGTGGGTCTTAGTGGGAAAAAAGGACAATTTTCTTTTTATCTATTTGAACGTGATTATGCCACTACTTTCATAAAGCAGTGAACACAGGTGAATTATTTATTTAAGGTTCTTTACTTAGTAAAGTAAATTATCCCATTGCAAAAGATAGTTAATTTAGCTTAACAACTGTGATGACTTCAATCATCCAATTGTGAGAAAGCAAAGTCCTGTTCTTTTAGGTTTGATTGCACTTGACTTGGCATTCTTTGAAAATCATCAAGACAGAAACCCATCAGGAAATTCTAGATTTGGATTCAATTTGGATTCCAATTTGGATTGAATGTTACGTGGATTGCACCCTCGTCAGGTCTTAATAGCTGTCCCTTTACCCATGTGGAAGATAGCCTCACTTTATTTGTCCTGATTAGCACTGCCACTGGGAAAAAATGTTAGACTAAATCCAAATAAAAGTTAGGCTAAGTTGTGATATAAATGAAAATCTCATTAAAAGGATTTGGATGCTAAAACAAAATTGAAAAAAGAAAAACTGAATGCAGTTTAATTCTCCCCTATTAAACATTTTGTCCTTTGATTTACGTTAATTTCCCAATGGGAATTTCTGTTATATATATATATTCCTGTTTTCTTTAGTAAATCAACCTTAACATCATCATAAATGGCTGCCCCTATCTATGATGATGTTAAGGTTGATTTACTAAAGAAATATAAGCTAATCACATAGCAACTTGAATTATCCCTTTTATTATTATATCCCTTATCATATATATATATATTTTAATGTCCTTGCACATGATTGGGTATTCTTGCAAAGTAAACTTTCACTGCATTTACTAAGCTTTACTAAGTGAAATATCGCTTGCAAAGGATAATTAACCAAATGAACAGTCTTTAGTAAATCAATCCATCCCTTTTTCTCATTTCTTTTTAAGTCATGAAAATTATATTAAAAAAAACAGGGATTAAACTTTCCCTAGTCTAATCTAAAACTTAGAAAAATAGTTTTGGCTATAAATACACTTTAAAATATTGACAGTCATTTATACATTAATAAAAATTAAACTTCCTATAACCTCTGCCATGACATGCAAGAACATACCAAGCAGAAACCATGTAAATCCCACAATGCACATGTGTAGATACCCCATACAACACATGAAAGTCCCATCGCTGTGCTGAAATGTTTTACAAATATTTCTAAATTCAGATGAATACACTGATAAGAATGCTGACACACCATAAATAAGTCATATATAACAATGCAGTACAACGTGTCACATGTGCCCCCTGATGTAAATGAGCTCAGGGGATAGTTAAAAGTGCTTGTGCATCTCATCTACATATTTTAACAATGCAAATCTATGCCTTGTACCCTTTGAAAGAATTGCTGTGTGCTTTAAGCTGAAGGGTGGCAGATGGGCAAAGAACTTAGTAAAAAAAGTTACAATGCATAGGGAAAAGTATGAAAAGTAGACTTACTGAAGTGAGGCAATCATTTATACACATACAGTATGAGGTGCAAATATTTGTAGCCATTGAAAAAATATTTGGGAATGTTGGTGTGGTATGAATGGTGGTATAAGAACCATATAAAAAAGATAAATGGATATAAATACCATACCATAGTATAAATATATATATGCCTATTGGATTTATTTGTTTCCAGCCACATGCTTTTATTCAGTTACTTTACCTTTTGGGTCTTGGAAGATTTTGGCCCCTGGAAGAAAGAGGTTGAACACCCCTGATCTAACCTTTTTCTTGTGCAACCTTACTGTTCTTGGTTTGTACCTTTTATTTATATATTTATTTAAGTTCTTTCAAATACATGTAGACATAGCCCAGGGGGACCAGCATGCAAATTCTGTTTGCCAGTAATGCCCACTTCTTTAAACTAATATCCTCTCCATAAAGGCAGTGTAATATTTTCATACATTCCTCCAAGAGACAGCCCACTGGTTGCATACCAGATGAGGACCACAGAGAGGAGAAGCCAGGGTGCTGATTTCAAGAAGCTATGCACAGCACCCTGCTTTCCCCTTCCACCAGTCTTAATCTGGCCACATTTCATAGGGAAGCCCAAGTATGATGTCACTTAATTTGAAATAATGTATGCTATTAAAATGAGAAGGTTTAACATACAATTGTCATTACAGTTAATGGGTAAGGAGGTAAAATGCAGAGAAGTCAAAATATAAGCAGATTAAACTTCAGATTTACCTAATCTGATTTTAGGCTAAAATCCTAATTTACAGAGCATCAGTCTTTCTGAGACTCTGTGCTACAGTAAGCAAGAAAAGTTCTTCCTCCGTGACAATGAATCATCCAAAAAATTGAGGTGCAGTTATATTTGCCATACTGATAATATTATCACTGAGACCCAGTAACCAGAGGAATGGAAACCCGAATATGTGTGAACAGTGGCAAGAGCAACCCAAGCCGACAAACACAAAATTACCTAGTCAATACTTATTATAATTAAAGCAGAAGATCTAGGTCCCAGTGACAAATAAAAGAGGTAACTGATTGGTAAATTGTTGAATCACCTCTTTATAAATATGCCTGTTTTATATTGAAATACATCATGTGTTAGAAAAGCAATACTGTATAAAAGGCTTTTAAGGAAACATAGATCCTAATTAGGGATTACCAGAACATTTTAGGAACATTTGCCACTGAGGTGAAAAGCATTGGAGTCAATGCAAAAAGGTAACACTAAGGCAATTTTGGAGGGTTTTTAAGGGTGCAGTGGACTTTAAATAAGTCATGAGAGTGACTAAAGCCCAGTTTATCTATTAAGGGCCTGTTCTCGTGCCAATAAATGTCTCCTCATTTTGTTTTTGTCACAAAAAGAAGAAAACAGGCATAAAAAATGAAAGTCAAATAAAAAGTGTAAACCTACCGTACACATAATAATTATAATCAAATACTCACAAGAAAAACAAAACACTACTTAAAAAACTAGAATACCCACTACTTTTTATGTAAATTTCACCAAAGCAGTTTAATGAGGAGTATCAACTTCAACTAAAAATCACTCTACTTATCCTTAGTATTTATCCATTTGATTTCAGAATCCTAATTTGAAATATTTATGTTGACTAATCCTATAAGGAACTAGCCAGGACAAATGTCTACTTGGCTCACAGCGTGTAACTAATTCGGTAAGCTATCTACTTTGAAGTGATTGTTATTAGTAGCCACTGGCAATGTAGATGTGTGACTTCACTGACAACACGTAAAGCAATGTTTACTAAACAGTGCTCTGCACAGAGATCTGTGGTCAATACATTGCTAGGTGTCAGCCAACACTAAAAGGGGTTCTTGTGGGACAGGCGGGCATAGTACAGAGGACACGGTGCGGCACACATTTACTGTGGTGACCCATGCTAATCCCAGGTCTTCATTAAAAGCTTTGTGAACAGATGGAGAGGTTTGAGAAACATGAATATCTCTCCCCACCATTGCCTCATATTCACAGACACTTTTACTTTCTCACACCTATAGAATACCACACACCTTAACACTACAGACAATTAATCAGTATTTTATTACTTGATGGATTTACAGCATTTCAGTGCTAATGCTGCAAAAAATAATATATTTAGAATATGTAATATTAACAAATATTGGGTTTCCAAAGATTTTTTGAAAACTGACTTCTTACTTTGATTAGAATCCATCAAAATGATTATTAAAGGTGAAGCTTATATCATAAAGTTTTGACAGCTCACTGTTTACTGTAATTGTTTATGGTATATTTATTATGCGATATGTTTTATTGTGTTCCAGTGCCAGCTACAAAAGTAGATTTGTCTGTAGCACAAAAGATAATAAACATTGCCCTCTCTGTAAGGGTATATGCAAACATTAGATTTATGTCACTGGAATGGTTTGTGGTCATTTCAAGCATTGTTCTGTTCAATGGAATAGGGGAGGACAAGAGTGAGGGACCCGGATTCATCTTTCTCCATAGGAATATACAGTGGTTGTCCTCAGTCACTTGTTTATTGATCCACCACAACAGATCAATTAATAGTGTCAGCGGACCGCTGCACATATGTTAGATCTTTCCCCTAAGATAATCACAATTGATCGTCAGGCAAAAGTTATCTAGCGTGTGTACGTTGCCTAACATCAGTGGTCTATCTCCCGAGGTCCAGTGCAATCCAATGCATGTCACACCTAATGTTCTCCATTCAGTAGCAAGCTGTAAACTTTTTTTCTAATCCACGTATATAGTTTTTATTAAGAGACTACTTGGCCAAACCTGCTATGTCCTTGGTCAGGCACTTCCTGCTATGGGGTGATAACTATCTTTAAACTTTGTTCTATAGTTGGAGCCATGCAACAAGGACCTCTTTGATATAGTACTCTTTGTTAACAATTGACTATTCTGACTTCTCAGCTGAGCTCTGCCTCAAAGCTTTTATTCTGTAAATGAGAGTTGAGTAAAAGTTGAATCCCAATGAATACATTAAAAAAAATAAGATTTTCAGTTCAGAGCTAATTTTAAAACTGATCTCTGAGCAAAAACACAATTTATTGCAAAAATGTATTTATTTAACACAACAATCAATATTTGAAGTGCAACTTTTGTAATGAACTTTAACTGTGTTGATAATACTCTCTTTTAATTATCTGTAAAAAAAAAAGATTGGAAGATTGGCAGACTTGGAATCTGATTAGCTTAGTACACAGAGCAAGGCAGACTCTGCTGACAAGAAATGGTATACCCTGGAGGCGTTATAGTACTATAGGGGCTAGGCGGCATTTATGGTATGACACCGAGGGTTCTATAACAGGGCACACTTGTGGAGAGGGGGTTCAAAAACTGAGGATACTATAACTGGGGGCACTATTAGGGGACACTTATTGAGGGCACTAAACCAGGGTTCACATACATTTAAATTATGCCTGGTATTTGGTCCTGTCCGCAATTTAGCATGGGCATGCCTACCTCTGTGCTGCAACGTGCATGGCACATTTCTCCCATCATCAGTGCTATGAGTAATTTTGTTTTTCAGCCACCCAATTGAGGACCAAATGAGGACACAAACAATAGTTTAAGCTTAACAAATGTCAAAATCTTTCTTTACATAAACTTTACCTACAGCATGGAGTCAGCAAATCCATTCTGAATTGTGAAACCCAATGGCACTATAGAAAGACCCTTTGATCTAGCATTCCTCCAGCATAGTAGGCCATCTAATAAATTACCAGGTCATGTTTATTATTCAAAGTGTTTGCAGTGAACAACCCTATCCTAAACCTAACAACTTTAGGTTATATGTCATGTTTCAGTCTTTCAAAATTTATGAAATGCCACGGGATTTTCCATATGTTATATTAACAAATGTTTATAATCTCTCATTCTATAAGTGGTTAGCAATTCCATTGCTTGTTTTACTAAAACAACTGAGACTAATTTAAAAGCAAAGTAAACGTTCACTTGGCAAATAGAATGAAGTTGTGCTTCCATGATTAGATGGCTGAGAGATTAATTTAGGTGTTTATACCAGGGACCACATTGGAAGAACTTCTCTTATTTCCTGAGCAGCACTGTGGCTCAAAGGTTCCAATCTCGGCCAGGACAATAGCTGCATGGAGTTTGCAAGCTCTCCCTGTGTTTGCGTGGGTTTCCTCCCACATTACAAAAACTTGCGGGTAGGTTTTTTGGCTTCCCACCAAAAAAAATTGGTCTTAGACTGTATTAAAGACATATGACTATGATAGGCACATTAGATTGTGAGCTCCTTTGAGGGACAGCTAGTGACATGACTATGGACTTGTACAGCGCTGCTTAATATGTCAGTTCTATATAAATAATGTGTAATATTAATAACAGGGACACAGACAGTGAACACAATGTTCTCTATTCTGTCTCCAATGTTCTAATTTGTATTATTATTACTATTGGTGGGGTAGGTAACACACAATTGGAGCGAAGTGTTTCTCCTTTCTATAACTAGAGAACATAGAAATAAATATTGGGCTTCTAAGTATCGAAAGTTGAATTCTAGAGCAATTTAAAACAAATATAAGTGACAATGCATCATCAGATTGATTTAGGCAATTAGGCTGCCCAAAAATTAGCATTAAAGCAGACCTATCAAGTTGTCTGGAGTTGTCTACCCTTTTAAGTAAAGTTAAAATTATCTCTTTTTTGTTTCTTTAACACATTTTTTTTAAGCTCCCTAGCGTTCTAATTCCGTCCAAATCTCCATGCAAAAAGCCTTATTTTTTTTGCATGGAAATTTATTGTACATTGTAGGATATAATTCTTAGGTATAACTCACCGAAATATGTCCAGTATTTAAAACAATTTAAAAAAAAATTGATAATACACTTTAAATAAAAAAACAAAAAAATCTGTTAAAAAAATAGTTAAACATGTAATGTAAGTGTACAGTAGCATGTATAATACATATATAATAAAATTATTATTGTCTCTGCATTGCGCGTCCGGAGATCGGAGGAGCAGGACGTGTCCCAAGGGCCTGCGGGGTCCAGCAGGAGCAAGGTAAGTGGGGTTAGCTACCCCGAGTGTGACTCAGGATTACGGCTAGTGGGGATAAAGACAGATACGGACAGAATGGGAGCACTGAGCCTCTTGGGACACCACAGAGGCTCAGTGCTCCCATTCTGCTCCCAGGTTCAAGAACAAACCACAAATTTCCAAATTTGGTGTGAAAAAGCTGAATTCCCACATGTGCAGTGAGATGGGCACTCTTTTTTCCCCCCTATACAGCAGGTTGTGTCACCCTATCTTGCACCTGCGCAGTATGAGATCAGGTAATGAAGGAAGAAGAAGAAAGAAGATAGTGGCACCTGGTGCTTTTTCTGTGCCAGAACGAAGGAGAATTCCAGAACGACACAGAACCAAATTGAGGACTTCTCCGAAGGCATTGAGATATCTGTGGAATTAAAGGTACAGTAAGTGTGATTTTTTAGTTACGCTTTAAAGCTGAACCGAAGCATCATCAAGCAGTATAGGCACTTGAATAAGACATGGTATTAGCTTCCTGCAGTCTACTGTACAGCACGACACAGAGAATTGGATGAAGAAGCAGCTCAATGAGTCAATCAGGTGCAAAGAGCTGTTATCCATTTACTAGCCAATCATGGGATGGGGGTAAAACCTGAGAACAGAAAAATTGTCTCCCCTCCTATGCCAGGCAGGACTTTGTAGAAGAGCTTTTCTAAATCCCATGACTGGGAAAAAAGAAATACAAATCCAATAGCAGGTAACACAGCTCTCACATGTGTTCATCTTTTACTCACTGTTACAGCACAGTTCAAGGAATACAAACTAATGCAGAAACAGTAATGGGGATATGTATAGATTCAGTTTCCTTTAGTCTAGTAACAGAAATTCATATTATAAATTCTTTACAAAAGGGAACGGAGCAGCATTCATACTTTATTTCTGTATTACTTCCTAGATATTAACACAAAATATTATACATTTGACAGTTTGGGCAATTTTAGACCTGTGAATAAAATAAAATTTGTATCCTATCTCACTACCAAGTTAAGGAAAAATAATCCCTAAAAATAGTTTATCTTGTCCAACGCTTAATATAATATGTAAATTCTATCACTGAGATTAAGCAAAAACAAAATTATGCAGTTATTTCCCATTTGTTTTGGCTGACAGCAGTGCACCATTAATTAGACAGGATGTTCTAAGGAATGTATATTTTTAATAATATAATTAAGTACACAGCTGGTATGTAAAAATTAACAATCTTGAGGGAGTTAGGAAATTCATTTGCACTGCTTCTTAATTAGAAGCTAAAACCATAAAATTAATAACAGAACAGGTCTGGAAATAAATATATCACTCTTTCTTACATAAATTTAGAATTACATAAAATAAGAAATATACAACTACATTTACAAGTGACATAAAATAATATGTTAAACTAACATTTTTAGCAGTCAGTATGCATGAAAACTATATTGTGTGAATATTCTTACATTCATATTACCTTTTATGTAAGATAAATTAATATTATTATAAATACATATAATTATTAATATTTGTATGAATAGATCATATAAACCAATAAACTATTATTGAGGCATTGGAGCAATAATATATATATATATATATATATATATATATATACACACACACACACACACACACACATACACTAGCTGATTGTTGTACTGTCTCTGAAGCTCTAGATGTAGTAGCTCTTTCTCTCATTTCCTGTAGTCAGGTCTCATGCTGTTGTAGTGTTTCTGAAGCTCTAGATGTAGTAGCTCTCTTGTGCAGTGTGGCAAGTCTTCTATTCCTGTCCTTGGGATTTTCTTGTCCACGTGGTGGTTTCATTTTTTGCCTTTGATTGCACTTGGCCAATTGCCTTACATCTTCTTAAAGGCATTATTACAGGCCAGAAATTTGTAAAAGAGTCCAAAAAAAAGTATGTAAGCAAAAGGAACACTGTCAATGAGCAATACATACACACATGCAAATATATCTCTGACATATACCACACCGCTGTACAATGATCAGAGGGGCACTCACATGAGTCTGAGTCATACGTCTAGCAAGTTTGGTTAAAAACCTGTTGATGCGTTTCCTAGTGATCACATACACACATCCAAATATAGCTCTGACATATAGCACAGCACTGTACAAATATGACTGGTGCACTCACATGATTCTAAATCATTTGTATGGCAAGTTTGGTATGTATGGCAAATTTTATATATTTTATACATCTAATGATAATGCATTCACCAAAACCTATTTTATATCAAATGTCAAATGACAAAATATATCACTGCTAAAGGTCTTCCAATGATCAGGTTTTTCATTTGGTTTAAATCCTCTTTTATATTTAACTATTTTTTTGCAGTAACTGCTCCTATAAGCCTGATAGTGTTTATTTGTGGCACTCCTTTATTATTATTTATTATAATAACAATCATAAAATAACATCCCACAGATATGCTACAAGATTTTTTTACCATTCCCTTAAAAATGACTTGTGCTATGCCCATGGTGGGCACAGCAACTGGCATTCTTCCCAGCTTGTTATATGGGTTTTCTCACCAACACATTCTGGGAGCACAGATATAACTCCAAGAACCAGGTTTTCCCCTTTGCTGAAAACCGCTGAATATGTTGGAGAGGCAGAAGATCAGTAAGTTGGGGAAGAGGGAAATGAACCTGTTGATTTGCCTTTCATGGGGAACCACAACACCTCTTTGCCCAGAGTACTATTCTGAGTTGTGTTATCAAGGGATGTGGAGTTGTAGGTGAAATCTGGGACCCTCATCCTAAACTACTTCACTGAAAGAGAAAGACAATAATAAACTGTATAAGGCCAGGATAAAAGCAGACTGTTAAACCATTAGTACAGTACTGGATCAAATGGGGTTGATATAGTATAGGTGTATTAGCTGTGAAGGATTGCTGTTTGTTTTAGTATTTTTACATACTTTCCCAAGTTTCTGTGCACTGACATCTTGTACACTCTATTAGCGAACGTTCTGTGAAACTATTTTATAACATGCTCAGTTTTGTAAATGGGTGCTAAATGCATTATAAAGTGTATCTCCTTGCCCTTTAATTTACTTGTACGTCCACATTTGTGAAGGAGAGAGTATAAAAAAGAACCATCATTAGCAACCACAATTCTTAATGAAAGGGGTAATTGTACAGCCTAACATCATACACTTTGCACTGTTCTTTAACATCTCCTTCCCTTTGTAATACCATTAGTGCTGGCAATGTTTTGGCTGATTGGTATATATACATATATAGCATGTTTTTCAATCTACACCAACAGATACACACAACACATGTAAATTTAAATAATGAACTTGGGTCAGTTATTTCGTTTTTTACAAGCTGATCTGGCGGAAACACATTTTGGCTAAGGTACATTAGTTAATTTGTATCATACAGATGGCTTGGGGGGGGGCTTTATTACATTTGTATAACAAGACCGAGAAATATACCGTGTTTATCATTAATCATAATACGATTATTGTCTATAGCAGGCATATCAAACTCCAAGCAAACATAAGTCAAACTGGAATAAATAATTTGCAAGGTCCGATATTATATCTACTGAGCGCTTCCTTATTCTACAAAAAAAGATATTGCTTTGGTAAATAAAATGACATAAATAACTGTAATTTACAAAATGTATATCAGAAATACCCATAAAAACATACCCATAAAACATATTATCAAGCATTAGGTAAGCAAGTTTATCAGTGGTAGCCTCATTCAGTTTAAATTTCTAAACTTGCTTTCAAAAATTGGGATAATGCGATATGCACACATCACATCACATGTGAATAGTTGTCCCCAATGTTATGGCCAATGCCATGGTTGATTGATGAATGACCAATTGGCAATGACCACTGTTCATTCCAATGGAAGACAGCACAGTGTGGTGCCACTCGCTCGTCCACCCTATTCATAGAACAGAATGGCGATGTGTGTACAGCACTTGTTCATTCATCTATTAATTAAATGATTATGATTTTTTCCAGTGACAATCTTCTGACATCCATCGGTCGTCCATATGAGGCTACATCAGTTTGACAGTCCTGGAAATGTTTGGTAGTGGATGTGCTTGCTCTCACTAGATATTCACTGAACTCCATTCAGATATAAAATGCACAATAAATGCAGCTCATGAATACATAACTCACAATATTTTCTTTTAATAATGAGTTAATATTTTTATTTCTTCTCATTTTACCACCCATTCACAATCCAGAGGCAGGTCTAGCAAACCAGGGCTCAGAGGATCAAATTGAGGACATCAAGTGGCATAGAAAAGTAATGTGAGGACTAAAAATTGTGTCAAATTCTGTTTGTGGTATTTTTCTGGGCTGTTAAAGCAGAAATAAACTGAAAAAAAAAAAACTCACTCACCTTTACCTTTGCAGATCCATTTAATCCATAAAACTTTGATTGCTACTGATTTCCCCTAATAAACTTGATCTGGAGGTTTCCTGGATCGGGTCCCTCGTCTTCCTGGTATCCTCCTTCATCCTAGCACAGAGAAAGCATCGGGCGCCCCGCTATCTTCGTTCTTCTTCTCACTTCTTCATCGTACATCACCTGATCTTGCACTGTGCAGGCTCATGATTGGGTGACAAAGATGGCAAGAAAAAAATAGTGCTCACTGCATGCAGGGGGCATTTTTTCACCCCATTGAAAATAGCTACATCTGCGCATGCCCGAGATGGGGCATGTACAGAAAGAGCAGCTAAAAACTTCATGGGATCTAGGACATATTTATCCCGGGAATTTCTGTGTTCCCATTCTGTCTTGATTACGCTTGATCACTAGTTGATGACAAGTTTTTGTTTATTGAATTTTTTGTTTTGCACTTTGCATTTTGTTTTTATACACTGTATAAAACTGTATAAAAATTTAGCAAACTGTTTCGCAAAAACTGTTATGTATGTATATAAAAAAAAAAACAGCTGGTGTGGCACCCCTCTCAGTAAAAGCAAAATACGGACCACATGCCAGAGGCAGCAAATGGCTTCATAAAATGTTCATGTTTATTAAAGACAGAGTAGACGGATGGGCACACACGGAGCCTATTTGGATCAAGTTTATTAGGGGAAATCAGTAGCAATCAGACAAAGTTTTAGCATTTAGCTACAGCTAAGTTATAACAGTCCAATCCAGGTCAGATCGGACAACTATTATTTCATACCTGTGGGTACCTCGCTAGGGCACCTACTGAGGTTAGCAGAAGTAAATAGAATGCAATGTCAAATTTATTTATACCCAGTAGCTTGTATTCATTTTAATGTGAATGCACACAGAGCTTTTTATCTCAGCATAGTTTCTTATACAAAGCACCATACAGAACAATGTATATCTTACAAATGTTGCTGCAGTAAAAGTCTGCTAGGGCATTCCTATGATTTCCCATACTGAAAAGCCACAAACAGGCTGGGTTTAAACATAAATAAAGTAATTTCCCAACTCTTTGTAAACCATTCCTTGCTTTATTTACTACTGTCTATTAGAGAAATACTAAAAATGTGTGCAGGTCCAGGCCCTCATAGACTAGAATGGAGGACCCCTGCATCTGTAAAAGCATGTTTTTGCATTTATAACACTGAACATTTCTGTTTTTTTTTAAATGCTTTTACATCCAAGAATCTAAATCCTCATTTTAAAACATTTAGAGAAGACACCATTACCAAAGATGTATTGTTGTTGTGTTGTCAAAGAGAGAAATAGAAAATAAATAAATAAAACAATAATCCCCTTCAAGCAAATTTCCACTGGATTAAGTACGGTTTAACCCTGGCTATGTTCCTGTAGATTCTGGTTATGGAGGCTGGCTGTCTACCCAGACAAAGCCTGGATTAACTGCAGTGTGGAACCACAAATCACCAGCTGGGTCCCTGTTTAATACTAGCAAAAGCAAGCGTGCTCTTCTAATGCCTGACATTTCCAATTACACGTAGTATATTTCTTGTTCCTTGCACAGGTACATAAAATAATTAAGTGCACAGTGTACTTAGAAGGTTTATAAATCTACAAAGGTTTTTCTTTTTTTTTTTTTAAAGTAGGAATATGTATGCCAAATTGAAGAGCAAAAAGCACAATGTATTTCTCTTACTCCTGTTTTGTTCTTAAACAAACTTACAATGCTGTTTAGCATCGCTTTTTTCTTTGAGGAAATCTCTTGCAAGTCATTTTTTTTTTAAATTTCAGACTCATTGGTTGATTCCCACCCCACCTCCTCATGTCTTTTCTACACTTCCTCCCCAAGGGACCATCAGTTCGGCTCTCACCACTATCCCATGCCCCAGACTTTACTCTGTGCATTGTGGAATCTTGTTCAGTATGCAGAAGCCTCCCTTTTACTGTGTGACTTTGATGTTCAGTCCTCTCTTTAACTTTTTGATATAGCCGAAATCTTGCTACACACTTTGTAATGCTGCAGCACAAGTTATGGCTAATTCTTATAGCGGGCCTTATTTTCTGCTCAGGTTTCCTCTGGATGATGGCAGGAGCATTGTTTTTTGCTTTTTTTTGCCTTCTTTAGTTTCTCGTCTCTAGTAAAATAAATTATGAAATAATAATTGATATCAAATAGACTGATTATAAACCTCAAATAATTAAGTCTATGCTGAGATCTCTTAACATTTGGAATGTTGACACATACTAATTGTAATCATAAGAAAACAAGTAATATGATCTGCATAATCATATTTTTATCCTAAAAAGCTAATTCAAAATGTATGAACTTCAAAATTATCCCTTAGTTTTACCACATATTTTTTTTTTTGCATTGTACTTAAACACAGTGTGTTGATGTGAACTGAAGCCATGGGATATAAGAGCTATATACTTGTCTTATCATTATGTTGAGATACAACCTATGCCAACACAGTTAGGGAACTCTTACTCTGATCTGCACTTGGTAAAAATCAGCAGAGGTTGTAATTCGAGTCACACTACTTGGACTCAAGTCCGACTTAAGTTGCCTAATGAACGACTTGTAATTCGACTTCCCCAGCGACTTCCAACTCAACTCGCGACTTGCTTTCTCTGCTGGGAAGGGAGGAAGGCTGTGTAAAAGAAGCCTCACTGCCTTCCTCCCCACCTTCCTTGCATTCTAAGTTCATGGCTTACTGCTCTGGCAGCTGAAGGGGGTAGGGAGGAGGGTGGGGTTACAAAATTCCCACTGCCTTACTCCCCACCTTCCTTGCATTCTAAGTTTTCTCCTCTACCAGCTAAAGGGGGGGCTTTGTTAGAGAAGTCTTACTGCTTTCCTCCTTCCCCCTTTAGCTGTTAGAGGAGAAATCTGTGGACTTAGAATGCAATCCTGTGTTCAAGAACAGAATCAGAGCTCTGTTTCTATAGAAGAATTTCTGTTTCTATAGAAGAAGCTCTGTTTCTTAGAAGAATTTCTGGTGACTTGAGACTTGACCTGGGACTTGGTGTCAATGACTTGAGACTCGACTTTGACTTGAAGGGAAATGACGTAGGCCAACCTCTGAAAATCAGTGACTCTATAAAGTGCCAAACCCATCAAAGCAATAGCCTGGAATGCAATAGCCTTAGAAGGCGGTCTGCAATGGTCCTATGTTTCTCTCAGGGAAGATTTGCTTCAAATTATCCCAAACCTACCCTTTGGTAAACCGTACCTAATAGTAAGTTGGCTCTTGTATGTAAAGCTGGCATCCCATGGTGATTGGCTGTATGTCCTGTCTATAGTGCTTTAGAAGCACCAAACGCTCTGCGATAAATTGAAAACAAAGCTGGTAATGCCACCAACTGTCTCACCTATCCCAGTTAGACTAAGTTCATATTACCACTAAAAAAACCTATTTAGTATTTACTGCTCTTGGACGCCTGGAAGCAAAAAACAGGTGGTAACTGCTAGGTGGTAACACAGGCACACGCACTTGCAAGTGATTGCAAAAGCCTAAGAGAGTGGTGTTTTTTTTTTCTTTCCTTTAATTGAATAAAAACACACTTGCAAACAGTAAAATGTGTATGAAAGTAGTGACAGGTGGTTCCAATTCCAGTCTATGGAGCTGGCAGGGGCAACACTCCATCCTCTGAATGCTGTATTTAGCTTCTAAAAATAGCGTTTGGCGTATTCCATAATAAACCGTCTGAAAAAGAAAAAAACTGACCCATTTCAATGTTTTGCATTTTTGCAGGCTGTTTTAAATAGTAAAATCTTCTAATGTGAACTAGCCTTTAGTTACCTACATGGTAGTTCAGACAAGGAGAACTAGCTAGATAGGAGATTAGATATACACTAAGTGAACAGGGGAGTCTTCTTGTGTCTGACAGTACTTACTGACTGCAACAGAATGTTAATACTCTCCAATACCTCTCAGAATACCTAGGGTGAAGGTATAAAATGTACCAACTATAGGACAATAGAAAATTACAAGCAAACATGTTTAAACAAAGAAAATAGCAATATGTGTTTATTGGATTGGTCAGATGAGCCTTTTTAATGGCAGAAACGCAGCCACTTGGATGAGAGAAAATAAGTACAATGACAAGGTATGGTTCTTTTCTAAAGGTTTTACTAAAACTTTTCCAGCAGTATTATTATTATTATTATTAAACAGGATTTATATATCGCCAACATATTACGCAGTAACAAAGTGCAATGACCTTTTACATTAGTATGACTGTTTTGTTGCATTTCCTTCATTCTGCATTACCACAGCACACAGTTGTAGTACAAACAGATACTGAATAGCATACTTGTATCCTTGTATTGAAGTTCCAGATGGGTTGATGGGATGAGTGTCCATTGGTTTGGTCAGTGGATTGAATACCCATTTGGGTGTTCAGCTTATTAGGGGCTGCCTACCAATGTTTTCTCCCTAATGTAATTCTTACTGGGCTGGCCAATTACATTCCTCCCTTGGTGCACATTCTCCCTTCTGTACCTTTTCCATGCATCCACTATACTCCTTTGTTATCCCATTCTTACTATTCCCGTCACCAGTTCCTACAGATAGGCACTCTGATCCAGAAAGGTTTAATAAAAAGGGCTTCCTGGCATAATCTTTGTCAAATTGGAACTATAAGGTTGCTTAAACAGGCAACTGACATTAATTGAAGGATGACAACATAACACTTTGTCATCCCAACTACTGACAGATCATGGGGTAGATGGGGCCAACAGGGTGCTGCACATGGCTTTCTAAAAAACATACCAGCATCCTGCCTCATGCAGATCACCCTAGGTAATGCCCACATGTGATGCTGAAATTCCTTAATTGAAAATACTAAAATTTAAGTGTGTGTTTCACAGAACTCTGGTTGAGAAAAGCTGATCTATTGCTAAAGAATCCTAGTAAACACTGCTGACCGATGCGACTTACAGATTAGTAAACCTTTTCCTATTGGTAGTTTTTAAACCTAAACTGGCATTAAAGTAAATAAGAGAACCTCAAAGCGAACAAGTAGTACTGCACACCCTCTGTACCCTGGAGATGGCATCGTGTGTGACCGCTGGCAGCAGAGATCACAGCCGCCATCTGTCTCCCCAACTCCATGAATGATTGTGTCCTGTGAGATCATTTCTCAAGCGAAAGAAAACTTGAGGGGAAGCACCCCTATAGCAGAAGCTGCAAACCCTGAGTTTGGGACTGGTAACTTAAGTGATTTTTGCCAGTTTAGACTTTGGTAAACTTTGCTGCTGAATTTTGTATTTTTTCTGTTGCCACTTATGCTGAAGAGAAGGTTCTTTTTTGTGTTCAATATACAACATTGTTATGACCGTACTGCCATGTCCTGTGTGATGATACCGGATCCCCCAAATATCACACTGGATAAAATGCTGAAAATGCCCTGTAGACTAAGTGTGATGCTGCTTCTATATATTCTGTTTTAAGCTGAAAAATAACCCCCACAAGTTTGTATGTGACCCGTGTTTGGACTGTAATGAAATTTGGGGACCACCAACTTAGAACACAAGGGAATCTGCTAAATGGACTTTGCTTAGGGGGTCTTGGGGGTTCATGCAAAATATTGTTGGGCTGGGGGCCAGACATACGGCATCCCTAAGTGATAAAGTCCCCCCTTTTCTGCCACCCTTTAACCATAACCACTCTCTGTGTGTTGGTCACCCATCCCCAGAAGCAAAACAATACAAAAATAAAGCTATTGTACAGTGCTGGCCAATCATAAATTGTTCCCCGCTTAGCATTTCAACAGAAAATGCACATACCATCCAATGTGTATTGTCAGTTATAGGAAGGCGCTAACCTTCTTTGTACCCGGATAACTCTGCAATGGATTGTTCCAGAGAAATGCAATTCATGTGACTGATAACCAAAGGGGGTAAATCTTCAGATCCCTACATCCCCTGTTTTGGGGTTCAAAAAAGATAAATGGCCAGCTATATGTGACAGGGTAACATGGTATGACAGGTATAGTTTTTCATATCATGTGATGGCGCCGCAGCAATAACATTTTAGGGGACAAGAGCCCCCCACTTGTAACTACATTTTAACTTACCTACAGTCCCTGTTCAAGAGAAATTAGGGGTCAAATAACAAAGGCGGACATTTATATGTGACAGGGCAGCACGGTATGACAGGTATAGTTTTTTTTATATCTTTTGATGGAGCGTAGTGATGAAAGTTTAGGGGCAGTTAGCCACAAGAGCCCTGCACTTGCACTTACATTTCCTATTTCTTACAGAGAAATTGGGATTCAAATAGAGGATAGCTATGTGTGACGGTGTAGCATGATATGATAGGTATAACATTTTTTTGGGGGGGACAGTTGTCTGTTTCAGAGAAATTGGGGTTCTGAGAAGATAAGTGGACAGCTATGTGTAACAGGCACCCCTCCAGCCAACCCCGTCCCTCACACCACAGCGTCTGCAGATTAGATCTGCCCTAAAGTATGCTGCTTGCCCACGTTTTAGATTGTAAGCTCTTCTGGGCAGGGTTCTCTCCCCCTGTCACTGTCTGTCATTTGCAACCCCTATTTAATGTACAGCGCTGTGTAATATGTTATTTTTAATAAACAGTATTTTTATTGCACTAATAATAATAATAAAAAGGCAGGTATATATTTGGGGCACCACAGCACAGAACCAATTGGTAGTACCCTAATGCTCATTGCCATGAAAGTGGCCCCTGAGGTCCCTAACATGGAAACTTATTTACAAACACTGGTCTTAAAATAGCCCCTGCAATGTGAAAATAACCTGATTGTTATTAGGATTTTATACTTGTGACCCTGTATCTCAAAAGTTATGTTTATGGGAAAATGAAGTTCAGTAACAGCTCTGTGTCCCCTGAAGATGTCATGTTTCTATGACAATCAGTGTAGGAGCTATGAAGGTTTATACATGGGAGTAATGACAGCTGTATAGACTCAGACACACAGCTCATGCTGCTGCTGTCACTGGACACGCCCACACCAGGGGGAGCATTATGTCACAGTACAAGGAGAACGATATTGTGGGCGGGCTGCAGCCACAGCTGATTGCTAACAACAATAGTACACGCCCACTCTCAGGCAGCTAACACTGAGCATGCTCAGGAGCTCCCTCTCCTTCTGTTCACACGATCTACTAGAGAAACATAGAAACAGGAGATCGGAGTGTAGACACAGCTGATTGTGACGTCATTGTGCATGCCCACCCAGCTGGTAGGACAAATTCCAAAGGTAGGATTATCTCACCGGACCTCTGTGTGTGACAACATGGGGGAAACTTTGCGCCTACCCACAATGTACCGCCGTGTGAGTGCTTGGAGTGATAGCGGGGAGGAATGCGTGGAGCCTGGAAGCCCCCGGCCATGGAGGAGACCCGCCTCGGTACCCCTGCAACTGAATGAGCGTTGTGAGGAGTGGAGTACGGGAAGCGAACACTCTGGGGCCCGGGGGTATAGTGACCCTGAGGAGCCCTCCCTGGGAGGGTACAGTGCCCGCTTATCCCGGGACTCTGGGCGGCGGAACGCACTTCTGAGGGGAATATTCCAGATCGAGAAGAAGAGCTGTGACGTATCCCTGACTTCCAGCCAATTACTATGGAGCACCATTCACCCCGAGAGCCCAGGTGAGACACGTGTACATTTACCCCCAGACGTGGCCACATTCACCCCGAGAGCCCAGGTGAGACACGTGACATTTACCCCCAGACATGTGCACATTTACCCCGAAAGCCCAGGTGAGACACATGTTACATTTACCCCCAGACATGGCCACATTCACCCGAGAGCCCAGGTGAGACACGTGTGTTTTATCTATGCCCAGGCAGGTTTGTGCACATTCATCCCGAGTGCCCAGGTGAGACACGTGTTACATTCACCCTTACATTAGTGTCTCACCTTGGCACTCGGTGGACACATGTGCTACATTCACCCCCAGACAGGTGTGTCCACATTCTGCCTGAGAGCCCAGGCGAGACATGTTACAATCACTTCCAGACAGGTGTGTGCCCAGAGCCTATGTAAGACCCTTGTGTTTCAACTTCACACAGGTGTTCTCACATGCAACCCTTGAGCCCAGGTGAAAAGTGTCCCCATTTACCATGAAAGTCCATGTAAGACATGGGCTTGGCTATTCACCCCCAGAACCAAGGTAAGACAGGTGTGTCCCTATTCTCCCCTAAAGCCTTGGTGAAACACATGTCCCCATCCCCCCCAATACCAAGGTGAGACATGTGCTACATTCAGCCCCTAAGCCAAGGTGGCACACATTTTCCAATAATGTCCAGACAGTTGTATTTCCAATTGGCCCTCAAATCTCAGATAAGACAAGTTTGCCATTTAGCTCCTCATAGGTGTGCCAACCTGTATCCTCATATACCCTGTCCACTGTGACAGGTATGCCCCCATTCACCTCCAGAAGGGTCCATTAGGACAGGTGTGTCCTAATACACCCTATAGTTCAGGTGAGACACAAGTGTCCCATTACAGGTGATTTGCAACACACACACACTGATCAACTGAACATTCAAACCACCTAATATATATTATTTTACCAATTTTCTACAGGTTCTCAGTTTCATTTTCTCTATTAGAAGGTAAAACAAAGTAAGGTTGTTAACACAAGTGCCTCACTATTGGAAGTCATTAGGTGTTGGGTTACACAAAGCTTTTTCAATGACTTCCGTGTCCTGCTTGGAAAAGGTTTAGAATTCCGACATTGTGTAATTGATGACCTAGAGGCAGCACTCAGCCAAGCATTACTTAGTCTGTTTCTGCTTCCAGTCCTTGCACAGATTCTTTGGATGCATTGTGTAAATCTTAGAAACTGAAAACAACAAGAACTTTTTGTTACCTATTAAAATAACGTCAAAACTTTCTCCAAGCAACTCGGAATGCTGCTTCATGGAAACCGTCATCAACAATGCTAGGAAACAAGTTGTAAGGCTTTTGTCATTGTTTCTATCAAACAAAAAGTTATCAGATTGGTTTATAATGCCCCTGCCAACTGACAGCAAACTGCAGATACATAGCAATGTGTGTCTCACGTGTCATTTAAGAAATATTGTACAAAGCCTTGAGTGGGGCATGTAGCCATGAACAGGAAGGTCCAACTTGCAGATGTGATTGGATCAGTTCCTGGCTTCTATGTCTGCCATCATGTTCTAAAATGCAGTCACCTTGGCATGGCTGGGCAACTTTGTCTCATGTTTGTTTAGATGATGTTTTCTGATTGCAGTTGTTTCCCCACTGGCTTCAGAAGTTTTGGGCTACATCTGACATCCTGACATCCTCATGTCTATATAGCATGGCTGAGCAGGTGCAGTGTGTTTAGTCTGGGGGAAGTCAGATGGTGCATATCCAGGAGCTCCCTCAAATTATTTCATGTTTGCTTTCTTCCTTCAACATTACATTACCTAGGGAAGGTACATTCTATAGAACTCAGGAGTTAGCCTGCAACTTAATGGAGCCATTACCTATATTATTGTGATAGAAAATACTCACCAGTTTCTGAGTTAAGTGTTTAGAAGGGGCAAAGGATCTTGGAATTAGTTCAGTCCCCGATTTAAGTGCTTCTGTTCAATGAATTTGGGCTTGTGCTGATGGCATCAACACGAGATACTTATGAATACAATCAAAATTCATTTAAAGTTGCATGTGACCTGCAGTGATCACCTTCTGATTTGCAAGCCGTAATGTCAGGGCATGTCGGGCAACATCTGCAGGTAACCTGCATCTCTTGCAGGCTCATTTGAGTTCAAAGGCCAAGTAACCACCCATCATTTTGATACAGCATCAACAAGGATGGACTGGGTAGGGGTGCCATTATTCCTGGGGCTGCCAAGCTAAATAGCAATGATGCAGCTTCTCCAACACTCCCCCTCACCTACACTTGCTGTGTCTAATAAGTGGCCAGCAGCTAACTTGAGTGAAATGTCAGCTGCCAGAGGACCCTGTTCTAGGTTAAGAAGTGACATTCTGAACATTACACACATGACCCTTAACTACTTAGGCAGTGAACTGTCCAGCAAAGAAAATGCACTGACCTTGAGGAAAGCCAAGTCATTCATCTGCATGGTAGAAATGTGAGTCTAAAACAATATACAATGAGCCTGATTTATTAAAGCTTTTTAAAGCTGGAGAGGATACACTTTCATTAGTGAAGCTGGGCGATCCAGCAAACCTGGAATGGATCCAAACCAGGATTGAAAACATTTGCTAACAAATAGCAAATGACTTACAGCAAACCTGAAATGGATTTCTCAATCACCCCGCTTCACTGGCTATAGTGTATCCTCTCCAGCCTTGGAGAGCTTTATTAGATCAGGCCCAAGGATTTTAATAGTGCAAGGTCTAATGTTTAATAAAATATGTATTTTGTGTTTCTTACTCCTGAACTTTTTTTTTTTTTCATACTACTGACCTTTGCACTTCATGTTACTTATTCTGACCTTTTACCCCTGCACTCTATATAACATACTACATCCTGGGTTAGCAACTACTGTTGCCTGCCCTATCTTACATACTTCAGTGTTCTTTCTGCCTAGCCGCTTTTAGCAGGGTGCACCACCTGGCACTTTTAATTAACCAAACAGCTGTTTTTGGGTATTAACTAAACATAAATGTTGGGTTGCAATACAGAAACCATCACCCACCTACAGCTTCTTCCCATCCAGGGTAAAAAAAAAATTGGGGAGTATCTATCATACCATTGTATGTTACTGACCCCTGCACCCAGTGTTAAATACTACTGCTATCCATCCATTTTATGTGGCAAAGTTGGAACTACATGTGTGAATATGTAATGGAGCGGTTCCAGTTTTCAAAAAAATGATTTTTTTGTACTAAGCTTAGAATTTCACTTGAACAGAATTACAACTAGCCAGCTGGGGTATTGTTGTTTAATTTGGGAACATATAACCTGGGGGCAGCCTAAAGAAAATTTCTATTGTAGCAATAAGTACTTCATACAGTAAATTATTTAATTTATTTTCTGTGAGAACACCTTTAAAGAAAAAGCTTTTTTTTCTGAAGGAAAAAAAAATTACAAAGCAACAGAGGGTTGCTTGCGAAAAATTGCCCAACCAATATAATATAAATCTATTGGCCCGAATCGCCCGCCTATTTGCCTTTCCCTATTTATTCAAGAGGTCTGTAGTCAATAACTTCTGTTAGCCTTACATTTTTGGGAGACGCTAACTTCTGATAAAACCACAGACACATTTGTGTGACCCTGGCCTTGACATTTTTATTTATTTTTTTAATGGAATCTCTACCTAACTTGGATGGGTTCCCCCTCCATGAGCTTTATAGCATTGTTTCACCAAGGGTGTGGGTTTTGGCTCTTAATTTTAGCTTCAAAAGCAAGTGAGCCACCAATGTGGAACTAACATGCAGCAAAGTCTGAAAAATCTGAATATTTTTCTTGTATGTCTGATTCAGCTTCAGTCTCGCCAGTTAGCAAACCATGACTCAAAGCTGGCACTTCCAAGTTGCTAATGGCAGCTCTCATTTTTCTACCCTTGTTTCAATTTCAGGGTAGATGTTCTATGTATTAGTTCACAGAAAGGAGCCGATCAACTCTGAAAAACTGCTGTCAACTAGATTCCAGAATGCTTATGTGTACCTAATACCTCCTTGGCTGACATACGTAAACACTTGATGCTTCTTATGACGTACTTTTATCACACTCTGACATTCTAGTAATTCTTATTAGGTTAATAAACTATACAATTATAGGGGCTTGTATGCAGAAATAAACTCCTTTACTAATAAGCCTGCATCATTTAGATCAACCGTACAATCAAAAATGTTTATAAATTCATTCATAGGTTATCGGAATAAAACATACAAATCTTTTCTTATATAAGTAAAATCATATATATTCCAATATGATTTATTCTATAGACATCATTATTGCCAGTGAAGTAAATCAGGGTAGCTTGCTTTAAAACACCGTAACAAAGACAGAAAGATCCTGAAACATAATTAATTCTGAGTGTATATCCTCTTCTGCTGGGGCTCTCTGTGAACAGATGTGATTGAAATAGATACTCTTAGTCTGTTTTGGATACCTAACTAAGACATCTGTCATTTTATAAAGCTGTGTTTTGTAATGAAATAGTATGCAGGAAGCTGAAAGCAATGGTTGTAGATATCATTCTGCATTATGAAATGCTTATATTCTTCACATAGGTGAGCTGTTTGGTTGTATTCAGGTAACCAGGTACTGTCCTAGGAAAATATCCAGAGATTGGTACCCAAACTATATGTAGAATGTTTGTATATGATAATGAGCCTCTCTTATTTTTGGTCTATTAAATATATGATTAAAGTAGAATTAAACCTTCGAAATAAAAAATTGTGACCAGGCAGGACCTTTTTTTATAGAAGGGACAGGTGATATCCCTTTTTCCAGAAAAATGTTTTTAATCACACATCGCAGATACTGCCATTTTCACCCGGTCCTCTTCTGGGTGTCAGATCTTTAGCCATCTCGATTGGCCAGGTAAAATGACTTAACTTGCCTGTTCTTTCTGCAAAATAAAAAAAACAACTTTATCTCGGTACAAAAAAAGTCTGTTAAGTTTTTACATCAGGTATGGACTATTTGGGATTACAGTAACACCAGTTCCTATATCTTTAACAACTATTTTAGCCATGGCATACATATTGCTCTTCTCTATCCCCTTTAGGAGCAGACATCTTTTGTCTTTATTATCAACATGACCATATTTGCAAAATATTTGCAGTCACTGCAATGTGCATGCTTTTAATGTTCTATTCAGTTGGGCTCCATGAAATATTCAAATCTTTCCCCAAAAAGTAATGAGCCCTATTCATCTCTTAATATCACCCCCCCCCCCCCATCCTGATTTTGTATTAATTGCTCTGATTTTTTATGGACTATACAGTATATATATGAAAAGGGGTCTGGCAAGGGGTCTTCATCCATTGACAGGATGAAGGTTTAGTTTGTACCATTTCTATATCATTGTACTGCTTTGAATAATGTAGAACATACTGAGTAATCCAAAGCTGGAAACTGTGCTGCAGATAGCTCATTTTTGTATGGATGAGCTGAACAAATATAATTGATTGCCACGTGTATTTACCACGCATATTGTCTCTCTCAATGGCGCTGATTTAATAAAGCTCTCCATGGCTGGGGAGAATACACTTTAATCAGTGAAGTTGGATGATCCAGCATACCTGGAATGGATCTGGTTCAGGATTGAAAACATTTGCTTACTGACTTTTAGGAAATCCATTCCAGGTTTGCTGAATCGCCCAGCTTCACTGATGAAAGTGTATCTTCTCCACCCTTGGAGAGCTTTAATAAATCAGGCCCTATGTTTACTGAAAAGTTGACCTTTCACAAAACATTAGACTTTTACTTATTAAAATGTTCCATCTTCCTAAATCTTAAAAGACATTTTTTTTCTTGTTTGCCTCCTTTTCTTGCATAGGTGAGGTTGATTGACAGGCTTACCCCGTAGCCCCCTGGGATCGCATATTTCAGAAGGTAGCAAGTACCTCACAAGCAAATTTCCAGCACCAGATATCACTATTTCATGTGCAAGATCTGATGCTGGATGAAAAAAAAAACGGTAGCCAATAATATCAAAAAAGAAAATAGCAGTGTGGGATCTGACGTGGCAGCAGAACAGTAAAAAAGATGAGTGTGAGTTGATGGGGGTGTATGTATGGTTATTAAAGACTTTACAGTACAAGTACATGAAGTACAAGATTTTTTTTTCTGCAAAACTGTTATTCTAATCTTTAAAGAAAACAAAAGGTCCAGCTTTCACATTATCTCTTACAACCTAATAAAGCAAATCTTTTCTTACAATATTACTTTATTTTTTTTTGCCTATATGAAGTGACAAAGTAGGTCAGTAAAGTAAACTTTTTTAAATAGAATGTATTAGTCATCTTGTTCTGTTCTACATGTGCTGACTTTTTGAGTATCTATGGTGTCCATGGAGTAGGCATCAAATGCTTTGCGTTCCCTTAGGAATCTACCGTGTACTGTTCTCTGTTGTTGTCTCCAGAAAGTGGATAGGCACAACATTTCATCTTTTAAATGAATAAAGTAGTCGGTAACCCGAACTAAATGATACTTAGTTGCTAAAGCATTATGTAATCTTTTCTTTTAAAATAGAGTTTTCGCACTATTCTTTCCTTTTCAACCCTCATTACTTAAGACATAATATAGAATATGAACAATGTTATCAAATAGGGTGGGACGCTACCACTCACCTCTGCACTTCTTATGCACTGCTCAACCCCCCCTTTCACTATTGATTACCTTTGGCCCCCCTGTAACTCCCCCTCCACCACTAATCACCCTGCTTGTTCTGATCCTCTGAAGTCCTTCCCCCACCCATGATCACCTCTGACCTACTGCGCCCCCCTACCATTAACTACAAGCGTCCACTACAACATAGGTATATAATCTTATATGTCGAGTTGTTACTTCATGTGGCAGCTCGCCTTTCAATGGTTGTTAGGGCAGCATGGGACGATTTGATCACACAAAGCGAATAGGTGACCTCTGATTGCAATCATTCCAAATTTGTTTTTGCTCACCACCATCCTTCCAAGTTTTAATAATGCGTTTGACTGTTCCTAATCCAATTTTAGTACTTATAGGAATCACCATAGTTGTTTTCTGTGATGGACAAAAATTTTACTGTTCTAAAACAGTGTACCAACTTCTCCATGAAGATGATGTGCTATGCTTTGGATCGTGAGCTGTTCCATGCCTTCTCCATACTTTTTTCTTGCCATCATTCTGGTAAAGGGTGATCTTGCTTTCATCCGTCCAAAGAATGTTTTTCCAGAACTGTGCTGGCTTTTTTAGATGTTTTTGAGCAAAGTCCAATCTAGCCTTTCTATTCTTGAGGCTTATGAGTGGCTTGAACCTTGTAGTGCACCCTCTGTATTTACTTTCATGCAGTCTTCTCTTTATGGTAGACTTGGATATCGATATGCCTACTTCCTGGAGAGTGTTGTGCACTTGGTTGGCTGTTGTGAAGGGGTCTCTCTTCACCGTGGAAATGATTCTGCCATCATCCACCACTGTTGTCTCCCGTAGACGTCCAGGTCTTTTGGCGTTGCTGAGTTCACCAGTGCTTAGTTTCTTTCTCATGATGTACCAAGCTGTGGATTTTGCCACTCCTAATATTGTAGCAATTTCTCGGATGGGTTTTTTCTGTTTTTGCAGCCTAAGAATGGCTTGTGTCATTGCCGAATGTTGTCTGTTCACAGCAAAATCTTCCACATACAAGCACTCCCCCCTCAAATCAACTCCAGGCCTTTTATCTGCTTAATTGATAATGACATAACAAAGGAATTGCCCACACCAGCCGATGAAATAGCATTTGAGTCAATTGTCCAATTACCCACTCAGTGGGTTTTTTCCATTTTTGTGACTATCCATTGTAAAACCTAGAGATGACTGTGTTTATATATCTCAGAAAAATTCTTTGTATTCATAATTCTTTTTTATGAATTTTGATGAGCCTGTGTGAATTTTGGACTCAGGTCACTGTTCTTAACTGAAAGGGATGCTCTTCTGCATTCCCTTTTAACAAGTAGTTAATGAAGTTACTGTCAGCTTTTTTTCAGCTTGAGCAATTCTTTTCTGACCTCCAGCATCAGCTAGGCATTTCCATCTAGAGATCTGACACTCAGTGGGTTTTTTCCATTTTTGTGACCATCCATTGTAAAACCTAGAGATGACTGTGTGTGAAAATCCTGGCAGATCAGCAGTTTCTAAAATACTGGGACAGCCAATCCAGAACCACCAACAGCCATGTCCTGTACATAGTCACCTAGGCAATGTCTATGTCTAATGTCTAAATGCAGAGTTTCTGCCAGGTGATTACCTTGTTATTTGTGTTAGCAAGCATTTTTTTTAAGAAGTTTACTTTAATTACCGCCCCCCCAACACACACACACACACACACACATATCCTCTGTTTCCTTTGCTGCTCCTATATGTAAGCAATATAGTCAGATCTATTTGGGAGCAAGACAACCTCAAAGCCAGGCTTCCATGTAATCCACCTACTGTAAATCCTTCCACCAATTTCATCTTTAGTCAAGTGCTGTGTACATGATACTTTAATCATCATAAGAGAAAGACAGATGACCTGTTTCTGGAATCACTTTCCCGAACCTCCCATTTTGCAATTGAGATTTTGTCTAAACCTCCCATTTATGCCTTTTTTCTTTTTCTGCACATAATGCGGAGACAGAATGTGTTGTGTATTTGATACATATATTGCAACACAGCCATAAGGAAGTGCCATTATTTCAGTCACCAACTGATTCCATGATAGTGTCACATTTCCTGCACATATGCTTGTGTTTTTGCACAGATGACCCCGGTAACATCTGTTCAGTTTGTGGTGGTATCTGTAGTTTCATGTGACTCGTCGTCTTGCACTGACTGCCTGAAAAGCTAGCTGCTTCCCAGTTCATCACTGCTTATTGCTGGTAAATATTGTCAATATGTGGATTCAGCCGTTTGTCACCAGAAACCTGATCAGCCAGGATGCAGATCACTGCTGCTAAATGTTAATCACTTCTCAATAACTGGGAAGTGCGCACATAAAATGAACATCAGATAAGTGTATTGAACATATTCATTGTGGTAACATCTTTTTAATTCATTTACCAATCTAGCATCATACAAAGGGTTGGTTAGTGGGCCAGGTTTAAATATCTCAGAAAAAGTATTTTGTATTCAAAATTCTTTTTTATGTAAATACACAATTTTTAAAAACATTTCTTATCTAATTGTAGCTGTTTAATGGCGAATTTTAAATTCCTATGTATTCTATTTAGTATTGCATAATATTGAAACATGTTTTCATACATTTGTTTTACAAAGTAAGGGAGAAACATAATGAATAGCAATTTTCCATGGTTCATTTTGTTTTTAAAAATGACATATGCTTTTCTGATTCTACTAAGAATTTCAGCAGCCTGCTTCATGCTAATAATGCACATTTTACAGCACTTTATTGCGGTTTGTACAGCATATTGCTTCTCATTTACCATGACCATACAATGCACATTTATAGTAGGTGCCAATGCAAGTGTTTTGCAGTTCACTATAGTGCACATTTTATGCAGTATAAATGAATGAGCTGCCAAACCACAACAGACCACAAAGATCTGAAAAGAACCTGTGAAATGTGAACCATCAACATTGTAATGTATGGGATTTACTTGGAACACGCATTTCTATGTGTATATATTTTACTACATGCTGACTTGTATTAACGGGACCTTAAGCTACTTTTAGACCACAGTAAACGGCCTCAAATGGTAGGAGTAGAAGATAAACTACACAGTGGATCCCTATGTAAAAAATAGCGATTTATTAAAGCTCTCCAAGCCTGGAGAGGATACACTTTCATCAGTGAAGATGGGTGATCCAGCAAACCTGGAATGGAGTTCTTAAAAGTAATTTGTTAACAAATGTTTTCAATCCTGGACCAGATTTTCTGGGCCAACCAGCCTTGGAGAGCTTTATTAAATCAGGACCCATGAGTAAATCTTTCTAGATATTGCATATTTCACAAAAACAGATGTTATGTATGCAAAAAACTTGTAATCTCTTTTTGTATACTGTTTTAGATCAATAACACTATGGATAAAATAATAATGTTAATTTTTATTATATATAATACATTAAAATTATCTAACCTTATGACATATAAAGTATACTTGTTATTATCCTTGGTTATCTTTAGCTATAAAAATGTGGTGTTTAGTCTAAGGGCCTTTTCCACCAGTGGTGTGAAATTGAGTGGCTGGCAGCTCCATCTGTGTACCTGGAAAGGGCAAACTGCACTGCAGGTAACTAGATTTGCATGAGGTTGCAACGCAAAACTTCTAACAACTGCACAACCAAAAGCGGCTTGTCGGCTTCTTTCTGGGCAGGATGCTTTAGGATCTGGCTAGCAAAGAAGCAGGGACAGGGAAGTATCTTGGTGGTCCAGCAAGCAAGGGAGCAATGCTATAGGGGATTTTTACTGATTACTGATACTTTAATGAGAAATCTACACTTTTCAAAGCGAATCTTTGTTCCTTTAGTAAAAGAACCCCAGCTCTTTGGGTTGGGCAATTTACAGGGCAGTGGCTGGGACTTCTTGCCCCTCATACTCTCGCTGAAGAATCAAAGAAAGCAAAGATAATCTAAAGTTCCACTTTTAAAGAATTGTGACCATGCAGGCAATGCCCCTTCTGCAGTAAGCATTCTTACCTGCCTGATCACCATCTCTCCTGTCAAAGTTCGCTGAGCTGCATTGGTTGCCCATACCCGGCACATGGATTCTAGTTTATACATTGGATAACATCTGGATTATACATTGGTGGCTCACGGCACTGAATGAACATGGGAGTTACGTCATCTGGTCCGGCAAATCAAGATGGCGAAAGATCAAATCAACGAAGAGAAGAAGAAAGAAGATGATTGTACCTGAAGGAATGGGGACAAGTGAGTATACAAATGAATTTAGTTCAGATTTAGAGCTATACAATTATAATTTAGATTTTTTATGGTATAGTGAAGTTCCCATTGTTGTATTAATGTTAATGTTTGCCTTTTTCAGAGTTTAACATTAATATAGTTTTCTTACAAAATTTCAGTTTGTAAACAGGTGGTTTGAGACTGTGACTGGCCCCATAAAGTTCCATAAAAATCTTAAAAAAAAAAAAAATGATAACCAAACCATTTTCTAAAGTCCCTATATTCCAACTATCGAATGTTTGAAGCAAATTGGTTGTACTCCTCAGTGGTTACCTAGCTCATTATGGGGGCAGAAGCTCAGCCCCTTTCACTCTTTTCACTTTCATTAGCTCAGTTACAAATTGGAAATATTTATTTTACAGGATTTCCTGCTTGTGGCTGACCAAATCATCAGTGAAGGGACAAGGGAGTATTTACCCTACTGACTGTATATTGATAGGATATACAGCATGTTCATTTTAAATATTCCCCAGTCAGGCTAACCAATCAAAATCAACTAGTCAATATTCAGGTACAATATTCAGGTAGTGTTTAGTGCTTTATTCCAAACACCATTGTTAATGATGCTGTACAATGCAATGTTATTGAAGCCTCCATTATAAATCATATATTTACAATCACTTGCCATATACTGCCAATATTACCATTTAGCGTGCCTAGATGTTGGAATGTGTAAGACAGAAGCCTAGAACATACATAGTAGCAGATGTTTCTCTCCCCACAATTTTGCGTCTCCTAGAAACTAATCTTTGCCGGGTAGAGTCTGATTCTTAGAAAAACAAACATTTGGCAAACAAATTGCATAAAATCCCTGACATCAGCATTAAATAACTGTAATTGAATGTGGTGTTCTTTTGTAGAAACCTGAGCACTTTGTTTTGGTACAAAGGGGTATTAAATACACTGTGCATTAGCTGACTGTGCTAATGGTTGAAAAACATGTTGTTCTAATTACTTAGATGTAATATACACTAAAGTACAAATAAAATGTGCAATTAGGGATGCAGAAAGTGCCAAAAATATTTTATATTCCTTCTAACATATGTGATTGAATGCAGTTTATGGGCAGCCTATAGAATACAAAACAGGTGGTAAAAAAACATCTTGGATCATATTAGCAATTGCCGTTTTCCTTGGCACTGGTATTCCTGTTTCTTTTCAGCTAAACCTAAAGTTTAATCTGCTATTTTGCTTTCATAGTTTAAAATACTAAATAAAACCTTTCTTTTTCAATACCTACATGAGTTTTTAGATCCAGGGACATCCGGTCCTGATTTATTAAAGCTCTCCAAGGCTGGAGAGGATACACTTTTAATAGTGAAGATGGGTAATCCAGCAAACCTGGAATGAACCCACCAAACTTGGGAATTGGGAATAAATGTTCCTATGAGCACATGCTGTGGTGACAATAATATGGGCATGTTGTGGTGAATACTGTCCTCTGGTGAAAGTGCAGCATTTTTTCTTGTATATAAGGGAGTGAAGGAAAATCTCTGGCCAACCATGTGGTTTTCCACTGCAGGTGTGAAAAGGTTGTAAATGTTTAAACATTTGTACCAGTTTTGGTACATTTAACAGAAAATAAAAAGCATGTGAAATTATTATTTTTGAAATGTATCACATTTTTTATATCCTATATTGATTTGTTTTTTTCTAATTTAATAAATTAACTGGAGAAGGTACTTAGTTGCTATTGTTGTTCTTTTTAATTTGTGTGTAATTAATAAAAATTTATATAATATATATATAAAATAATAAAGTTTTTAGTAAAGTTAAGAGTAGGATCTAGAAAGGGTTTCTATATTTACCTGGTGGAGTGGAAAACATTTACTCATCAGGTAATAAATGTACCAATGTCAATAGATTCTGTACTTTAGAGCAATTGGGAAAAACTACGTAAACACTAAAATACAAGAACACAACACAATAGTTGGTTATAGCAATTTTAGTAACACTACCTTTTATAGAAAAGACCTTTGATTTTCTTTTTGGCTTTGTATAGTATATAATATCATTACTTGCTGTTTTTTGTGCAAAATGTATTCTTTTCAAATATCCAAATTTATTGGATTTCTATCCAAACATGCTTGCTTCAAGTCTCTAACTCAAAAGGTGGATGCATTTAGAGTGCAGTGTCCTGTTTTTGAGAAAATTATTGTATAAATTGGATGTAGCAACTCAACTGATACTCTGTTTGTGGTTGGGTATAACTGAGTCGGATAACTAAACTACCCAAACTGATTTATATACCTCCCTTCTACACTCAAGTGATTTAATTTTGCAAGACGAGTTGCAGTAAGTGGTGAGTGTGCATAAGATGTTACTGGACAAAGTTTTTTAATTGTTTACTAATTGGAGAACCAAGTAAAGTGCGGCCAGGAACTAAGGAGGTTCTAAACAACCTATTCCTAATAAACTTCTTCCATCACCACTGCCCTTAAGCTTTATATTTTACACCGTGCAAATAGAAGAGCAAGAAAACAAAAAGAGGGGTCTTTATGGCCAAAATGGTATCCGTTCGGAATACTGCAAATATCGGGTCTGTGACCGATATCTACTAGTTTGGTAATGTCTTAAATATGGAAGATTACATCATCACCATCTTTTTGATAGGCACGCAGAGAAGAATTACAATTAGTGATGGGACTGATGTCCTCAAACCGTATAAGTGCTATCTTCCACTTCGGAATAGGAAAAGTTCCTAGATGGCTTTGTTTTAGTTGGTGTTACAGTGTCTTGATTTGAAGAGATCTTATTCCTATGAGTAGAAAAATTAGGCAGCGAGGGTGCACCATGGATGAATGGAAGACTTCTCAAAAAAGCTTCTATCTAGAAATCTTAACAGATAGGAAGATTCTCCCTTAATTGTGCTCTCATCCAGGAGCAGGGTTGTGTTTGGTGCTGCAGCCAGAGCTATAGAGTTTGCCAATTTTAGATACTATTTAAGATAATAATTTGTTACCCTAGAGCAAACCCAGAAAGCATTGGGCAGCACGGTGGCTCAGTGGTTACCGCTCAGGCCTTTGCATGCAGCGCTAGGTCCCAGGTTTGAATCTCCGCCAGGACACTATCTGCATGAAGGTTGTAGTTTCTCCCTGTGTTTGCATGATTTCCTCCCAAATTCCAAAAACATGCAGTTAGGTTAATTGGCTTCACATCAAAAATTGTCCTTGGACTGTATTAAAGACATATGACTATGGTAGGGACATTAGATTGTGAGCCCCTTCAAGGGACAGCTAGTGACCTGACTACCCGTGTTTCCCCGAAAATAAGACACTGTCTTATATTTTTTTTGGCTCCCAAAAACACACTAGGTCTTATTTTCAGGGGATGTCTTATTTTTCCATGAAGAAGACTACAGTACACATTTATTGTTGAAAGTCACTCATGTTCCATTGATTGTCCCCTTCTGATCACTCATGTGCAGTTCATATTCCCCTTCTGATCACTCATGTGCCGTTCAAATTCCCCTTCTGATCACTCTATGCCATTGATTATCCCCTTCTGATCACTCTATGCCATTGACTGTCCCCTTCTGATCACTATGAAATGATTGTCCCCTTCTGATCACTATGAAATGATTGTCCCCTTCTGATCACTCTATTCCATTGACTCCATTGTCCCTTCTGATCACTTACCCGTAATTAAGTGCAGGGATCTCCGTTAGGGCAGGGATCAGCAGCTTGCTTCCTTGTTCAGAATCGCGGGGGCACGTGTGCAGGCTTTTTACTTTGGCTCAGGAATAGACACACGCTGCAGCCAGCATCAAAGACACACACGCTGCAGCCAGCATAAAGGACACACACGCAGGATCAGATATCTGGAGCTGTCTCGGTGAGTACTTTTTTAATTTACCGGTATGTATGCTTTTATTTTCTTTTTCTCCTAGGTCTTATTTTCGGGGTAGGTCTTGTATTAGGGCAGGTTTACACAATAGTGCTAGGTCTTACTTTCGGGGTAGGTCTTATTTTCGGGGAAACACTGTATATACTTTGTACAGTGCAGCGTAATATGTTGGTGCTGTAATATTACTGTGTAATAATAAATACTGTATAATTGTGAATCAATTAGTGTTGGGTAGATGGACTTTGGCAAACATCTAGAAATCAATCCACACAGGCAAGTTTGCACTTTTGCAGTTTCTCCTTACACCTTTTTTTCAAAACTTCTCAACCAGTTAACATATGAATGTAAATAAATGGCCATTTCCAGTCTAGTCCATTGTTTTGCTGTAAGACATCTCCTTGGACTGAGGTTTTGACAGGTTTTTTAGGGCCTTTTGTAAAGAGACATCTACTCCGTATGATTCTGCTGTCATGTTTTGTGAGGATGGTGAATTTATGATATTGTGCGATGGTATGCTTGTGCCAAGCAAGGCGTATTGTCTGATGGCCAGAAAACTCAGACCATATGACCTTCTTCCTGCTACCTTCAGACAAACTGTGTAGACCTTGTGTGAGTTTTATTAAACTTTTGTTTTTCCTCTCCCATGAAGCTTTTGCATTTGAATCTCTGAGACATAACTTTTATTCATAGTTTTTCAAAAGTCAGCCACTAAGGCTCACAAATGCTTCATGATTGTCATAGTTCTCTTGATGGCTTCTTTCAAGTTTCCTTCTCTCACTTTTTTGTGAATTACATGTTTTTACTCAAATTTTACCACTTAATTTCCATAAAAAACTTTAAACTTTTTTTTTCTGAGGGATATTAAGTGACTTGGAAATTTCTTTGCATTCATCTGTTGAATTGTTTTTTTGCTTACAATGTTAGTTAGTTACAATGCCTATTTAGTCTGTTTCTGGTGCTAGCCAACTGCCAGGGAGAAAAACCATAGATGGTGCAATCTTCCCATGTATGGGCATCTTCCTTTGTTTTATAGATAGATCAGCATGTGGTTGATACATTTGCATGGATGAAAGTTAGCAGTGGCACAATCCTGTTATTGCCAATAATAGGTACCCTTTCCCAGCATAGTATCGCACTAGGTGCCATCTGTTATTTTTATATGGGTATTCTGTTAGATAAAATGCTATTTGTTTCTTCATATTATTTACTTTTCTTTTTAAAGTTAGGGCAGGGGTATTCAACTGTTACACATAATATTCAGGTTCAACTATATTATACAACAACCAAAATCACTGCTTCCGAAAAGGAAAACCAGTGAGTACCACAACTCGGAAGTCTTACAAAAACTGAATAGGGTTCAGCAGTTAAAAAGAAATATTACTGTAAGCCAAGGTGCTGTCTGAATCAATCTTGGCACATCTGTCTGATGTAGACCGTAAACAGGATTAGAGCAGGATTTATCTGCGTGACGCTAATTGTGCTTGCAGTTTTTAAACATGCCTGTTTTATTTTTTTTTTCCTAATGCTGCATGAAAATTAAGCCTCCCTGATAAATCTCCACCAGCCTATATTATTTGGAGATTTATACTGCCCTGTGTTTTAAATCAGTGGGGGGATCCGAGCACATTTTAGTGTAGAATGACTTATCTAATCTCTTAATAATTAAGAATATTAAATTCAGTTTGAATGTGCCACACACTGAGTGAAGCCTACAGGGGCACGAACGCCAATAAATTTGAATACACACATGTGTAAATAGAAATCCACTGCTTGATTGTTAATAGGTTAAAGCGTATGCCGCGTTTTTACATAATTTGGAGTTTCATAGAACAAAACAAAACTTCAGAAGCTTCCATCGGTATTAACAAACTGGCAACGAGCCACGAGGCAAAAAGGATTTTTAAATCAATTTTTAAAGAATATGTTTCTTTATTGTATTCTACATAATGCTTTGTGGTTTTATGTTTTTTAATTGATGTTTAATTCAGTTGCTTTTATTAAAATGTAAATATTCATTATATTGTTTTGTATTTAAAAATAAATTAAATGAGCCAGCAAGGTGCAGACCCTGAATAGAACTTAATGCCTGTACAGGGAATTAAAAACTCATTCTTAGGTAATACATATTTCCTTTTCTTCTTAGTAAAAGGCAAGGCAGTCTACAATAAACTGGAGGAGGGACCATTAGCAGGGAAGCTATGGGGATGAAACTGTACCATATGTATAGCACGTTTCGGACTATTCTATCATGTTTTCTCCTGTCTCCATTAGAAATGTAATAAAGGAAGATAAACACCAAATTTTCACTTTTACTTTGACTACATCTTGTGGTTTGTGCTGGAAAGATTGCACAACTTTTCCTGTGCTCTCCAAATACATGCATAGCAGGAGACAAGAACAGTGACCATTTTTAGCTTTTCCCTACCCTTGCCCAACAGCCTGTGTTTAAAGTTCCATGAGAAAGGTACTTTTTAAGCCTTGGAACCTCTGCCTTTTTTGCCATTTGTGTTTTTACTTGGATTTATCCCCTTTGTGACCATCGTCACCTGAACTAAACATAAGGGGCAGATTGGAAGACTCTGTACGGGACCCATAAGGCACATCGGGGGACAGCAGTGGAATCCCATCCTCTAACACTATCTGATCTTCCTGTGTAGCAAGTAATATATTGACTTAGGAATGGAGATGTTTAAATACAGATTTCACTGTATCTCCAAGGTAACAGACATTAAGGATGATCAAAATAATTTGTTTTGTGGAGCCCTGTGTTTTATAGTGTGTTTTTGCACAGCAGGCCATGTGTAATTGGTGGAATTTAAATATTTAAAAAAAAAACTATTCTTAGAATCTATTTTTCCTTCTCTGTGACTCTAAAGCACATGCAAGTTATCACTTGTTAAGTGACATTGTTTGAAAGAAACTCTTCTAAATTGCCATTATTATCTCCTGTTAACTGGACCACTAGACTTGTCAAAGGTAATTTGATATCAATGTGATATGACAAAACAGTAGCAAAAGTTAATTTACATCACAGTAAGAAATCACAGGATTAAATAATACTGTTCAGTCTTTTAGAAAAGTTTATTGCTACCAGATGGAAGCAAGATTCTTTCCAACACTGATTAGTTGGCTACCTTTAGGGGGCCAAAGAATAATGAATCTCTATTAAATTGCCTCTAATAATTCATATGTGGAAACATTGCTATGCATCAGGTTTATAGCTTTATAGATGCCATTTGATATTCTCTTAAGTAACAAGAATGTGTTGTGTGCTATTATATAAAAACTGATTTGGGGATCGCACAGATCAGTTAAATTGTATTTTGTGACTGATTTTTGTCCCCATGTTGTGGTTTACCATGTGTTGCTCCACATGGGGCTTCATGCTTCTTATTAGCATAATACTTTTCAATTTATTTTTTTTTCCAGGTAAGGCTAGTTCAAGCTGGCCTAGAGAATATTGTAAAAATATTAAAACATAAAATCTGACACAATAGGAATACATATTCCCTCCAAACGCATGTTGCATACTCTGCAAGTTTAGTTTTTTTTTTTTACAATAGGATGCAAGATATTTTACAGTTACAGCGTATTAGTAGTGATTTGTGTTCCTCGTTTTTTTTCGTCTTGAGTGATAATGTAATAGAATCCCCTGTCAGCAAGGTTTATATATCTGTGTTCCAGCTAGGAAAGGGACTGAATTACCACTAGACAACTGTTCCAGAGGGAGCTGAAAAGCAATTTCTCCAATTTAGAGCTTCTCTCCTAATTCCTGTTGTGTATGCGGATACAGTAGATATCAAGGGACCAGTGGAAGAATCTACTGATCTGATACAGGAGATCGAACTTTCATAAGTGTTTCACCAGTGTTGATTCCTGAAGAGGGGATCAGTTTGCTTTTTTTCTCCTTAAAACAGTGGTGTCCACTAGCATGGCAAGCAGTAATAGTGTTTACTTTTTTTGTAGAGACATCCAAAATTTAGACTTTCATTATTGAGAGAAAGGGGCTGATTTATAAAAGTTCTCCAAGACTGGAAAGAATACCCTCTCATCAGTAAAGCTGGGTGATCCAGCAAACCTGAAATTGATTTCTTAAGTCATTTATTTGCTAGCAACTGTTTTCAGTCCTGGACTGGATTAATTCCAGGTTTGTTGGGTCACCCAGTTTTACTGATGAAAGTGTATCCTCTCCAGTCTTGGGGAGCATTAATAAACCAGGCCCTGGAATTCAATGTAACAAACACTAACACATCTTAGGCCCCTTTCAGACCCATGTTTAGTAGTATCACACATAACACCTCTTAATGCACATCAGTTTGTGAAGTACATTTAGGCACCATCCATTTAGGGTGCTGTTATTTGCTGCCAAAAATGCATGCGTGCATTTTGAGTAAGGATGTGTGATTTATGCCCATGCTAAATTATTAGGCTGACTTAAGGGGAGCTATATACTACACATACTTGCCAATTATGGCACAGATTTACCTGTCTGAAGCAACCCTGCAGTGATATCAGGTCCATGATCTGTCTTTGTCTCATCAGAGGAATGTGCCATCTTTCCCGCAGACTTCTGAGAGCATGGAAATCCTCTTCAGGTATTGGATGCCCAGTTGTCTTTAAAGTTGTCTTTAGAGTCTGTATCTGTATTCGGCACTGCTGGGCTCTACACCACACATCGCATGTGCCATACAGTGTAGAGCTAAAACAAAAAGCCACCAGGAGCCAGAGCTTTATTTTATTGACAAAAGAGACATTGCATGTCTATTTTTTTTTCAATTAACACTACCTCCTGGTGGCTTTTTTGGGTTCACTTTAACACAACACACTATAAAGCATTTACAGTTATACACAGCATTGAACTGTAAAGGTCTAATGGTGGCCTTAATGAATAAAAACAATATGCTTCCATTAACTCTAATTAGTAGGTGCGAAACCTAGGCATGGCTACCAGGAAACATATAGCTTCCAATTGGTAAGCTCCTGTCATATTATGTACATGACCGAACACAAAATACATTTAATTGTGCTGCATGTGAACAATAGATACTGTGAAATCTAGAAACGACATGTTTTTTCATCCTGGTATCCATGGCTAATGCAATGATATTGCAGCCTTTTGATCATCTAGCTTTTGAACTTTAAATGATAGATATTATCTTAATAGCTGCTTTTAGGCTCCACTCTTTCAGCAGACTTTTGCACATATGCACATAGTGGGTTATATATTCAGCATATGGCAACTTTTTATAGTTATGATGCTTTGTACGGTCTGTATACATTTATTATTACTGGCTATTGTATTTTTTATTCTGTTATTTTGAGTATTCAAATGATCGTCCTGCAGTTTTATGTTTAACTCTTTTTCATTTTATATTGTATTTTATTAAATAAAACTTTTAACAAAAGTGTGTAATACATACATCATCCTGACTATAGGTTATTACCAGATTATAGAGGTAAATTGAGCATTGTTGGTTTTGTTGGGCAAATTTAAAAATTACATTTATACTACAGTTTGTTGCTAGCGTTCACACTTTGTTTTTCTCTCTCAATTTCGGGGCAGGGTCCTCTCCTCCTGTATCACTGTGACTGAATAAAAACTTTTAAACTTTGGCCCATAACGGTCATTATTCTTCCTATTATTATGTGTGTGTATGTGTGTGTGTGTGTGTGTGTGTGTGTGTGTGTATATATATATATATGTATATATATATATATATATATATATATATATAAACGTTGAGAGGTGCCATCAGGAGAAGACAAGGGGTACTTCTGTAATGGGACCTAATCAAAAGAGCTGGAAGTTTTAGACATGGGGGAGGATTGCCTCGAACGGTCTCCACATTTTACATTTGCCTAAGTATGTACTTGCAGTGCTCTTTCCAGGGCATTTTATCTTTACACATCTGTCATGCTTTGCTAAAAACAAGGTGCATGATTGGAAGAGCAAGTCAGGAATATTCAGGGAAGGTGTTCCCCTATTCTTTTCTATTTTAGAAATAGGTGTGACCACTTAAAAAAAAAAAAAAAAAAAAGTTGAAGTCACCATTACTGCAAACCACAGGATTCTTGCTTTATTTTAAAAACACAGTCACGAGTTGAAAAGTGCATTCCTATCATGAACACCTAGAAATACTGTCCACAATTTTACTCCGGTTAAAGCTGAAGCTCTACTTTACAAGTTAATATAATGCTATGAGATGGTAGGGTAGCTAAGGTAGAACGTGTACTGAGCTATTCTAATAATAAAGTGTTTAGCATATTTTAAAGTGCTGTGCAAGAGAACCTGTCATGATTAGGCTTATGCAAGTATTTGTCCGTTTGATCCTTAATTAATATAATTCTGTAGGCTAAACTATAAAAGCTTACCAGAGGATTAGCTTCTAATGTGTGATTTGTACTACCCCATCAACTGTCTGAATGTGTGCTGATAATGTACTATACCTTTCAGCTTCTAAGTAACCATTGTAGTATATTACACAGAACGTTGTGGTTGTTTACATTCTTGTAATCACCCTATCATGCAAAAAAGAAAAAAGCCATAAATGCAACAGGCCTGATTTGTTAAAGCTTTCTAAGGCTGGAGAGGATACACTTGCATCAGTGAAGCTGGGTTATGCAGCAAACCAAAATTTGTTATTTGCTAGCAAATGTTTTGAAAATCCTGGACCAGTTCCATTCCAGGTTTGCTGGATCACCCAGCTAGTGTTCCAAAGACAAGCTACATGACCACCATATGTTATATGTAAATATTTTCACAATTATTTGGAAGTATTATAGCTTGGCTCAGATGAAAACACTTAGCAAATTTCTTTACTTTACAAATTGGCAGCATGGTATAATAAATGCTTTTGCTTGTAGGGAATGTTACACATCGTTGCAAATGCAATTGGTATTTAATAAATGAAATCAATGAAGATAAATAGCAGCTAGAATACTAGTATAACAACTGCCATACTATTATGTAGATGCCATTGATGTGTCTTTATGGACTTGTAATGACTTTTTAATGTATTATAATAGTAAAGACATTCAATATAATTTATTATGTCAATTAAATATATAATTGCAATTATAGTCGTACTAACACTAGTGTATTATTCTGCTATGAAATGTACTTTTTAAGGCTTGTTTATTTGCCCTATTCCAAAGCTTTCTATGTGATCTTGTGTTAAGGGATTTATAGAAATCTCTGCCTTGAAGGTTTGCTTCAATTGGTTTCCATTTTCCACTAATAATACATAAGGGAATGTACAAATTGTTTATTTATTTTTTGCATGCTTTATGAATATAGACTGAATATGAAATAAAAAATGTTCCTCTTTAAAGCCAGTAGTTGACGCGTCAGGCTTGTTTTTATATGTTTATCTCTTTGCCCCTCTCTTAAAAGGTAATTATAGAGCTCAACAACTGGCAGAATAACTTTGATATTGACCACAGGGTTCAGTTAGAGGCGCAGGCAAACAGCCCAACGTAGGTGTTAAATGTTGGTATGATCTTCTCCAAGCCAGGAGAAAACGGACTAATATAGGAGAACCTAGGTGATCCAGAAAACTTGGAATGGATTTTTAAAAAATAATCTGCTATTACTGGACCACCCAGCTTCTCCCATGGTGGTCTAACTTCTACAGTCTTGGGGACCTTAAATAAATCGAGCTCAGGAAGTCAACACACCAGAAGCCTGAAAGGTAAGTATAGAATCCTTCCTATTTCCCAGGTAATTCTTTCTGTATTGTTATTTTGACCTTTTTTTCAATATTTTTAATTGATGGTCATGTAACATGCTACAGCCCAAGGCTTTTCTTTTCTGAAATGCATAGGGCAAAGGTCTTTTGGATACTGTGGACATTTCCCATAAACCGTGCAACGGATTGGTCTTCTCAGGTTCCTAAAGAGTGCTGCAACATGATAAAAATAAGAGCAGGGTCAACAACAGTCTGCCGAGTAGCTCTGTGAAAGGGTTGGGGTCGAGGGGGAGCTTACATTTCTTTGGAGATAGGCTTTATAATTGTGGTGAGAAGGTGCCTAAAAGATGCATTACCAGAAGCAGATGTCTGTAATAAATATATATCATTTTCATAATATATCATTTTGATCATTGGAAATAATTTTGTGTTCACCTCACCTCAGGTGGTGTATTCTCCAAATCAGATTTCTCAAAGCTTTAATTGACATTGGGAACCTTAAACTGTACAATAACAGGCTTATAAGTGATGATAGTGCATGCACAAAACGAATGCCCTTTTGGATCGCCCTATTGGAAATAAAATGCCCTTTGTTTCTGTAGCTAGATAAGCTGCATTGTTCCTAAGCTACAGAGCTGCTGTTGAATCATAATCCCAAGGGCCTAATTTTGAGCTTGGGCAGGGAGACCAATATTACTTCTTATTGCTGCTCATTAGTGCTTACTAGGATTTTCCTGGTATGAAGGGAGATTCTAGGTCTGTGTATAGGCTCTGTGTTTGCATGTGCTCCGAGTTATTCTGAAAACAACCTGTTGTGTTTAGGGTAGGACTTGTATGAGCAACTTATTTACCAACCACTAAAATAAAAAATTGTCAACGTTCCATTGGATCTATTTGTACTGGTTTAAAAGAAGGGATTGCGTTTAGGTTAATGTATATTATATCCCACTTTGTCTATATGTCTGTGTGAAAGACATGTCCTTCGCATAGCTGTCAGTCTACTTTCAATCAAGCATGCCTAAGGGCTCATTTACACTTCCCTATTCTTGTGCTTTAGGACAAACATGTTAAGGTGCTGCGGTGCATTAAGGTAGCCCATTCATTTTGAATGAGTTGACAACACAAACAAACCAAAAAAAAACAAATATTCAGCATACCACAATCCGTATGCTATCCTACTTTGTGGTGCACTGCAACATGTTCATCAGAGGTATGTTACCGTAAAGCGTTGGAGGCTAGAAACATGCTAACACATATACACACCGAGTTTCAAAGTTGTGTTTCTGTCTACCATTGCAACCTAAAAAATTGTAGCTGGGTTTGACCTTTGTTGAGCGAAGAACAAGGTCTCTGGCTTTTTAAAGAGAGGTGGGATAATATTGTGGAACGATGAGCTTGATATAACCTAATACAGTGGTCGCCAACATTTTGCAGGTTGCGGACCACTAAATTCAGACTCTGGACCGCGTATGGGCAGGGAGCTGTGTGTCACTCAAACGGGAAGAAAGTTCCCCCCCACAGAGTGACAGCATGATGCCAGAACCGGCCCCACTCTGTGTTAAAAAACATAACCCGCCCACCTCCCTGAGCCTGTATTGTCTCCAGGTGACATGGTCCGCGGCTCTGGCTGGTGCACCCCCCCCCCAAGTGGGGTCCTTCTCCTGACCCCACTGGGGGGTGCATCGGCCAGAGCCGTGGCCCACCTGTCAGATGGTGAGGGGGTTGGGACTTCTGATTTAATAGAATATGCTTAGGCTTTATCATTTCAGTAAATAATGTTAATATATATGCATAAAGCCGGACCATTTTATTTTTAGGTTTGGATGGGGTAGGGAATAAATAAAAGCTCTCCAAGGTTTTTTTTTGTTGTCATCTGCATCTTGTTTTCCCCTGTAGATCTGACCGGAAGCGCTGGGAAATGTTTCCAAACTTAAAGTGTAACTAAGCCCGCAATTACTCACTCATTCCATCATAGGACGCAGATATCTTAATTCTTCTTTTCTTCCTGAAGATGATCAGGTTTTCCCTATTTTCATGTCCCATGGAAAGCAATTTTGTATCTTCTTTTTTTCAATTACAAGAGAAAGGATAAATCCATGCTGGGAACACTATAAGGATATGTTTACACCTGCAGCAAAAAACACGGACCTTACTGCATTTCTGGCTTTCTCTACCTACCTATGCACCTCGCTCCCTTTCTGAGTCACGCTGGTACACTACACATCCACCTAGCTCTCTTTTCTTGCTGAAAACATGAAAATGAAATATACAACACTCTCTTGCTGGTAGGCATCGGTCTCTGTGTCTGTGGTGGGGAAAATGTTTGGCAAAAGGTGTTCCCATGCTTTAGCTCTCCAGACTGTATTTATGTAGTTGGTATTGCTGATGGCCCATAGCTCCAAGTGGTCTTGCACCAATTCAGCCAGCATAACACTATTAATCCTTTTAGCCATCTTGCCTCACAGTGTGCATGTGGGAAAGTGAAAATAAAAAGGGTATTTCGTGTCTCAGGGGGATCTGAGCAATTTTCAGGTTTCAAAAATGCCTAAAAAAAAAAAAAAAAAAGCCTGCATAGGCAATTGTCAGTGGTTCAATTCAAATCTTTGGAGGCGGTATGAATTGTCACTAAGAAACGCAACTGCCTGAAAAACAAACTCATTTATTTTGGATACTGTGGTGTTTTTTGTATTTGTTTTTAAAAAGCATTTAAAAACTGCAGTTACCCATCACCAACATATGTTGCTGTGGTCCTATTGGAAAGCGTGTTCTAATCGGGAAAGGAAGGAAGGGGGGGGGGGGGTGTAGACTTTCTAATAAATGTAAATGTATGGCTTTATGTAGCCAGTCATATTAGCAAATTATATAAAGAGTGGGGTTTTAAAAGATGACCGCAGAGGCCTGGCATATCAAGGAAACGTTATCCAAAATGTAATTTAATGCACAGTAGCTTAGCTATTCCAAGGCGGCTGTAGGGAGGCTTATACAGTGGTGTTCAATTAAGTATTGCAAAACATCCTTCAGGTGTCTCTTTGCAGAAATCCTGTGTGTACTGATACAAGAGGCTTTCAACCCTTCACGTATATGACAGGGCAAATTTATGGAGTGGATTACTGCAATGTCAACATTTGCATGAGTTACATCCTTTAGTAGGTGGATATTCTGCTCTTTTATGTCTCCTTTTAACAGTGCAGGTAACAAAATGAAAGGAGAGCTTCAATTCCTTGTGGCAGATCAACTGACTTACCTTTGCTTAATTTTCTGTACCTCATATTGTGATGAAAAGTTTAATTTCCCGGCAGAACTAAATGTATACATAAACTCGTTATACTTAGAACAATAAAGTGTGTTTTTGTACATTGATACAGGAGTATCTGCCTCTGTGCGAATAGAGGAAACATGGTCAAATGTAAGACTAATGGAAAACTATTTTTATTTTGCATTTCTCGTGTCATACTTACTGTGCTTTTATTAAGAAGAGATTCTTTGTTAAAAAGGATACAATAAAAAAGAAAGAATTAGAAATCCCTTTTGTTATTTTCACCTACTTTTCTTTAGTTGTTTTATTACCCAACATTATATTTTGTTTTTGTATATTTTATTATTATTATTATTATTAATAATAATTTTATCATTCATTTGAAATTCCAATAAAAAAAGCCTAAAGGACAAAATGAGTGCCTGGCTCATTTTGTGCTTTTATCAACTTTTATGTCATAAATTTGGCATCTAAGTATTACTATTGTTTCTAGATTATTTTATTTATTTATTTTTACCAGATTTTAAGGAATCACACCTATGGCAGCCCCCTTGTAAACAGCAGCACAACTCCTCCTTAGTACATTATCATTTTATATTAGTTATGTTTCAATGCCATATTACTTACTGAAGGTGATACAATTGTAAGTCTTGACATTTAAATGAGCAGCCAGAAACCGCTAAGGAAATAAATATGAGATTGGATCATTTTAGTGTTTAATAGGACGGTAAAAAGCTGCTTTATTAGGTAGTACAAAAAAATAAGGAAATAATTCCAAAGACACCACAATTTTAAAAACGCACATTACAAAAGATTTAGAAGAGCACAACTGACTTAACAATAACTCAATAAGAGTTCAGACAGTTTACTTAGCTAAATAAATTAGGTGAAACTTTGTTGCTGTCAGCCATCCAATCATGTGCAAGGTATTTTTTTTTCCTTGCTTGTGATTGGGTGATTTTTTTCCAACCGTAAATTTTCACCACACTCACTAATTAAAATTATTCTGTGCAGTGTCGGGAAATCTTTTTCAGTAAACAAAGTTCAAACTACAGTAACCCAGAGCAACATTACAAAACCATTACTTTTACTTGATAATGACTTTAGATTTCATTCTAATCGGTTGCTATGGGTTACTGCATTTTGCACTTTAATTTTATGTTGTTGTATTAAATAATTCAGATTGATTCCATCCCTTTAAAATTGTAATTTTTTTTTTTTTTTGCTCACTGACTTCAAAGGTTTCTATAGCAACAATTTATGATATTATTGTTATTCATTAACCAGAGTTGTTTAACATTAACTTTTACAGTTTATCTGGAGTTACCTTGGTAAAAGACAGCCTTAATTTATTGGCCGAGCTCAGATAAAGCCCCAACTCTTTTTTAGGAATTAAAATGATTAATGTATGTGTTTGAAAGTAACATATTTCAAAGAACTCAGATTTTTCTTTTTATTCTTTTGCATGAACCGATTGCCATTAAAAAGGAGCCCTAAAACTGCACAGATGTGAGTCTGCAAGTAGCGTCTCTGCTACCCTATCAGCTTTTGTTTTCCGAACATCCTGATTAACCCCCACTTTTCATGGATCACTGCCTCACAGATAGATCAAGTTTAAACTAGCACATATTAGTACGTTTGTTACTATGAGAGGAACAGTTGGTCATTCTTTATCCCTCTCCTGCTTCTCTACAGTGCTGAAAGCTGAAGAGAAAGTAATAGAATATGAATTGCCACTTCACAATGGGATTTAAATATTATACTCCAGTTAGCGCTCAATCGGACATAATGGTCTTAGAAAATACGAACAATATAACATCGGTGTACTTTGGGCTTGTACAAAGTTGCTTCAGTGACTATATACAATTTATTTTACAGGCCACAGATAAAGGCCTAGAATCACTTACTGCCATTTAAATAAGAATGAATATTCAGCGTTTTGTTTTTTTGTTTTTAACCTTACTTGTTTTCAAAGACAAGTGTATGTATGTATGTATGTGTGTGTGTGTGTGTATATATAATAAATTATATATAATATAAATAAATAATAATATAATATAAATAATAATATAATAATATATATAAACTTTTGTTTTCATTGTTTCAGCTTTTGAAGTTTATTCTCTTTCTTTTAACACTTTGGATATGATGGATGTAGGCTTTGTGTATTCATTAATAGGGTTAATGCTTGACTTGTCGTGATGGGTTAAGACTGACATGGTCACCCTTATAGGATGGGTAACATGCACCTGTTTCACGGGTGTGTATCTTGTTTTAAACACAAGTCTGTTGGGGGGAATTGAGGTCTTCAGTGAGCAGAAGCTTTTTTTTTTCTGTTTAGCTCATGCGGGATATTGCCTTTCCCATATGGAAACTGTTGGTGGTAAGGGTGCAGCTGGTCCGGACTGTCTAATCGCAAAGGACTGGTTAGCACATGTCATCTGATGATTCTTTCTGTAGTGAGCTACTCTGTGTTTTTAGATAACTTGCTAGTTCTTAAATATATACTTGAAGAGTATCCCTAATATATATTTATATCTTATCCTCCCATCTCTTGCAAAAAATTGTGTTTTTTTGTTTTGTGTGTGTTTGTATTTTTTCTTACGTTGTGAATATGCTGTGTATATAGGTCCTGTGCCAGTGCAGTTTCCAGGTGGCTGGAATGGCTATTTTAGCTCTGCATATGTGCCTGCGTCGGTCAGACCTGTACAGTCCCTTTGTAATAACGTCTCTGCTGCTGACTGGTCTTCTGGATCCTGAGAGGACCCCGCTGCTGGACAGCCAGTAGTAAGTACCCACTTTGCAAGTGGTGACAAGACAAACAAAGAAGGACTATTTTTTCTGAGGGCAGAGTTTAATCGATCAGCTTTATGTGAGGAAAAGAAGCTTTGATTTTAATGGTGGCAATCAGAGGGTGGTGGTGTTTTCCCTAGTCTATTCCCAGCAGGAGCCATATATTTGTGATGGATTTAGTTTTTGTAATGTATTATACTTTTTCCAATTGTTTCATATAAAGTAATTTTTGCTGTACTTCACAGAATGCATAGACCTATTCCTATTCCACTCTTCTATAGTAATGCACACAGTCTAAAATCCTGTTAGCGATAACAAGTAGTTTCCCTAAGGCTAGTTTATGTTGAGGCCAATAAATCCTAAAGTGTCATTTTGAATTTTGCAAACAGAAGCACCCACAGGAAACCTTTGTGCTCTCTGTACATGGAATGCTGTAATGCATAATAAATGAAGGATATCATTGCTGCAGAATTACTAAGCTAACCACAAAGCTACTATGTGTTCATATTGCTTTGCAACCCTAAGGCCTTCAGTTTGATTCTTACAACTTTCTGCATTGAATCTTTATTTTGTGCTTGCTTTTGGATCTGTCCTCCAGGTTCAGTGATTTCCACCCAATATTCAAAAATGTGTTTAATTTACTTCCACACAAGATTTCTTGGAGGTTAAACAGGTATTTTTTAACACCTATGAAACATATAACAAAATGATTTACACCGTATAAATTATATTCTAAAAAGAAGCAAGTAGGAAAAATTGTTAGTTTGTTAGTTTGTGAATGGTTCCTGTAAAGAATTGCTGAGGCTGTATATTTGAGACACAATAATAAAATGTGATTCTGTATTCCTTACTTACATAGAAATATGTCTTGTGCAATATATCTTTTCTTTCTGTATTATAAAGGTAGCTTTCATGTGGTATATTTGTTATCTCACACTAGTCATAATAAAAAAAAAAATTAAATTTAAGAAAGTAAAACACATCTCTACAAAGTAATTTCAATTTAATGTTAAAACATAAATCTTCTAAATTTCATTAGCAGTCACCCAATTTAAAATGACTCTCTTATATCATCACTGGTGCAGTCAATTATTTGCAGGGGCGCAGTTTTAATTGATTGTTGTACACACATGTACATGAGATGATCAACTTTTGGTAAGTCAGAATTGTGGCATCACCTATGCCATGAACACAAAAGAACACTTCAAGAAACTGAATACAAAAAAAGTTTCCAGATCACTGAATGCCCAATAGATTGGCTTCTATCCTCACAATTAAGCATGGTCATGGCAGCGTCATGATATGAAAATGCTTTTCTGCAACAAAACTTTGAATGATTTAGAACATAGAAAGAAAATAGAATATAGAAAAAAACAAAACAAAAAAAACCCTTCTATTGTATTACATTTATAGATTGGGTTTAGGTATGGGTGGTTGAGACAGAGTAGCATTTGTATCTTAGCCAGCTATTCCAAGGTCATCTAATCATGGGTAGCACATGTAACACTTCTGAAGGTTTTAGGCTGAGTGGGCACCATTATTTTAAAAATAAACCAATACTCTTAAAATGTATGACCCTTTCACTTGATAATAAAGCACAATAAAAAACGTGGGTTCTTTATACTCCTAAGGAAGGCATGAAGAATGTTAAAGTGGACCTAAACTAAAATTTTGACTTTACATTAAAAGGGTAGACAACCCAATCAAGACTGAATGGAAACACAGAGCCTCCTGGGATGCATGGCATGGGTATCCTTTTGCGCATGTTGGATCTCCTACACGCTGTGAGATCTGCACTTTGTTTTTCCCTTCTTTACAGCGGGCTACGTCACCCAATCCAGGTGCCTAAGCAGTGCGAGATTGGGTGACATAGCTAGAAGAAGAGAAAGATGGCCGCACCTGGTGCTTCCTCTGCGCCGTGACGAAAAAGAATATCAGAACAGCGCGGGACCCGATTGAGGAATTCTCCAGTGGCTTCCAGGGATCTGCAAAATTAAAGGTGTGATTTTTTTATTTTTTTTTTTTATTTTTTTTATTTTCAGTTTTATTCCACTTTAACAGTTTTGACCATTTACACTATGACTATTTTTGTATATTTGGTCCCAGAGTTCAACAATACATAATAATGTTCAGCATATAAGCCTCAGCATTTACTGATTTGAGGCTTTACTTTTAAGTTATGATATTTGACAGTGAATTATTATGAGACCGCATATGTTATTGCAGCAGAAAGTTTTTGTCATTTGCATGGAATTTTGTAATATAAATCTGTTCTGGTTCTAAACCAAATCTACTACATCGTCTACCGTACGTTATCACTGTTAAGTCATTGTTTTCCTATCCCTAATGGAATAGAAAGAAATTGTACATCTTACCAGGAAAATTCGTTGGTCCTCCAGCCTTTAATGAAATGCTTTTGATGGAGCATCTTTTTAAAAGGGCAAAATAGGAACCTTTAAAGTAAAGTAATAAGCTTATATTCTAGTTGTATAAACACAGAAGATGTTGTGAGGTTCCCATACTGCAACTCTAGGATGGACTGATATTCCTTATATAATGCTATGACATGTACACCCAAGGTCGTCACATTATTTTATCAGGGGTAATTATCATAGTGACACAGCCCACGGTACTTGCTAATCTTCTCTAAAGTTTTTTTAGTATTTAGGTAAGAATTATGAAACCCATGAGATTTTGCTAAAAACCTTATGTGCTATTAATAATAATAAACTGTATTTATAAAACATCAACATAATATGCACCACTGTACATTAAATAGGAGTTGCAAGTGAAAGACAGATACAAACTATGACCAAGGAGGCGGAGAGGATCATCCCCCAGAAGCTTACACTCTAAGAGATTGTTGGCAAATGTGAACTAAAACTCCAGCCATAGGGAATGGGGAGTTACAACCTCTCCCAGGTTCTTACTGATGTATTTTTCCCCAATGTCCTGGAGACACAACAGGGAAGTCTTGCTTTTGTTTTTACTCACTGTCCTGGAGACACAATAGGAATTTTCCCGTAGGGTAAATCTCACTTTTAATAGCTGGTGTCAGCATTGGAAGGTTTTCTCTCTAGTCCTGTTTGTGTGATAATATTAACATTTTAGTTTTCCCCTTACTTTCTGTCCTGATGGCAGTGGTTAGAAAGTAATTCTCCTCAAATAGGTCACAGACAAAAATAAAAACCTGAAAGTGGTCCTATCCTGGGATTCTTTACCTAACGCGGGGCCTCGAGGGCTACATTTAAGACAAGGTTTTCATACAAGCAGTAATTTCCTGCTGCCTACTGCAGAAATACTACATTTTTTTTTTTTAATGCTGGAATGAATTTCCAACGTCTCCTGGAACAATGGGTTAACCTATTTGCTTCTATAGAAAACGTTTTAATGAACGCATTGTATAGCCGATTAAAACATTCCCAGAGCTTGTGCGGAAACATTATATGCATCTATTTCATTGGCCTAATGAACAAGAGCTCATCTGGCGTTTCAATTTACGCGATTACACTGACACTGTAGGTAATAATTTACTGTTTAGAATGATTACCAGCATGATATTTGTTTAATGAAATTTATAAACAAAAACACTTAGAACACTGCAATTATTTGTTGAATAAATATGCACATGACAATCAACTTTTCATTTTGCTTTGACTTTGAAAGAAATCCCACCAACGTTAAAAAAGAACTGCTAAAAAAACTTTGATTATTAATTCTTTGAAATATAAAATTCCCAGCCCCACAGATTGCAGCTCTCCACTAAAATATCTAATATTAATTATCAAACCTCTCCAGAGTCTTAAATTAACATCACAACCACTGTTTGGATTTAATGCTAATTTTATTGAAGTTGTTTTGCAAAGCGAAATATATTAAAATTAATAGGGCAAATGACAGTGGGTTGTTAAAATTAATTACGTTGCCATTTTCTTTTCTTTTGGTTGACGGGGCTTGGTCGTAGTAGCGAATTTCCTGTGCACCTGCTCCTGCTGTGGCCTAAGTGATATAGAGTCTGCAAATCCAGAAAATTGTAGTATCAAATCTCCACACCAACTGTGCAGCAGCACTATCATCAAATCCCTGCTGAGAGGTGGTTCCCTTCAAATCCCCAAGGATATTTTCCTTGCCATTCTCCCTGTTTCCAGTTTGAACTCTGACCCCAGCCTTTCCCTTACATCATGCAGTAAGGTACTGTTGTAATGGTTCATCACTGAGAGGTTGCAGACCATACATACCCATAGGCTCATTAGCAGGTCAAGAATTCACTTGCCCAAGGGCTTGCCGGGTATCAGGTTTAGGCTGCTACATAATTGGATTTTATATCGCCATAAAATATATACTAAACTGTGTTACCATTGTATCTCTGTGGCACTTCTGAACTTACATACGGTCATGGATATCAACAAGAAGCGCTGTAGCGTCATGCTTTTTTGTTTCAAGTTTAAAACTTTTTTTTTTTTTTTTGAAAGTTTAGACTTTCATTCATATGTAGGAGATGGTTCTGTGCATATCAAACAAAACAGATTTTGTTTTTCCAATCTAAACAGGTAATTGGTAAATTATTTTACATGCATACCAACATTCCAGATCAAAGAGTGACCATTGATCGACAGATGTCTCCCTCTTGGGGAGACATCTGTTCATTCTGCAGATCATCGCATACTCAGCCAGTATGTGATTGGCAGTGAATGTGTAATATGGGCTGTCAAATTCATTGCTGTGTATCACAGGGATATTTTTGATCTAATTTGTAATTCTTTAAGGCAAATGCAAGCTACCTACAGTACCAAGTTAATATCCAATTTACTGAAATGCGCTATTCTGATTAGTTTCAATTAATGCTGAATTTTACAGAGTGTTTTGCTCTGTTTGCTAAACTCATATAGCTTGAGCACCTCATCCAGATTTTAAATTAAAATAAATACAATTTTAAAAAAAATTGTGAACTGTAGTAAGTATCGAAACTATATCTCAATATGGCCCAAGATCATGCTTCAAATCGTGCATGCAAGAAACCTTGATATCTCCAAACAATTTGGTTGTACCCAGATCCTGGTTGTGCCGACTATAATATTTTAAGATTTAAATTCCTTTAAATTTTAGATTATAATCCATTAAAAGAATCCATTTAATTCTGGGCCCCTGGGTGATCCAGACTTGGCTTATAGTACTTCAGTACTAAATGGGTTCCATATGCCATTACATCAAAGTTTATTGCTGCAGGAAGGACAGACCACCACTGACAATGAGAAGAATGAACTAGTGACAACACCAAAACATCGATGGAGTTTAGGTATCTAATATACAAGTAGGAGAGCTGGGGCGCAGGAGCTGGAGGCTGGTGATGTTTTAAGCACTGTTCTGTTCCTGTGCCTTAGCACACCTGATACTGGTGTTACTCCTGTCTACCTTGGAATTTTTGAAAGTGCCTTCCCAAATAAAAATATTAGCAATTTTACCACATTTACCTTTACAACATGTTTAAAACCAACCAGAAGACTTAAAACTGCTCTTTACTAACCTATATGAAATGTTTTTTTTTTTTTTTTTATGCATAGATCTAAAACTTAAAATTCGTAATTCTTGGGATTTATAAAAAAAAAAAAAACATAGTGGTTTTACTCCAGCATCTACCAAAACAGTAGTATGCAGCAAAATAACTTGTAATGAATGATTTTATCCACGTCCCACTAATTAGTAGTTTGTGCACAGTAAAAAATATCCAATTTAGAACTTTATATACTGAATAAAGTTTAAATCCAGCAAACAATTCTAAATCCTCCTCTGTCGCCTTAGACTTTACCAAAAATAAACTGAATTGGATCATGACAAATAAACGACAAACTGACCTGCTTGCTTTATATTTTCCTGCTTTCTACAACACATAAGACCTTTAGTTTGTTTATGTTAGCTGGATGCCATTTGTTGTTGAAAGCGCCCCTTTCCCCATCTTTCACCCCCATCATCACTTTTCTAGTTTCCTCTTTTTTTCTTTCTGTTTATAGTATAGGTTTTTATTGATCCTCTTTTACCCATATTGTAGATGCTTACCCCATCATTCAACTTCTCCCCTTCACTTTAATCCACACATACTTAAAGGTTGCCAATTTTTAAATCTATAATTTAGTGTTGAAAGTTTCTTTAGGACCTTTAGAAGATTTCCATTTCACCTTAGAATCAAATTCAAGCTCCTGTGCTTTGACTTTAAATCCCTCCACAATTCTTGTCCCACTTTCCTTTTCTGAGCTCTGTTTGCTCCTCCAATGACCTACTAATGGCTTCCTCACTTATCACCTCATCACATGCATGGCTCCAAGACTTTTCTAGAGCTACTCCTACTTTCTGCTCAAAAGTATTTGCTAGTGCACACTTTCTAAATAGAGCACCCAGTCCATGAGCAGCACCTGCTTAGTAGCCTAATAAGGAAGTGGTTTGTGGGAAAGGTGAATGGGTGATAAAAAGTTTTAAAAAAAAGGTAAAAAAAATATTGGTAAGGTAGAGGAAGGTGTTAGAAACTGCTCAAAAGCCTATTGTCCCTCCTGCCTGAAATTTTGTTGGCCCTACAGAAAAAATCCTACTGACATCTAATGAGAAATCCAGACCTAAACTTTGTTTTATGTTGAAGCCATAGAATGCTGTAAATGTGGCCAATTTAATAGAAGATGAGACAACCAGAAATGTTATGAAAGCAAACCTGCATTGTTTAGTATATATTTATGCAGTTAACGTATCATAAATGTGTTCTATTGTATGGAACATTATAATTGTAATTTTCCTTTTTTTTTTTTAGGTTTTCCTAATAGGCCGAAGTCACTCAAGGTAATCATTAACCCGCACAGCCATAAAGGAGAAGCGGCCAATGTGTATTATAAGCACGTTGCACCTCTTTTTAAGCTCGCTGACATTCAGACTGATGTTACAGGTAAGTTTGTTTCAGTAAATAAATCAACTGAATAGAGACAGAAAACATTGCTAAGCAACCAAGACAAGCTGAACTTTCAGTTAATCCCCACTGGCTTTCAGCTGCAGCTTAAAATACAGTAAATCAGGTTACATAGCCAATATGTTTACATCGTTAGATCTGATGTTTGTTTTATTCAGAGCCATCTTTGCATCAAAATCAAATTGCCAACTCTGAGAAAACAATACTTGCCTTGCTTAAATTACAATGTGTTTGCACATGCTTATATCCACAAAGCTCAGGTTTTTATTCATCAGAGTTCCTGGGTGCTTGTTTTTTCACTAAGAGTGTATTCTTTTTAAAACCTGTAGTGCTGTTTTTTTACTATTTTAAATGGAACACACAAACCCCACATATAACCATCACTTGGTGGTTTTTCTTTGTGATCATCAATTTTTACTTTTAAAAAACACAGATTGGGCCTGACTTTGCTATAGCATTTGACACTGTACCCCACAGACGGTTATTATGCAAGTTAGGGTCAATAGGTTTAGAAAAATCACTCTGTAAATGGATAAAGAAGTGGCTTAAAGATCGCATCCAGAGAGTTGTAATTAATGATTCATACTCTGAATGGTCTAAGGGTATTAGTGGTGTACCCCAGGCTTCAGTGTTGGGACCTTTACTGTTTAACATCTTCATAAACAATATAGAGTTTGGGATTAAAAGTACCATTTCTGTGTTTGCATATGACACCAAACTATGTAATGGAATTAAGTCCATGCATGATGTCTATAATCTACAAGCAGACCTGGATTTACTGTTTGATTGGGCAGCCAAGTGACAAATGACATTTAATATGGATAAATGTAAAATTATGCACTTGGGCACTAACATCATGCATGCTTCATACTGTCTAGGGGGAAAACATTTGGGGGAGTCAGAAAAGGATCTGGGGGTTCTGGTAGATCATAGACTTAATAACAGCATGCAATGCCAAGCTGTAATATCTAAAGCTAGCAAAGTACTTCCTTGTTTTAAAAGAGGAATAGACTGCAGAGATGGAGACATTATCCTGGATGGAGAAGGGTAACTAAACTAATAAAAGGAATGGAGGAGCTCAGCTATGAGGAGAGATTAGCTGAACTGAATCTATTCTCCCTTGAGAAGAGATGTTTAAGGGGGAGATATGATCACCCTGTATAAATATATAAATGTTCCATATAGAGAGCTCTGTTCCCCATTATTGTCTTTGAGATCATTACAAAGAACAAGAGGGCACTCTTTGCGTATGGAGGAAAAGAAGTTTAAGCTCCGGATAAGGAAGGGATTCTTCACTGTAAGGTCTGTGAAAATATGGAATCGACTCCCTCAGGAAGCAGTTTCAGCAACTACTATAGATTTGCTTTAAGAAAAAGCTGGATGTTTTTCTAGAAGCACAGATTATAACTGGGTATTAAGGCTTTAATGTAAAAATAACAGTGACGTTGATCCAAGGAACATTCAATTGCCTCATGGAATTGGGAAGGATTTTTTTTCCCCTGTTGAAGCAAATTGTACCAGGGTTTTTTTTGCCTTCCTCTGAACCAACTATGTCTGATATGGTTTTTATCTGGGATGTGTCCCTAGTGGTTTCCCTAGGGATGATTTCCCTAGTGGTTGAACTTGATGGACTTTTTCAACCCAACCTACTATGTAACTATGGATGAACCTGGGTGATCCAGCACACCTAAAATAGATCTGGTTCCGGATTTAAAGCATATACCAACAAATATGAAATATTTTATAGGAAATCTATTACAGGTTTGCTGGATCACCCAGGCTCACCTATGTTAGTCTATCTTCTGCTGTCTTCGGGAGCTTAAATTAAATTAGGCTTTCCTTTGCTTACATCAAACCTTTAAAACAATTGCTTTAAATGTTCATTATTTTGTGCACAAAGATAATTATACATGTGCACTGTAGTATAATACCAAGTTAGTATAGTCCCTGGTTCACAAGATAAATACAGCTTTTTATGTTGGCAACAAAAAAATTAAAAAGTTGACAGCAGCACATATATTCAACAGTTGTTCTTTATTTTCAGTGAACTAACATAGCTATCATTTATAAATACACATGCACAAGTCAGTTTCCATCAAGGTAAAAGGTCAATAAAAGGGTACAGAATCCTATTTGTTCTTGGTCCGAAAAAGTCCCAACACAGATGAAATATTCTGCTTCTTCAAGGGAGTTTACAGAAAGGTTTTTGGTGGTCACTGCCAACCACCTCTTTAGATATTAGAGTATGTGCATGGTGCCTGTACCCATGGCACTGTCCCCCAGCAGCTATACAGGGGTTCCTCTTCTCCCTCACATGGCTGCGCACCCATTCTGGATTCTTCTCCTCTTTCTTTTTTTATTTTGCGTGTAATAAAAACAAAAAAAAATTTATTTAACATTAGCATGTTCATACCTGTGTAAAGCTGTAGCGAAATAGGAAGCCAAACCTAAGAAGACTAATTTCAGCTTTAACCTTTCCCTTTATGTCTTCATTCTATGATTTATTGTCAAACAAAATGGTATGAGAAATTCAAAGGTCAGTCTACAAGCAGTTTTTTTTTAACTTGAATTTTTGGTGGTTGGTGCCTTAAATAAGCACACTCTGGAAAGGTAGGGTGATTCACTCATTGGGCCTGATTTATTTAAAGCTCTCCAAGGCTGGGGAAGATACACTTTCATCAGTGAATCTGGGTGATCCATGATAGCAAACGTTTTCAATCCTGGGCCAGATCTATTCCAGGTTTGCTGGATCACTCATAATTACTGATGAAAGGGTGGCTCCTTGGAGCCTTAGAGAGTTTTAATAAATGCGGCCCATGAAGTACATTGTACCATATGGTTGGGTGAAAGGGTGTAAACAAAAAAGGGTTTGCATTTCTAAACATTGAGCATTAAATTAAAAAAAAGCATAAAATCCCAAAGTGACCCTTTTAGGCTGGCATAGTGACTCTTTTAGTGTGGTATAGTGGATCATTACATTAACACGGAATATTAGATGTTTAGGCTAGTTGAAGGTAGCATATACAAGTTTAACCATTTGAACCTTTGAAGTTATTTTATATTGATGCTGGCCTTCACGCATGATTTGTATATTCCAGCAGTAACTAATTAGATTCAACCATTTACTCCAAGCTGGGATCATTCTGCTGGTACGATGAGTTTGTAGGCTTTAAACTGACCACAAAAAGGCAATATGATGGAGTGATTTTACCTTTAATTCCATTTCTGCCACAATTATGCAGTAATTACACACACAAAATGTTGCTTTTATACATTCACAAGATGATGGGAACGAAATTGCCCTAATCAAACTAAGTGTGAAAAATCTGATCTCTTTCAATAAAATTGCCATGTTTTCATTTTTGTACAATCTTTTAGTATTGAAGCTGTCAATTTATAGCCTAGTTTAACTTCATTGGGTGTAAATCTTGGGTGCAAACATTCATAAATAGACCCAATTCACCATGAACAGACTGGTACACAGCAGTTTTAACTCCACATAGCACCTGAGTTTCACAATTATAGTTATGCCATTGGAATCCTACAAAGTGTCCTCTGCATAATGGTGATACAAAGAGAGTCACATGACACAAAAAGTTTGTGATTGGCCTTTCCTTTTAGCAGTTTTTTTTAGCACATTGATAAAACACAGCACTTCTTTAGAACATATTTTTTTTTTTTAGCAAGGTTACTTTAGTAAAATCATAACGTTATATAAATGAACTCATAGCACTGTAAAAATGTATATCTTTTAACGGCTCTTATTCATTTGTAGGACTAAGAACATTACATTATTCAGCAATCTAGAGCTGTAGACTTTTTACAAACCTCCAAAAATTTGAACAATCTTTACAGTTTCTTACTCATGTGCTTTTCCCTTTCTTTGTAGCCTTGCAAAATCAGTGACCTTGACAGTGATCTTCCACAAAATGTCATACCATACATGTCATTTGCCCTCTGATGTATAACTACAACAGTGCAAATCAAATGTACAGTAGAAGAACATTCATAGTTAAAGGTCTTCTTATGCTGGGCAGTAGATGTTGTAGTACAGAATTCCAATACCAGAGCACAGGGCTTAAACATTCTGTAAGCATTTTCCGATTATGGGAATTTAGAAACCCTTTGAAAGCAGGACACTTCTGTGCAAATAAAAAAACATTATTTTTACTTTTTTTTTTTTTAAACTGTTTTAAGCATCAAAATGCATTTAGATCAAATGCCTAATTGGGATAAAATATGCAGAAACAGCCCGTCTGGTGTTTATTTCGTAATATTCTTGGACATCATGGCCTTAATAATTTCTTTTTGTAACATTTTATTTGAATCTGTTTAACATCTTGTTACTTTTTGCCACCCATCAAATGATATCCATGTGACCTTATCCCTGTGACAAGTTCCTTTGCTGACACCTGCTGGCCACTGCAAGAAGATACCCAACTGGAAAGTCCTGCAAATTCAAAATCCCTCTTCACCTAATTACATTTAAAGATAATGCCAGGAATGGGTTGCACAGTGTGATACAAACATTATAGTATTTTACTTCTGTAACCAGGAACTATAATGAAAGCTTGGTGGTTAACTAAAAAACTAGGAAAAAACAATATGATATAGGAAAGCTATATAATTCTATATTTTTGTGTTCATGGTTTATTAGGTCATTCATGTCTGTATTCTGTTACATTTAGCTCAGTGGCTAGCACTTGCATGTCTAAGGTCTCAGATCTGAGATGCAATCGGGACTATCTGTAGAGTTTGTATGTTCTCTCCATGTTTTCGTTGGGTTTCTCCAACATTCCTAAAACATACTGGTAGAAAAAGAATTCCCTCACAAAAAAAAATCACTATTTATGGGGACACTAGTAAATAGCTATGGTAAGGACTTTTGTAAAGGACAGACATTGACATGACTGTGGAGCCTGTATAATGCTGCAAAATATGTTGCTATATGAATAACTTTTTTTTATTTACAAAAAGCATGTTAGTCTGTGGCATCAGATGGCATTATTTGCTCATGGTGCTCAATTCCACACATTGAATTAGTGTTAGTAAGAGTATACATCTGCTATAATCTTTTTGTGAAACACAACATGCCATTTTCTCACTTTAAGTCTCGGTGACCGTGGTTCCAGGGACATAAAAATGTTGAAACTCCCCTATGTACAGACAACAAAAAAAACCCGACAAAGGATTTAATGCTTCCTTATTCTATCCAGAATAATTTTAGTTTTTACATTGAAAGCCTAATTGAATTCTCAATTTAAAGTGTATATGTAGCCGGATGTTTTTTTTAATAGTCTTGGGTGGAGAAGGGTTAAAGTTAAACTCTGGTCTTTGTACCATTGTGGAAATTACTGTCTTGAAGAGGTAACAAAAAAGCTAGAGGAAATCTTCCAAAATGAGAAGAGCTCCCTTACACAGTTGTCCTTGGAAGTTTTGCCCTAAGATAAACTTTAAGGAAAATGGAATTATTTGCACCTAGAATTAGGTTATGTAATTTAAACTGTGCAACAGCCCTTAGAATAAGGATCCCAATCTACTTAATTTGTGGAACAGCGATCTCTGAGGTTTGATGCATCTCTTGCTTTGTCTAGAGTGCTATATTACTGGCTGCAGAGCTATAGGACCAAGTCAGCAGGTAGCTTGTTGGACCACTGCTTTATTCCACAGAAAGCAAAGATATCCCTGCAGCAGGGGTCTGGCCTTAGAATGAATCAAACTGTCTTTGCACACCTTTGGGAAAAAAGGTTCATTTTTATCATTGCTTTGGACTTAAATATGAATACACCCAGCAAACTTAGCTTTTTATTGGTCTCATTTATTGAATTCAAATTACAATCCCCAGTTTTGTTACAGTGCTAATAAATAAATATATATTATGTAAGCATTGGGGAATACCATAAAATCATGTCTAGAATACCAAAAATTCCCACTACTCACTCTTATACCAGACTATAACTAAGAACAGACAAGCATGAAAGATTTATGTAATCTTGCATATAACGATGTACATTCTTACACAAAACATCCATCTGTAAGTGTCATGTCAGTCAAAAAGAATCTTTGATGGTTGGTTACAGCTGTGCAGTCTCTTCTGGCATTGCCGCCCTAGAAAATGCTAAACGTGGCAGTGCTGCTCTCTGCCATCTGCAGCTCAGCTTATCCATTTTGCTCTGGCATTTCATGTGCTGCACAGGGCATTGCAAGAGGCCAAGATGACAATGTAGAGTGACAGATTCATTTCCTCTAGAGGGTACATATTCTGGTATGTGGTTGTGCCACCCTTCTCTTTGAGATTTGCTGAGCAGCTACTGGTATTTGGCTTTTTGTTATCTCCTGAGTATATTTGCTCTTTTTGTAGCCTTCAAAGAGCTGTTGAAAATATTATGCATATTGTTAATTGCCTTGAATTTTGATACCCATTAACTATTACATTTTTATGAAGTCTGGTAAGCATAACTAGTAACCAGAAAGGGTAAATAACATATTTTATTATATTATAGGAAAATCTATCACCCTTCCTACATTAAGCATATATTGTATTTACCCATATTGGTCTATTCATGTCTTCAACTGACCATGGCATAGGAAAAATGTGAGTTGTTGGCCGAATAGGATGTCATATAGTGAACAGAATCTTCTTCCCTAGATGTACTGAAATGTTTCTAAATTGGTTTGCAGCATGTTAACTTGAAGTAGCGGAGGAAAGTTAAATGTATGGCATTAGAGGACCTTTTTTTATGGTCAGGTACCATTTATAGGAGGTTCACATTGTTTTGATATATGAAGGTTGTAAATGGTTAGAGATTTGTACAGGTTTTTACTAAAATAGAAATATAAAAAATCACTAACCTAAAAGAAGCATGTTGCCAGTTACATCTGAACAGTTTCATATTTGTTTTTGTTTCAGGTCAGGGAGTCATTGGTTAGATAATATAGTCAAATCAGTATGGCACTTCCTTAACCCCAACAATTTTGTATGTACCTATATTTCTGTCTTTGTGTAATCCTTTAAAACATTACATGCAGAGGGAGGCTGTTCACTAATTTATAGCCCACAACTTATTACCTTTGATTAAAAAACTTAGTAAAATATAAACCTTTATATGAAATCAGTAATGCTGTAACAGATTAAGGATAGTTTCATATTAAATTGAATCGATAGTTTGCAGACCAGGAACAAACTACCCTGCTCTCCCTATTCAAATATAGAGCATTATATGCTATTGAGACTCTGGGGTGCAGGATCCCACTCTTAGGGCCTGATTTATTAAAGCTCTCCAAGGCTGGAGGAGATTCACTTTCATCAGTGAAGCTGGGAGATCCAGCAAACCTGAAATGGATCTGGTCCAGGATTCAAAACATTTGCTAGCAAACCGCAAATTGCATTGAAGTAATATATTCCATGTTTTCTGGATCACCCAGCTTCACAGATGAAAGTCTATCCCCTCCAGTCTTGGAGAGCTTTAATAAATCAGGGCCTATGTCTTTTGGTAAAAAAAGAGTGACAGAAGGAAGACACCGGCTGCTGGGAGAGGAAGTCTAAAAGCTCTTCTGTTGCAGGCATCGTCCTTAGGATCTTTTTGCATTAGCCTGACAAGACTGCTTTCATAGCTACAAAACAGAAGTAAAAAAGGATTTGCAAAAAAATTCAATAATTTTTTGCATTTTTCAACAAAGCTTGTGTTTCAGATTGTATTGTTTAGGATTACAATTGCACAATTATTTTACAGTATTGTTGTCAGCCAAAGTTTCTATTTTTTTCTAATTTTTAAGAAGCAAAATCTCAGCCACAAATACTACCAAAATAACTGTATCATATTTCAATTTTGTGTTTTTTTTCCTTATAGAAACAAAATATACAGGACATGCTCTTACTTTGCTTAAAGAATGTGAACTCCAAGAATTTGACGGGTATGTTGTTAACATCCATAGCTGCTTGATAGAAGTATTTTTAGTTGATGTAGCAGAGTGTATGGCGCGTGTATTTATGGGCTCATTTTATAAATTATTCCCCCAGCTGAATTCTCTGAAAATTTGCTGGTGGTGAATTCTATGCTTGTATATTTCTACAGGTCTCCTATTAAAACAATGACTCGTTCTGTCATCTAGTGGCAAATTGTCAAAAGTGCTCAGCAGTCACTATAGAAAAAGAGTAAGAAGGAGTTTTATCAATTTTATCATAGTGTTAACTATAAAAGTAAATATTTCATTAAAGTACTTACTGTCACAAACTTGGCTAATTCAAACCAAGGCCTCAGCTAATGCATTATGAACAAACAGAAAAAGCAGAGAGCCTTTTTGTGTTTACTCTAGATCCCTGGTTACTCTTGGTTGGTTTTAAATTTTGGTCAGACTTATGTCTGACTTGGCCTGCCTCTTACACATTATGCACATCCTTTTTGATGATTAAGATCAGCCATTATGGCGATAGACAATTTTTAGCAATGTTTTTTATTTAACCTTCCTATCTCAAAGTGGAATATTTAGGGAGAGGAACCCTCATGACATTACACTCCTAAGTGCGTGTGGAAAGATTAGGAAACATATATCCAGGAAAAACTGGGAAGCAATATTTATCCTTACAAAAACATTGTTACAGGTGTGCAAAGTGACTATTTAAGGCCTAGGCAGTTTTGTAATGGATTGTCATCATGTACAATTTTTTCAGTGCTTAAATATTGCTACACACAAAAACTTCTTACCTATAAAATCAGCACTAGATTATAGCAATACAATCTCCTAAAGTCCCAACAAGTCATTGTTATTTATGAATTATTGGCTCTTGCAGGTCTTAGTAGTTGCAGTCAGTAATGTAGTCATACAATGTGCAGTGTCATGATACAGATTCAGCTGATTGTACTAAGTTTTAGAAGCTAAACATGTACAGCCATGAAATGATAATACATTTTCTGCAAACAATGCTCCTTTTTAACAAAAAAAAAAAAAATGCTTATGGCATTATGCTTGAGAACACATCCACCTCTGTCTTCCGGCACAGCAGTCACAGATGACATTCTGTAGCTTTTGAGTAGCAGTTCATGCACTAATACATGCTATGTGTGTTGGTATACTACATTTATTATGAATGCCACCCTAACACACCTCCAAAACTTGATGCACTTCCCCTTACTAAAAGGTATATCAGATACCCCTGATTTGCAGGGACTGCCCCTCTTTCAGAGCTATGTCCCTCTTTTAAAATAATTATCAATCATGTCCCTCTTCTTTATTTCCCAAAGGTGAGAGGTAAGGGTTGTTCTTTACTTTTTTTTTGTCCTTTGGTTATAGGGAAAGAGCCCTATATGGGACCCTGCACACACATTTAAGGTTTGGCTGCCCACCAGTGAATCCGATAATGCTGACCCCTTATATTACTTGGTTTTAAATTAAATTCAGGCTGGAAGATATTCCTGATAAAGTTGCTAATTTTAATATAGTCATACTTTTCATTGTGCAGCTAGAAGTCTGTCAGTGTACTTGCACGTAATGTGAACTAAATGAAGAATGTAGCAGGGAGGTTTAAATTAATTTATAATAGCCACAGAGGAGCTGACCCAGGAAAACTGGGTTCAAATGTCATACCACCAAACTCCAAGCAGAGATTAAATCTGTTTGATTTGGCTTTTACACCACCGAACTCCCAGCACAGATGATGTCTGAGGATGATTTAGCTTTTACACATTTACTAATAACGAAATATCAGTTTTGGGTGTATTGGTGGCTCTGTATTGTGAGTTCAGGGTTTGTGTATATAATGTAATTATGTTTTCTGTATATGTCAAGCATATCCGGTAATAATACAGTAAATCTGAATTTATATTAAACCCCTAATAAAATTAGGAGTTCCCTAAAGCAAACAGTTAACTCAGAAATGTGTGAACATATGTTTACAAGTATTTCTAGTATAATTATGTTCCTTATTAGACCCCAAGATTATCATTGTTTTCTTTTGTGCAGTCTTTGCAAAAGCATACTTTGTCCTCTCAGCTAAAACCATGTCCTTTTCATAATTCAGTATTTACATATTGCTGACTATGTCTGCAGGGCTTAACAATCTATGTACAAACAGGCAAAAATGTATTAAGTGAGAAATAAAAATAAAGAATAAATGTGTCTGCTGAGTTCTGCTTTGAGCCAAAACTTTTCTTGTTACTTTGTCACACACACTGTATATACTCAAATATAAACCAATATGAATATAAACTGAAAAAAACAGGAAAAATACTTTAACTTCTTGGAAGATTGTTGTGTGAAGGGGTTGCTGAGAGGGGAGCAGTGTTTGGTACCTAACAAGGAAAGGTGCTCAGAGATTCTAGTGACTCTTATAAGGACAACATAATTTAGGGCCATTTATTCTAAAACAATCCTATAACCAGGTTAAGAAATTGTATGGGGATTAAGGTAGATGGCGGATATACTTTGTTCTTTGAATCATCATACTATCAGAATTCTAGTAAACTGGAACTATAACATGCTTTTTTATTGGAGGGAGGACATATCAAAGATAACTTAACCTGTATACCCTGGTCTATTTACAGAGAAGTCAAACACATATGACCATTTACAAGTGTGTAAAGCTGTTGTAATATACCCTAGTTACCCCTTTTATATTTTGAATATGTTTTTGTGATGGGGGGTGTCATACATGAGATTAAAGTTTCAATGGCCTTAGATGTTGTTAGATTTCATTTTCTTATGCTAATAGGTATTGTACTGTGACTTCAAAAGATCCTTATACTTTCTGTGGTTTACATCCCTCCATCGTTCACAACTTGTTGGATCTGAAGATGATGCCTGACCAGCTGTGGTTAAAGAACACTAATATACAGCTTACAAATGTATATTGTTAGTAAAACAAAAAATGTCCTATAATACATTGAGATCCTTTTTTTTTGTAAAAGACTGGTATAGATACTATACTTCTATATTATCACCTGAAGAAACAGAAGAAAATCAGAGAAATCTGTGAAAAGGGGGTCTTTGTCTCCTTTAAGGTTAATTTTCTTTGAGATCATTGAAATTTCGATAAAGAATCATATAAAAAAAATAAAACATGCAAGGAGGTTAAGATCCTTGGGAGGTTCATTTTGTTATACTTTCATTGTTTTTTTATATAATATACCGCAGAAAATGTTAGCTCACTATGATGGTTTTTAAACGTGTCAATAAATGTAATATTTTATGCTAGGTGGTTTTGAATAATTGAATCCAGTAGGTACCGTTGTCATTGTTTTAGGTGCGTAGTACGAGTTTGTGACAGGAAGGCACATAATAATTTTAATAATACATTGTAATGCCTGGCGGGTCGTTTTGTTGCAATTTTACCAGATTCTACCAGAATTCCACAAGATGAAGTTGGACATGGCTGTAGTATGTGTCCCTGCAGAACAATACCTTAATTATATCTCACTATCTGTTTGATGAAAAAGAACTTCTACTGTGTTAACATTCAAGTTTGAATTTATCAAGTTTAATTAAATGTTGATTTTTTTTTCTGTGCATCAAACTTTTCTATGCCTAGTGAACAATTTTTATATTTTCCTGGCATATTTGTGAACAATTAAAATGGGAATAAAGGTCTACTTATCAGTTCAAATGCAGATTTAACAGCAATTTCCCTATATTTTATACAGGTAGCCCTAAGTTTAAAAGGAGCCGAGTCCTTCCCTCTATTGGGTGACTGCTGGGATCCAATTAGGTCATCTTCCAGGATCCATTAAAAATGCTCCTTCTATTGCCACAGGAGGGTATAGTGCAAGAACATCCAGAATATGACTTTGCTGGCCTAGCCTATGTACAAACGTCAGATAATAATCAGCTGAGATGAAAGGTTGTACTGGTCTTGTGTGAGAATCTGACATGTGGACGACGGTTGCCCAACCATTCATGAATACAGTGGATCCATGAACGATGATCCGGAACAAGTGCTATGCAAGTCAAGGGAGGGGAGGACAACAGTGTCCCCCTCACTTGTCCCCCCACTTCATAGAACAGAAGGGGTGCTATGTGTTTTTTTTCTTGTTTTTTCATCTGTCACTGGAAATGATCATAAAAGATTGTTTCCAACAACGAAAATCTAAGGTTTGTACACAGCCCAAGTAATAGGTGCCTTTCTCTTATCACTGCCCTAAACAATCACTAATATTCCACAGCAAATGCTTCCAAAGAGAACAACCCCAATCTACTGCATGCTGTTACCCTATGTAAACTGATTTGCTTATTTCTAGTTGTAATTCAAGCGACCACTCATATTTACGCCTCATATAGAACCTGAAAAAAAAGTAATTGCAATGAAAATTAAAGCAGTAGTATAGTAGTAGAAGCTACACTTTCTCAACATTTTAATTTTCACATTATCACATACAATAAAAAATCAATTACTAATTTCAGAGTTCCAGGTAATCTGCTAGAAAAGATTGCCGGTCGATACAAACCACAAGAAGAATGGTTTGGCAACAGGAAAGTAATTTTTCAGACAGCAAGAAATACACTCAGTTTGAAAGACCTGATTTTTGGGGGTTTTCTTAGGTAAACCAGTGATAGACTTAAGTGCAAGACTGTTCTTTATTGTTTTATTTTCAGTTGTTTTGTTTTGTTTAATACATGTAAAGAAAATGTAATGTTATTGATATTGTTATTGTATTGGTATTCAATTGAAAACTGTACATGTTTGATTGTATTCTCAATATTTTATTGTTAGCAAGTTAAAAAAAAAATCTTTTTACACTGTGTCCAGTACTAAAAGAAAAGTGGATTCCACCTTAAACTTTGAAAAGTGGAACCATAGTTCTATCTTTTTCTCTTTTGCACTCCCTCCCCTGGATTGCATATGCATATACTAAACTAGAAATTCTGCTGTAAAAAAGTGTTTTGACTTGGGTGTTACCCTGCCAGTATTTACATGGAGTTTGTATATTATACACAGGTCTCTATGGTTCTCCAGAGAGCCCCAGGGAAAACTGCGCGTTCTGTAAAAACATTGGAATGTGACACATTTTACATGTGACCATTCTAAGTTAATTAAAAAAAAGTTTAAATATTTTGCCTTTAGTGGGAAATATATCCTGTCTGATATTTGACATTTGTGATATTGTGTCCCCTGACATCATTGCTAGGTGTTATTATTGGCCATGGGTGACCCAGCAAACCTGGTTCAGAATTGAAAACATTTGCTAACAAATGGCAAATGACTTTTAGGAAATGTATTCCAGGTTTGCTGGATCACCCAGCTTCACTGATGAAAGTGTGCCCTCTCCAGCTTTGAAGAGCTTTATTAAATTAGACCCATTGCCCCTGATTCATCAATAAAATCCGCGCTCGCTGGAAGCGCGAAAGTACGCCCGGCCATCGATCGCGGTTTACCGCGGTCGGGACTCGAGTGTGCGCGTACACTCGCCTCACTGCCAGCCGGATTCCTGCCTTCACAATAATAAGCAATAGGGAGCGCGAATCTGCCAATTAAGGCGATTAGATTTCAGCTGCGCGATTAAGGAGGATCTGTTAAGCTGTCACTTGTGAGATCATAGCAATTATGTTGCTATATAATTCATTTATTGTTACATTTGTTGCACTGTTTGTATACTTTATTTATTGTATATTTCGGATCGCGAATACGAATGCGCGACCGATAATCCGATTCTGCTTGATGAATCGGGGGCATTGTATCAATTGATACCATTTCCAGGGGTTGTTATTGTGTCCACAAACATAAATGCTGGGGGTTATTATAGTGTCCACTGACACTAATGTTGGGGTTTGTCTGTCTTTACTGAAACCAATGCTAGGGGTTATTATTGCATCCACTGTCCCTAAATGCAGGGGGAAATTATTGTGGCCACTGACACCAATGGTCAGGGGTTTTTTTCATCAACTAAATGCAGCGCTGGGGGCTTTACTGCAGTCACTGACATCAATGATAATGCCATGTTGCTTTTCGGCGTATGTTACAAAAAATATAGCAGGACCAACATTTTCGGGTGTTGGGGTTTACTATAGCTTATTGATTTTAAAAGGTCTAATAAACCCAGCACAGTGCCTCTTAAAACACTATTTCACGCTACTACTGTATCCCACTTGAAGTATCAGTAGCCACACTTCAGACCTCATAATTTACAAGGTGACCACCACTGGTCTAACAAGCTCATATGTTATCAAGTGCCCACAAACTTTCAACCATGTAGTGTGTGTGTGTGTGTGTGTGTGTGTGTGTGTATGTGTGTGTGTAGGTTTTCTGTTCATTTTTATCCTCACTGTAGTTCTTTAAATAACTGGCATTTCCCTATATTATGGTATATAAATATTAGCCAGCTAAAGAAGCAATCAAGGAATAAATTTTACTTGTGAATGCATGATAGTAATTACTTTCTGTGCATATTAATGATAATTACCATCCTTCTAAATGGTGCCTTTATTTATGTAAACTGTTTATAGCATCCACACTTCCCCATAATTTATAGAAATGCAACTGAATATTATGATGACAGATTAAGGAACAGGCTTTACATCACTGGAAAGTGTGATGGAATGAAAGCGTTATTAGAGTGAAATACTGAGCACTACTTCTCCAAGTTTGGCACTTTTTAAACTGATCAGTTTTATTCTGTGCTACCATACTGCTAATATTTTAAATATGCAAATCACCCAGCATGTGTCCTTCATATTTCATTCCCTTGGTTTTTATTAATCTCAGCTGTAAACTACAAAGACTGCAGAGGAAATAAATATAACTTTATGCTCTTTTCTGTAGAATCGTTTGTGTTGGTGGCGATGGATCTGTCAGCGAAGTTGCTCATGGTCTTCTTCTTAGAGCCCAAATGGATGCTGGGAAGAACATTAATGCCCACTTCAGCCCTGTCAGAGCAACACTACCTCTTGGAATAATACCAGCAGGTAAGCATGAGAATCCTCTAATAATATGGAAAAATATATTGTATGCCTAGCACTTCTCCCGTTAAGGACCTTCACAAACATTCTTTAGGCCACCCACTGCAGTATTTATTGAAGTGGGCACTTTTCTCAAAGTTTTCTCTCCCATACCTGAGTGTACTTTATACTATATACTGGATATTATTATCATCATATAGTATCTATAAAGCGCCTGACATATTACGCAGCACTTTACAAAGTCCATAGTCATGTCACTAGTTGTCCCTCAAAGGGTCTCACAATCTATTGTCCCTACCTCAGAGGGAAGCCAAAATAAACTAACTGCATGTGCATGGTTGTGGAATGTGGGAGAAAACCAGAGTACCGGGAGGAAACCCACGCAAACACACCGAGAACCTGCTTTGGCTTGGCATCTAATGCTGGCCCATAACAAGCCAGTTTAAAGAAGTCATTTCCCTTAATAAGAGGAGAGTTGAGGCAAATTTTACATCACTCCCCTTAATTACAGGAGAGTTGGACTTCCTTCCATTAAAGGGAGTTGCCACCTCCACTTTGATGATAACTGCCTGGCACATCAACAGTAAGGGGTGGCTTTTATAAAGGTTATGCACCTTTGACGGGTAGTGGTGTCACCAGACAAACAAATGTGTCACTAATTCATTTAGAAGCTGAAATGGGAGGCTGTTGTGTGGTTTTGGATACAGAAACTTAAGCATCAGCAAACTTCTTTAAGAGCTGTACAAATTCCAGATTGAGGTCTGATTCTAGTTCATAGCTATCTAAATATGTCTTTGTTTATTTTCTCTTCAGATTTTTGCCTTTCACAGTCTGAAAAACTTTTACCTTGTTCTGTATTTCAAACATCAATGCAGAAAACAATGTGTGACCTTATGCTATATGAAAAGTAATTATTGGTTAATCCTAATTTTAACTAACTTTATATTTACAGATAGACATACAATATGCTTAAAAATCACACCCTGTATGAAACTGCACTTGTCAGTCATATGCAATAAATACGATCACACTACTAAGTACCTAATATACCTGCATTAACCAAAAATAATTTTGTGTGCACTTATAGTATAATTTCACTTAATGCTAGGAATTTGTCATTTCTGATTTCTGTGCTGCCCATTTCTCACATTCCTGCCCAACGAAAGTGAATATTACAAGTAGGTAGGTAAGCTTCACTGTGTGGACACTGCATAAATTGCTGGTATTTAACTATACCAACTAACTCATGTGACAGGTATGGCCATTTCTCCTTCACTGTCAGTCTTTTTGACTTTTCACAGTTTGTAACTGTCAACGAAAGGTATATGGTTAATGTATAAACCCATCTATGTAAACTTATTATGGCAGCTGTGTTATAACATTTCATCCTCCTAAAACAAAAAATAAAGCTGTTTTATTTGTGTTTAAAGTGGAGTGACTATAATGAGTTTATATACCTCAGTCTAGATAAACAATGTGAAGTTATCGTAGCATTCTTATGCTCAAGTGGAAGTCCCCCACAGAGACCATTGGTTTTTTACCTGCATTTTTCATGGCAATATTAATTTAAACCGGTAATTTACACTAATGGGCAAATTATCTAATGTATGAAGTTTTCCTAAATAAATGAGTGAACTACTGTATATTGAAATGGAAGCCAAAATGTACCAGTATTGTGCTACAGAAAGGGGGTGGCCAATGTATGAAGAACATATAATAATATTTGTGATATTGTATATCACGAAAAAGAGAATTAGATAGCAAGGAGGAATATGAGAAATATCTAGTCCTTATTCTTGTGACGCAACGACAGTAAAAAAGAGGAGAAGAGCTGCAGCTGTTTCACACAATACTAGGACAAAAAGCAAAAGAATCTACAGGTGAATACTAGCTTAATCTAAAATAATTGTATATATGTTTTGTTGTATATTTATCACACACACACACATAATTGAACCCCTGTTTTATTTTACTGTTGTCTACAGAAATCAATTGCGACATTGGGTCTGATTTATTAAAGCTCTCCAAGAATGGAGAAGATACACTGGCTGTTTCCTACTAATTTACATGTACACAAAGCATAGATAACAAAATACACAATTATGTCAAAGCTTTGTCACAATAGAAAATCCAAAATAAAATGAATTGCCATTTATGATAAAAATATATATAGTAATTTGTTAGTGAATGCCATTTATCAATAAAAGAACACATAATGTTTCTGTATTCAGTACAAAGGTTATACAGTGTATTCTGCTGCACTGGCCTAGATATTGTGCAGTCATTTATTACTAATGCCTGAACATATGGCAAGGCCTGAAGCCACTCTGTTGGCTATTTCCATTGGCATTTGTTGCTTTGGAATCCATTTAAACAGCCAAATAGGCTGTTAGAGAGAGGCACCACAAAGGCATTGATGGCAAAAATAAATATGTAAACATAATACAAATATAAAGAAAGGACATGAATTTATTCATTTAAATACTGCAGAGAGCAGAAAAAAATGTTTACATTACAAATTGTCCAAAAGTGCACAAAAAGAGACATAAAAATATCTATCTTTCTATATGAATCATTATATATTCAGTGATGGTCATATTTATATTAGGTGAATACATGTACTAATTGCAAATACCAAATGTAAATAATTCAGCTTTAAAAATAATACATTGTAAAACTGTAATAAACAAATAGCAAATTAAATAGGAAAGAATACGCATCAATAAGCCTTGGGTGCCCTTGTGAACCTGTCATTGTCATTACTTGTTATTTTTTCCCAGACTATTTTTTATAGATGCCAACAACTTTGTACCTGCAACATCCCACAAGAACTGTCATTTTGGGGATGCTGTATTCCAGTTATCTCTCCATCAGGCTTTGGCCCTTGTCAAAGTCCATCTGATTCATACAGTTGTCTATTACATTTAAGGACTATTCTTTTGTTGCTTAATATATTCCACCCCATTAAATTCAAAGTAGTTGGGGGTAAGCCTCGCTATTAAAGAAAGCCAAAAATAATTTATATGTGGCTAAAGTTTTTTTTGTTTTTGTTTTTTTTGTTTTTTGTAAATGTATTTTTGCATTATTAACTTGCATTTGTATAGGAAAAACTAAAATGTAATAAATGCAGAATCAGCAGTCATTGGGTATCTGTTTAAAGCAGTGTTTCTCAACCAGGGTTCCTCCAGAGGTTTGGGTAAATAATTATAGCAGTCCTAAACCTTTTAAAAATATGCCAATACATATAACTTAAACACAATGGTAATCATGGTTTACAACTGTAATTTGGCTCATATATTAATGACATTTGGGTAGACTGGCTGAAAACTCAGTAGTGAAGCATTCTAGCTGTCTTTAATATTTAATGATATTACCAATGATTTTATTGTCATTTAGTAGTTTAGATTTTTTTTCCAAACAAGAAGTAAATATGGAATAATAGTTAAAGATTACTAACAAATTTTCTTTATTTCCAGGCCAGAAAGCTGTGAACTATCATTTTTACCCATAATGAATCATGAATCCAGTTTTCACAGAGAGCATAAGTAAGGAAATTGACATTTAACTAAACAATAAAAGCCATAAATATGTGTTCATTAATAAACTGTGGCCACTTTAGCCACTGTGTCAATGACATATTTACAAATTTGAATTTGGAATGTCCACCAAACTGACATAGGTCTTATGGCCAGGTTCTTTGGACACATAGTGTAACAGAAATGATACAACTTAACACGGCTTTAGACTTCTGAGAGTGATCAGACATGTTTATACAATCATAATGATGCCACTCAGCCACTCTTACCCCATAAACAACCACACTATTGGAGAGGAGAATTTCACCAATAAAACTGCATTAGAGGTGTGGTAGGAAAAAGCATTTATTTCAAAAATAAGAACTGTAGAGTAAGGCTACAATTTGCCATGGAACATCTAGGAAAAGACCAGGCTCTTCTGGGACAATATTCTGTGGATTAATACATTTAGGGGACTTGTTTGTCCACAGTTAAAGTAAAAATATTTGGTGCAAACCAAGGACAGCATGTCAGGAAAATATTCTAATTGCAACTGTGATGCATGGTGATGGAAATATTATGGTTTGGGTTGTTTTTTTTTTTTTTTGCTTCAGTATTTGTGCAGTTTTATTTGTCTATTAACATTTGATATAACACAGAATGTGATAATGTGCAAATGGGCAAATGGGGCAAATGGTAACCGTCAGGGCAGTTTTTCAAACCTGGTACATCTGCTTGTCCTTCCGAGAGGCCAGATCAGGTGGATCTCTAGCTTTGCATTTAAATGCATGGTGTATTACCATTTATTCTCAGAATGAAAATTTAAAAACCAAGCATATTTACACTAATGCTAATATCTAAGGCCTCTTTCTTTGCAGAAAGGAGAAAGATCAGAATTGCGTTGAGCCTGGTAAGTGTCTAAGCTGGAGAATGAGAAATTCATGAATTTGCTAGTGATGAATTGTAATAACCAAGTGTTTAACTTTTTACAGAGAGCAAGGATCAGTGGCAGCACATCCAGGGTCAGTTGCTGAATGTCAGCATTATGGCAATCCCCTGCCTTTGTTCCATGGCCCCAAGAGGCCTGGCTCCTAATACCAGGTCAGTAGAAGCTTACAAGAATTACAACTCACTACCAATTTGAATATAAACCTTTTATAAATTGTTTCTGCAGATTGCTCCTGGTTTCACCCTCTCTGTGGAGATGGGCTGTAGTCAGTCTTTAGGATTATAAGCAATTAGAGGATCTGAAAAATTGGGTCAAGTAGTTTTAGCTAGAAATTTCCAAGTATTCATATTGGTTGATATTGTACTATGGAACCTTAGAAACAGATGCCTATCATTCCTGTAGATTGAGATTCCACTTTTTGGTCCCTGGTTAATAGTCACTTTAAGGCTAGGTAGACACAGGTCAGATGAATCTGGGGTGTGTACAGTGCTTGTTGTCCAGAGGACCGTCCTGGCGCCTCTACGGACGAAAAATGATCGTAATGAAAGTGAAGGGGGAGAGGGCGCAGCAGGGTGCCGCTCCATCGTTCTACCCCTTCCTTCTCCATAGAGCAGAACGGTGCTGAATGTACAGGGCTTGTTCATGCATCCTGCAGTCGTTTGTCGCTGACAAATTATTGCACGCCGACAATTATTGCACATATGTGCGTAACTGTAGTGCAGCAGACCAGAGACCTCACTTAGTCGCAGCTGGGCCTTGATATCCTATAATATTTCTATTTTTTATTGTTTTTTTTCATCCTGTAGGCTGAATGATGGAACAATGTCACTTGTAGTTGTGCAAAATACGTCAAGACAAGAGTTTATAAAGCATTTAAAGCGTTATGCCAGTCTGAAAAATCAGGTATTTTTATTGCTTTTGTTGTTTTTGTTAAACAACACACCGGATTAACATTTATGTCCTCTTAGGAAGACTTAATTTTCCTGTCCTGTCTGAGCACATTAGCCATTATGTGACTTATAAATCACCAATCAGACTAATGCAGGTTAGATTACTTTAATCCGTCCCTCATACTATTAGTAACATAACCTGCTGGAGTGAATGGACTAAAGATCCAGGGCACAAAATAACAAACTTTGTGCCCTGGATCTTCTATATTACTTTGTATAGGGCCATGTAAGTTATTAACTCATTAAAAATCAATATTAGTAAAATTATATGTAACTATAACAGGGAACATAATTAAAAGCAATACATTGATCTTAAAGAATAAATGCACTTTTAAAAGGCAGCAACACCAAAATACAATTTCCAGTATTCACACTAGGAATGCATTGTGCAGGAAAACCTGCACAGATTTCCCCTTGACTGAATAGCTGCTCTGAACAATAACCTTGTCTTGTATATATGAACTTTTCTTCATAACTTTATTTATTACACAATTTAATAAAAGTGTGAGAGTGTTTGCACTGGGAACAAGCCGTATGCTATGTTATACCACCTATACCAAAACCAATTGTTGTGGGTGGATGTGTTCTTTTAGGTAGGGGTCAATTTAAAACAGTTTTTGAAAAGCACATATTAAAATAAAATCATCAATGCTGAACTATTCATTTACAAAATAATTTTATAACTAAACCATTACTCATTTTCAGAGCAGGTGTTGTCTGGATAAATGGGACAATGAGGCAATTCATCCTCGCTGCTGAATTTTGTACAAAGTTTCAGTTCCTGCCAAGCTTGGCTGCTCGTTGGCTCTAGCTCTCTTATTTGTAAGCTGCATGATGCCTGCTTGTCTCAGTGCTGTTCAACAAACAGTAAAAAACTGAAAAATATAATTGTACTTTCATGCCAAGTTCTCCTACACACTCTTACCACAAGGGAACATACAGGTGAGAAGGTTCATTTAATCAAATGGACCAAACTAGTTCATGTTTAAATTGAACTCCAGGAAAATGTTATTTACATTGTTGCATTCTGTTCCAGGACCCTTTTCTCCATTAGGATGGTTCTTTCTTCCGGTGTGCTTTCTTTCAGGTGAAATCTTTATCTGCAGCAGCCATAAATAGTGCAATGTCAGTTGTACTTCCAGGCTGCTGTGCAATGAAACTCGTATAGCTAGCTATCTTTCAGGCCATTCTTTATAGAAAACCAGGTCATTTAAGTTCATAAATGGCCAGGGGAAGAAGGGGTAAATACCCAAACTGCTGGATGTATGAGTTTCACAGCAGCCCTATACAGGTAAAGATTTTACCCAAAAAAAACATTAAATGAAAGGACCATTCTTTTTTAAGAAAAGGGACCTTGATCAGAATGGAATAAGGTAAGTAATTTTTGTCTAGAATTCAGCCTTAAATGAAAACTTGACTATAGTCGGCCTTCATCTGTAATGTTCCTAAATTGGGCCTGATTTATTAAAGCTCCCCAAGGCTGGAGGGGATTCACTTTCATCAGTGAAGCTGGGTGATTCAGCAAACCTATTTGTTAGCAAATGTTTTCAATTCTGGTCCTTTTTAGGTTTGCTGAATCACCCAGCTTCAGTGATAAAAGTCTATCCTCTCCAGCCTTGGAGAGCTTTAACAAATCAGGACCATTGTGTTTTAGTGCATTTTAGCCCTTTGTCGAAAGGAGCTTTGTACATTCACACTGTTGAAAAAACCTTCCCAATTAAATTGGATGCAATTGTCATTGTCTCACATTTTGGAAAACATTTGTCTGTGTTAATAGTCTGCTAGCAATAGTAGATGTGCATGACAGGGAATTTGGCATAATACGAAATGAAGATAAAAGGAAGTAAACTTAGAAGTTAGAAGCATCCCATTGATATAAACACATTCCAATGCTACCTATATGGCTTAAAAGCTTCTCTTGATTTTTAAGTTAAAAAAGTGGCCCAGTGTTTGATAGCAAAGAGCAGTAGACCATCCATACATCAGAAAAATAGGATTGAAATTGCTAAATGACCAGTATGATTGCCCAGTGCTTCAAACAAAGAAAGCATGGGAACTAAAAAAGGTATTTATAGAACAAAGACATATTAAAAAAGCAACATGCAAGAGATTGTTTAAAATAAGCTGTCAAAATCACTATACATATCCAATTATTAGCAATGTATGTTTAATTGGAGTTGGAGAAGAGTAGTAAGCATATTTAAAAAGTATGTTTGTGCTGAGCTCATTACATAGACTGTGCTATATAACAGCATAGGCAACACTAAGTAGACCATTAATCAAAGTGTATATTGCTTCATAAGACTTTAGATTTTCTTGGTTCATACCCTGCTACTGCAATAACATACAGAGGTAACCTGATAAAGTGTGTTCATTTTACAGAAATGATCATAGCCTTTTTTTTTCTTTTGGGCCCCTTTCATCAAAATAATGCAAAAACTGCAGACATTGTCTTTCCACAACCATTTCAACACAAGTATGCTTAAAAAAAATATAGAGGAAGTCTGGATCTATAAATTAGGTTTAAAAAGACACTTTGTGAATGGTGCTAGTGGAGTGTTACATTTTGTTCATTAATTTGTAACTACATTCATTTACGTGGTTTTGGGATTTGGGGGTGTTTTTGCTTAGGTGAATAATCAATGTACATATCTCTACAGATGGTGCCACTTTTAATGTGTTTTTATTTATAGTTTAACTTTCCATTTGTGGAAACCTACTTGGTTAAGGAAGTAAAGTTACGCATAAGAAACAATGTTTGTGATAGCAAAGACGTGTATGAATCCAATGTTGAAGTGCATTCTGTTTGGAGTGAAGATGCCCATCCATGGAATATTGATGGAGACTTACTAGAAACATCCTCTGAGGTTCAAATCAGGTGAGTGCCAGCAGTAGGTTACGAACTGTGGTTTTATGATAAACATATAAAAATAGGTAGCCAACTTTGCTTCTGGACCTTTTGAATCTACAAAACATGAAACAAATTACTAAATAAAGCCCAACCGTGGGCATCATTTAGCCTAAAGAGGAACCAGCTCAGGACTACAGAGCAGGGAGTCTGTAGGGGATATTACAGGAGATGGTAAATGTTGCAGCCAGAGCTACTTTGTGTAAACAATTTTGCATTTTTGCCTAAAGTATATCCTAAGAGCAAGAAAATTATATATGGCAGCTTACCCACCTTTATATCTGGTGGCTTTTCTTTCCTAATGATAAATATAACTGATTTTTTAATGTAAGATTTCTCTGCTACATTCTAATTAGTGTCTGGGTCCCTGTTAGGGAAAACCACTCTATTTCTTATGACTTTGTCCCAAATGTTAGGATAATTGTGAAATTTTGACTTGCCACCAGAACAAGAAGGGTGGGTACCTTTTTCAGTGGAGTCAAAGAGAAGATTTCTCTCGTGCAGAAGATATCTTCCAAGTACAGGAAGTAAAGGATCCTATTTAAGGTCTAATAGTTGATGCAAATGTGGGAACTTTTATTTTTTTTTTTTTTTTTTTAAAAAAGACAGATGCCTCACATGTGATACTCAGGTTGCATCTTTTATTTTTCTTTAACAATAAAACTGATATCTTCATCATAGTAAAGACAGACCCTTCCATGGCTGGCCTGGACAGACTTTACTTTATTATTATAAGTGTTTATATAATGCCGACATATTACGCAGCATTGTACAAAGTCCATAGTCATGTCACTAGGTGTCCCTCCAAAGGGCTTAAAATTTAATGACCCCACCTTAGACTGTATTAAAGACATATGACTAAGGTCACTTTTGGGGGGAAGCCAATTAACCTAGCTGCGGTTTCCTTCCACATTTCAAAAACGTGGAGTACACGGAGGAAAACCACGCCAACACAGGGAGAACCTGCAAATTCCATGCAGATAGTGTCCTGGCTGAGAAATTCGAACCTGGGACCTAGCACTGAAAGGCCCAGAGTGCTAACCACTGAGCCACCGTCACTTTAGCTAAACATTGCCCTACTGTAATAATATCAGGTTTAGTGGAAACAATTGTTATGTAGAATTAAAAGTTTAGTCTGCAG
>NC_092864.1:51839648-51842708 GCF_032062135.1 Pyxicephalus adspersus | reverse complement strand
TTATTGTAAAAATTGGCTTTTGACAGTTTATATAGTCACATGCTGCATTAGTTCATTGTGAGCTATGATAGAGACGTTCAGTGATAAGTTATAATCAGCAAGTTAATGCAATGTCAAACAATACTAAGGTCCACATGATGACTGTAGGACCACAGAAATATGTAGCCCAACAGAAATTTGAGTATACATGTTGACTCATGCAATTCATATTTGAGCTTGTTTTTAAAAAATTAAAAATGGACCATTCCTGCCAGAGGAAAAGGTTCTTTGTACATGGGCCCCCTTATGCGGTTTGCATTTACTTTCAATGTACCCCCCTGCCTTTCATGCTCAATATATATAGTCTAGCAGCCAGAGTCTTACCCTGTAAAAATTACACAGTGTTGTTATTTTGGTGTAAGGGAACATGTTCTACTCCCCACGACCCATTTGGTGTCTGACTGCCACATGAGGGCGGGAAAAAAGTGTGCTGAGCACTAGGCCATTAGTGACTTAAAATAAAGCTTTCCCTATAGGAAAAGAAATATCCAGCCAGGACTGCATTGAAGGGAAGATTGCTGGATCAGTACTGAACATAAATATTTCCAGGCTATCTGTACTCAAGGGAGTAGGAGGATTTATTGAAAGACAACTTCAATAAAAGTAAAGCTGCATCATTCCAGCTAAGTATGTTAATAGTTCTTTATATTATTTATTCCTAGTTAATATCCAAAAACATTTTGATATGGGTTTGTTCACATGAAACCATTGCTTTACACACAGCTGTACTGTAAACTCAGTGGTGGCAACAATTTTTTAATGCTGAACTAAAAATGCAGCTTATCAATTACCTGTTTACTTTTTATTTACGATTCTAGTTCCCAAATTCCTATTTACATATAGTGCCTCAGGCACAGCTAGAGGGAACTGCCAGCAAAACAATGCCAGAGTAGTTTCAAACTGCAGAGATGGTAATTCAGTCCGACAGATGTACATTAAAAAAATTATATATACTATAATCTGAAATATTAACTAATATTGCATTATGTGAAGGTGTGCTTGATGATTTTCAGAAGAATTCAGTATTCTGCTTAGTGTTTTGTTCTAAATAAAATACAATGTGCTTAGAGGACAATATTTCCTAGCAGGTATAACTCTTTAGCTATGACCTAAAGAACAATCAATTGCTGTGTGCAAATGTAAGACACTTCAGAGCTAGAAGGATAAAGAAATATTCATGTTAGCTGTATATACTGTGTTTAAAACTATCAAGCACAGTAAGACCCCAGCCTGGTGGTAAACATAGAACATCCTCCTTCCTGCTGTTTCCTTTTCGTTATCATTCTTAACTTGCTATTTTGCTGAAAGCGTATGCTTCACAACCACTTCCCCTAAAGTCTACACTGCAAAGAATGGGGAACTCAAATGTGGAATTCAAGTGCCATGGCTGCTTGAATAAAAAATTCTCATGACAGCAGTGGACTTTATGAAACATGACAAAAAATACATTTTCTCAACTAGGGTGGCTATGCTCATAACCTGCACTGGAGCTTTGCAGGAAGCACAGTTGCTACCCAGACAGTGTTTCAGTTCACAGGAAGTGACAAGGATGCTGCATTTCAGGCAGGGTTACCAGGTAGTTTCTGTACTTGCTGAAAATGTTTTTAGCCTGCAAGCTGAAAACTGAATGTTGTGTTTAACCTCCCTAACTGGAGCTGAATACTGATTGAAAGGCTTCAGTAAGAAGCTTGGTGTACAGACTGTTTTCATGTACGCCGATTTAGACTTAGGGGCTAAGATACTTGGGTGATTTTAATCTCCTCCTATGACTTGTAGCCATTGACTGTTTTAGCTGACATCCAACCAGGGCTACACAGGAGGTTTTTAGCAGCTGAAACATGTTACTTAAAGCCTTAAACAGAACAAATGGCTCTGATGGAGTAACCTGGAGTGAGGTAGAATGCCTGGTGCTGCCACCAAACACCTGAGCCTTAGGACAATCATCCTATTTCTCTACCCAACGTAAAGCCTTTCATTCTCTACTCAAATGAAACTCCTCTGTCATATGTACATCATCAATTTATATTATAAATATATATTTTAATTACATTCCTATTGTGTTCATAAAAATCTTGTGTAACATTCCTGAGATCCGTAGTTACATGTACATACTTACAAAGGCCACAGTGCATTATCTATCTTGAAATAAAAATCTTTACAATGAATCACAGGTCCTAAACCTACCTCCACAAGATACCAATAAATAGTCTCTAAAACCATCCTTTTTCTTTGGTCAAACTGTTTGCAAGTTCCATTTCCTTTCCATCTTAGATGGAGATTACATTTAGTTAAAAGTCCTAAAAAAAATTATTGTTCTTCCTTTTCATCTTGTGTTAGAAAACTCCAACTTTCTTTCCTGTCTCTGTCTGTTTCCAGCATCTTGTAATTTCTTTTAAAGAAGCCCATCTGAAAAGTGGATAAAAATAAGGTGTTTAGTGTATATTATAAACGGCAGACAGCAGATATATAAAAAAAAATATATATATATTAAATTATGAAGTGCTAAGGAACATGAGATGTATGTTAACATAGTTATATACATCTGTCAACAAGAAATCAGAATGTGAGAGAAGGTGCTAAACCTCACTCAAATGACACATTTGGCAGCTCCGTTTTAAAATATTCAGCATATGTTATTCCTAAATATGTTTTGCATTATGTACTTTATTTGTGAGAAATTCCCAGTTGCTACAAACCTATATTAGTTTATTAAATACAATTTTAAAAGAACAGTGTCCCTGACTTCATTTTTTTTCAAGATGCTTTAAAAGAAACTTGGGCAATAAAAACTCTGCATGCCTAAGCAGAGATGACTTGTTGGGGAAAAATACATACCAAAATGTGAACGAAGATAGGGACATGTTAAAATTATACGTGAACTTTGACTTTTCCTCTGAAAATCACTCATTCCCACCTGATCAGGTTGTCCGTCACATTAAAAGCCCAAAAGAGTCTTGGAAAATGTGAAACTAAGGTTTAATTCTACAACAATGTTTGAAGTTTGCCTATTATGTAAGTTGC
>NC_092864.1:51808763-51838293 GCF_032062135.1 Pyxicephalus adspersus | reverse complement strand
TCAGAGCAAGCAGCTTAAAGGGTCTGATTCTAAAGTATGCTATCAGATTCTATAGTATGCTATCTGTAAGACTTTAAACATCTGTTTATTTATGGGAAGGACATATATAATATAACACAGTAAATGGATAAACAATAAATTACAATCATTATTTGAGTGGATATGCTATATATCAGTAGTTGAGTGGATAATAACCAGACACAGAAATCACAATTTCCATGAACCTTGGCTGTTTTTCTAGATCATCATTACAAAGTAGACAGTATGATTCCCATATATGGTAAGTTACATCATTAATTTGTTTATAACTGGCTTGTCAACAATATAGTGCCCTTCCTGACATTACCTGATAGGCAGAAAATGGAATTGTCTAGTGGTGAAATAGACAGACTACATTGTTCTGGGCAAAGCGGAAGGGCACCAGACTGGAAGTGCCAACCTTTTTGTTCTGTGCATGCTGAATTATTATGTAGCCTTACTCCATCATTATGGTAGTCCATCCTAACAGGAAAGACTAAAGTTGATGGAATGGGAGAGAAAAAGGAGTTCAAAGAAAGCTTCACATTACAAGAAACTGAAACTAAAATGTTTTCATGGGGGTTGCAGACAGTAAAGTAAATAGGGTACTTGCACACCCAAGCTGATAAATCAAAATTATAATTTGAATGATTTTTTCCCCACACTCGAATATGTGCTGACCGCACTGCCAAAAACAAGAGATATCATGCTGAATTTACAACCTCTATCCTCCCTTTCCCGGATTACATTTATATTTCTTACATGTGCAGATTGTTGCTGATGAAGGTTGGTAACTCTTTGGTTCTCTCCAAATGTCACGTCTGCTCTTGTCACAAATTGCAGCAATGAAGAAGCTTCCTGAAATGTGCCAAAATCAATCAAAGTATTGTTGTTGACTACACAGTAAATTAAATTTATAGTAAACATTAGATTAAAAACATTTTTATAAAATGCCTTTGACATGATATCTTATAATTGTACATTCTGACCTAAAAACATACCATTTATAGTCCTAGTCAGATTAACTCATGACCACAGTAAATTCTCACTGCTGTAATAAACTCTTTACTCTTTTACTCTTTAAAACACTTTACATCAGGGGTCTTTTATATAGGTACTCAGCCTGGTCTGGTAAAAGTGCCATTTCTAATGTGGTAATGTATAAATTTGGCCTCCTATTATGTAAAAACTGTGCTGCATCACCTAAATATATGGTATTAACACAGTTTTTTCTTAGCCCCCCTGTAAAGGTATACAAATACCTCCGGTCCTTCTAGCCCAGTTTTCTGTGAGGGTTTGGTAATGATGTTCACTGCCACTTAATACATAGATCCATCTTAGCAGATCCACGAACGATCGTATTACAAGTAATGGGGAGCAAGCTCAGTGGGGTACAGTTCTGTGATTCTCCTCCCTTCATAGAGCAGAACAGCACTGTATTGTCATTGAAAAAGGATCGGGAATGATCCTTTCCAACGACAACTATTGGACAGGTGTGTATGTAGCCTTACTGAAACTATTCCACTGTGTGTCAGAGAGAGAAAGAATGTGCACACATGGCTCAGCGAGGACGTTTTTTGGTCATTTTGCAGCTTGTTTATAAATGAATTTGGTCATACATCAGCATTGAGTTTTCAGTGGTATCACCAGATGATCAGAATCTGACAAGGGTAGTTTTATATGTATTACAGCAACACATTTTATTCTTCTACCTACCATTTCCAGAAGAGCGTGGTTTGTTTCCACCTTGACTTCCACAACAACCTCGTGTTCAAATTCCATGTCTCCAAATGGGCATGTAATATGTATGCAAGATGGATCATCTTTAAAGCAGTACTAAAAAAATTGACAAATACTTATGTTATTAAGACCCAACATATATTCATTGTAAGCATCACCAGCTTTTTTTTAGCAAGGCAAAAAAACAATCTGCAACCACCTTTCATTTTTCTGTGCTCCCTGAAGTGATGAAAATGTAAATGTAGGTTACTTCACTTTGCACACTATCCATTCTCTTACTAATCACTGAATATTTCTGTAGCATTGTTATATAAAGTTGCAATAATACAAACATTTTCATTCAAATATTTTCATTCAAATAATATGTTTTTAAATATCCCCCTAACTAATAAAATAATAAAAAACACAAAGAAAATGCTAAATACTAACCAAGTGTCTTTTCCCAGATCTTGAAAAGAAGTCAACTAAATCACCAAATATTGCAGTAGATGGTGTGTCACAGACATCTGTTATAGTTTGATAATGGCAACTTCCTGTAGAGGTCTAAATAATAAATATTAATTAGTGTTAACTTTATAATACTTTGGCCTAATACACAATTTCTGAGGAAGCATTATGCACCCTGAAAACAACAAAAACGAGCACCTTACAGAAAACAGTTCAAAATTTGGCAAAATTTCTCATGCTGAAAGTATTAGTAGCCACACATCTAGTAATCATATGGCTCGTAAATATAACATTTAATTGGATCTACATTATTACAGTTTGTATTATGACATAGCACTTACCTTAATATCCAAAACATTAAATAACTTGATGTCACTTGGAGCAAATGTGTTAGGTAGGCTAATCTCAAATACAGCATTTGGAACAAGACTTGGTCCAACATTGATCACCTAAATAACAAAGACATAAAAAGACAGTTCAGTGAATGTTGGCCGATTGACAAAAGACTGGTAATAGTATCCATTCTCCATACATGTTACTTAGCCAATAAATTAAAAAATAGGTATAAATACCAGTGGTCTTAACATTAACATTTACAACTTACTCTGGTGAAGAAGTAATAACTGTACCACAGACAGAAGAGAGCAGGGATGGGTTATTGGTAATAGGGGTTACCAGTAAGGTGGAGTGAGTCAGGGAGGGTAGAAATAAGGGCACATAACATTGTCTATCAAAACCCACCAATTCACAAAGAATTTCAATGTGTTGAAAAGTCTACTTGAACAAGAAAGAGAATTCATGGGGGGGGGGGGGGGGACTGCTCCAAAGAAAACCTTTAGTTGTCTGTGGGATAAGTTAATATATGCAATAGGTATCAGTGGGTTAATCAAAATGTCTTAATCAAAAGAAGAATATGGCATCGCCCATGATGGAACAGAGGTGAGAATGGTCTGGGTTTAGTTAAGCTGTAAGGCAGGCATGTCCAAAGACTATCCCGGGGGCCAATTGCAGCCCATGTTCAGATTTCCACCGGCCCACAGCCTCTGTCATCACAGGGAATCTCCTACGTCATTATAGTGGGCGTATGCTGTGCGGGACCACGCCCACTCTGATTTCACGAACGTGCTCTGCACGGAGCCCGCACTGACACAGTACATAGGGAATCCCTCACGTCACCCCGGTGGGCGTGTGCTGTACGGGGCCCACCCAAAAAGTTTGGACACCCCTGCTTTAGGGCAAAATAAGTTATTTTCTAATTGAAAGACAATGCTATTAAGGATATTGGGTTTCATTACTTCTTAGACATCCATGAAAATAAGGCTGACAGGCAACTTTTGAGGATAGATTGAGATGGGATGGTCCTAAAATGTGGAGGCCATAGACACAGATTATAAGCAAAAGTTTTTGATTTGAGTTCTGATTTACATATAATTGCTCCATCTATGGACTAACCCTGACTTTCTTGCCGAAGCATTACTTCCTAGTAAACAGTTTGCATGGATGAAAATCATTGGACTGGCAATTACCTTATTGATAATAGTACTAAAGTTCACAATATTTATTACTAGCTATCTCTTTTCTTAAATAAAATTAACATTCCTACATACAAATGTTGTATATTTACATCATAATTAAAATAACCAATATATTGAAAATATGGTACATACTTTGAATGTATAGTCTATTGTTTCCTTGATGCATGAAATCTTCTCATCATCTGGTGGGCCATAGACAAATGATACTGGAGATACGGAGCTAAATTACCAAAGAAAACAAATTAGTCAAAATTTCATGAAGAATTTATAATTAGTAAAACTGTTGGAGGAGCCACATGACTATAATTGCAGTGTAGTGATTAGTATGCATGGTATTTACATAAAGGAATGATAAAACGTACAGATATACAAACATACAGCTAAGGCTGCCAGGTAATTATACATAAAAAAAAGTGTTTGTTTTTAACTATATTATAATAATGAGTTATTTACATCTAAATAATTAGAATAATCTAGGTACTAAGTCATCTATATAATGTAATCTAGTACTGACTGGAATATGACATGGTACAGAGTTTAATTTTACACTTGTTTGGGGCAACAAATGGACTAGATATGTTATCATTGCATTTTCATTTACCCAGCTTTGATTCACAGGTTATCCAAACTAATAGAAATGGCAAGGAGGCCATTTTATATATCTAGAAATGTACAGGTTTGACCTCCTTGGATGTATACCTATACACTGTCACTAAAAGCCAATGTGTCTCTGGCTGCTACTAAACCAAATGCACCACATAACCAACACTCCATGGCTGTGTCAGGTAACACTTTAACTTACCCAAGTACATTAACATTGACCTCGTATCTTGTTGGAATGATGAAAATGGCTTCATTGTTCAGTAGAGAGTCCTTGTTTAACTCATTTTCACTGCAAGTTTAAAGAAAGGAACGTTAGTGTAATAAAAATCATGACACAATGTAATACAGATTTTTGGCTGAATTTTGTATGGAGTATAACAGCAGAGCAAAAGGTAATCTATCTGCACAATGGGGATGGGGTAGAGAGCTCTACAAATGACTTCTAGGAAAGGTCCTGGAAAGTTTTGACATGTCCTGAAATATCCTTGCTGCCTACTTTAGGAGAGACTCACCTGGAGATGCCAATTCTTAATAGTAAGTATAATTTTATATATTTCTGGGCATGGAGGTACATGGTATCACACATTTCAGCTCAAGACTCGAAGAGTTGAATACACACTATAAAGGAAACCTGTACAGAGGGAAGTATGTAAGCAGCCATTTCCACCGAAGAGGAATACTTGAGTTTATGTCTGCTTTACTGCCCTTTTCCAGTTGCATTTTTATTTGCAGTGAGGGAAGAAAACATCCTAAAAACTAGACCTTTGTTTGCCTGCAGATTTGTTTTTTTTAATTTGAAGTTTTATTGGATGGATTCATCATCAGGTCAGAATAATATACAACAATAGTAGGTTAACAATGCCTGCAGATTTTTAATATTTTTCATACTGTGCTTGCTTATTTGTATTGCTTATAATATAATGAAACAAATTATATTAACAGAAGGAAAGAATATCTTTGTATGCCTTATATCATGCTTCTCAGTCTTACCAGTTCACAGTAACATTGATTACAAGATCTTCTTCTGCTTTGCTGAGCGAGCTGGCATCCAAGAGAAATGAGAATTCTTGCTGTAAAATCAAGAGCAGGTCAATGTTATTACTGAATTAGATTTCTCATATAAAACTAAAAGGTGCTTTCTTTAGAAAACTCCCTGTTCTTTTGTTCTCTTTAAGGGGAAGTAGTTTAAGGATGACAGCATACAAAAGTTACAAAGAAAAACCTAATCAGAGGGTCAGAGAGCAGTTTTTCAGGTGCTGTTCAACACTTTTCAGATACAAAGCACTTACTAATGTCACAAAGGAATCCCCCATGTATTTTTTCCATTCCTCATGTGCCAGCAAGGAGTGTGCAGATAGGTGGAATTAAGTTAAGCTTTGCATTGTCCAGACACATGCTTGGGGTAGATACAAGACCCAGTATTGCCTAACCACAGTAGATAAATCCTTTGCTCGCATATAGGTATATGATCTGTGTATCTAGCCAGTTCTCTAAAATTATTTTATTTCTGAGTTTGATTTAAATAAATTCAAACAGTTGACTTCTCTGGAACCACAGGTCCCAGCATGGGCAGAGAATTAGCAACAAGTTTCTATTCTAGATCTATACCAATCAGTAGTGCACAGCAGGAGTGTAAGCACAGAGATGTGCGATCACAGTTCACGCTCCAGTCTCCGCTGTGCACCTCTGTGTATGACACTCATCCTCCCTGCTGACACTCTCGGGTGTGACATTCCTAAGTGCAAATTGCTCACACATTCTTGTGCTACTCCTAATGCCATTTTGAAGCAATTTGCCACCTCTGTATCTAAAAACAAATGCTGATCAAAGCTAATTGTGGAACCAGAACTATATTTTACATTTTTTAAATTACGACTCATAAAATATGTATTTAACATGTCACAGATGACCAATAACAAAGGACCAGAACAAAAAAATTGTATTTGCTGATTTTTTGCATCAGGCTCATATTATTTTTTATTAGATAATATGTATTATGGAGTCAATATCTTCTATAAATTTACTATTTATTCTGTCTTTCCTGTGTCACAGAAGACGGTACATAAACCAGTACTCTCATATCATTCAGCCCAATTCTTTACATACCTTTGACAGTGAATCAACAAACAAATGACCAACGCTACACTCCAGTCTCGTCATCTGATTTTCTTCTTCATGAAAATCACAGGATATCTGGCATTAACAAAGCCACAAACATGTTTTAAAGGATGCTACAGAATGACTGTAAATGTTACTTTCTGAAAAGTGTTTGCTTTTAGGTATATAGAAAAACAATGTGACTGTTATGGGGGTTAGTTTAGGTTTATTCTTCCAACAGAGATGCACTGTAGAGGAGCACTATGATTTCATATACATTTACATTTGTAAAATTGTAATTTTTAAAAGTGCACACTTAAAGTGCAGCTTTCAGTAAAATTAGGGTCTTTGTAGAGGAACTTCTGAATGTATTCTTCTTTAAAGAAGACAGTCCTAAAAAAGGATATACATCAGTCCTTGCTGAAGACATACATACACCAGCAAGAGTGCATCCAGGTGATGGTAAGTGGCTGCAAAGGGCCAGAAGAACTGACAAGCTGCAAAAACAGTATTTGATAAATAGCAAACATTTTGGATACACAATTCTTTGTGGCAATGGACACTATGGGTCTGATTTATTTAAGCTTTCAAAGACTGTAGAGGGTTCACTTTTTATCGGTGAACGTGGGTGATCCAAAAAACCTGAACCTTTGCTGGATTACCCATGTTCAATCCTCTCCAGCCTTGAAAAGCTTTAATTAATCAGGCTCAATGTACCAGTTGTATGTGTTTTGCACTGAAAGACCATTCATTACAATACCTTGCTGTTTTATTACTGTAAACTTGTAAGTTCCTCTGGGGTGTGTACTAACCTGATTGGATTTATATAGTCAAAAGCAGTGGCCCCAAACTTTTTTTTTTTAAGTCCTATCAAGTGCTTACTGCAGCTGGTTATTTCATAGGACAACCTAGATGAAAATATAAGGCTCAGTGGATGTCCAGAAAGTTCCTCTACAACCTACATACTCCTGTAGTAAACCAGGAATGGAACAAAATGTAAAAGCCATGCTTCTATCATTTTGCAGTGAAGATTCACTTTTAGCCAAATCGTGCCAGATGGCGCACACCATACCAGAACATCCAATGCAAATGTGGCAGCTTCTATGTGCCTACTGCAATCCTTCTCAATATCAATTAAAGGAAATGGGGAGGAAATCTTCTACTGCACCTAGCACCTTAATCTACCAATCTTTGATTTACCATTAAACAGGAACCTCATTAGGCTTTGAATGGCAAGCAGCACTGCTGGCAGACCTGCACAGATATGGGTATGAGTTATCAGATGGGCAGGATGGTATATTTGCTGGTATTAGATCTGTCTGGAAATGATGTAAACTGTAAACAATGAGCAGAATAAAAAGATGCAACTCTCAATCTTTCATATAGATTACCATTGTGACTGTCTGAACAATTGACACACTCACTGCTCCCCTCAAACTGCATGGCTGCTGCAAAACTTTACAGATAATTTGCTAAAACATTAGTACAGAAAACACACAGCTTTTCTTACAAATGTTTCCAAATGACGAACCTCTAGAGGACAGGCATTTTCCAACAGCCAAGCCTAGCACTTTGGGAGGCCGGGATTTGGACTCAACAGGACCTCTAACAGCAAATGTGAGTGAAAACTCCCTGCTGCTCCACATTACAATGGCCCTGTCTACATCTACACATCCAATTATTACAAGATGATATTCTGCCTTCCATGATCTACATTATCCTAAAGAAAGGATAAAGGATGCCATGGCTATTTCTGATGAGTGTAGATAACATTCCTTTTTCAATTAAGTGTAATCCTCCTTCTGTCTGGACACCATTAGTCTAGCAATATTGGGCTGATAACAGTGATACTGTGCAAGTGTGAATGTGTTATCTCAATAAGTAGCATATCCCTAGTCTGCACTGACTGCAAATGTCAGGAATGTTAGCACTAGCTAATTGACTGATAACCGCTAGTGATACAAACTACTTCCCACTCAATCATTCTGCACGTTGATTTATAGAGGATTCGAGGAAAATTATATTTTTTTATTTAAAAATTGATCCATCACCATTATGATTTCAGCAGCAGAATAACATTTTTATGACTTGCAATCCCCTCAATGAAATTTCTAACTATAGTTTCTTGTGATGACCTTTGTTTTACCACATTATATGCACAAATAAATTCTACTACAAATATAAACAACTACATGCAAAAAATAAAAATCCTGGGAAAGCACTGGTATTGTTTTTTTAGTGTGTGAAAGTATAGCTAGAAATGACAAAGCATGTGGTGCAAACACCAGGGATGCATTCTGCAGGCTTCAGAATCGATATAACGATTATTCCTCCAATGACTTCACTTATTCCTGCAGGGTGATGGCTCTTTTTGCCTGCCAGAGACATGGATCCTTCTTTAATCCCTCCTCCAGCAGACTTAAGGCCCCGGTGGTCCCCAAGATGAAGTCACAGCAATGAAGCAATACAGTCAGACAATGCAGCTACAGAAGGAGGGGGTGGACAGAAGAACTTGCTCAAACAGAGTACTCCTTCCTTCTAAACCAATCTTGTACCCAAAAAAAGCCATAAAAGTACATAGTGTGCATTTGATTTCTCCTATCTCTCCCCTTCAGATTTTACAGACAATTCCTGGCTGTCAAAATACCAGCCTGAATATTACATCCAGAAGTTAATTCTAGTCACCAGGGATAGGTAGGTGATTTTTACAAAAGGTTTATATGCTGAAAAATTAGGACTTTCAGGGCCCAGAACATTTAGTTATCATACATCTATTCAAACAATCCTCCTCTCCACTATGGCAGGTTTTGTTTCCAAAAGATATAACAAAAGAATATCTAACCAGGTAGATAGACTAACAGACTGCTTTCAATGAAATTCATTTTATGGACAGGAATATATAGGCCAAAGCTGGCAACATGTCATATTTAGCATAAACCATATTGAGAAGGTATCAACTGTAGATTTGGAGTTTTCCATTAAAATCATGCTTACATTGCAGAAAGAATACATAATGAAAAGATCTTTAGTACAGAAGATTGGGTTAATTCAGCATGAAATGTTGGAATAATTCTGAAAAAATATCTATTGTAATCAAACTCACCCTGGGAAGGAAATCTTTCCTGAGACCTGTAGATCAGCAGAACAGTTTGCCAAAGCACAATATCTTGCAAAGGAAACCTAAAAAGATAAAAATAATGGTAATTCATAAGTTATTCATACAGTCAGAAAACATAATACTAAGATATGCGTTACCAGTCTAATAGGAATATATAAATTAATTAAATTGCAGAAAACATTTATCTCTTAACTACTATGTATTGTCATTTTACTTGTATCATATACTTGTAATGATCAATCCCCCCACCCAACAAGTAGTATTTAAATTTTTGGTAGGTGCTGGACAGAAAATCAACCCATGTAAGGACTCCGAAGACCACATTTGCATTTTCCATACTAAAAGGTAAATGAGATGTCTAAAGAAAAGAGAAAGTTTCTTAGTAATGACTTTGATGTCAAGTATCTAACAACCGAGACCCACCATAGAAAACAGTTATTGATGGTTAGCCTAACACTGCTGTTTCAACCAAAATCCTTAATTCTCTGTTTTTGGTTGAAATGGGAGTGTTAGGTCAATCATTGACAATAGTTTTCTATGGGGGATCCTGGTTGGTAGATACTTGGCCATAGTGTTAGACACTTACTGGCCATAAAACTATGTACCCAAACTGTCACAATTTCTCACTGCACAACAGAGTATCACCAACACCTAATGACAGATCTCGTCTAAAGTTCTAAAGTGGGGGAAGAATGCTTTTCACATTTGCAAACCAATACAGAAAAGATCCAATAGCAGGATAAAAATAAATGACAGTAAACTTTACGGAGGCGCATTTATGATTTGTTATGACATGAATAAATGAAAAGAGGTGAACCGCCCACCCAGAACAATTAGGCTAGGAATTGACAGGTCCCAGTTTCCTGGGAGATATAAATGAGTCTGGTATTAGTAATATAAAGCCATCTGGCTTATCAAACGAAGGTACATATTAATGCCTAGCATTTTCTAAGTAAGGCTGCATGTTATAATGCAAATAATACAATACACTAATTCCCACAATAAATCACACGAATAGGATGAACCAAGTCTGGTGTCTTAGGTTAGTGTTTATTGGAGAACCCTTTTAATTCCTACAATTGTTCAAGTTATAATAAATATTATTTTTTATTTAAACAAAAAAAAAAAGTGTCATTAATTATGCCACTAAAATACTGCCATATACAATTTATGGTATTGCATAAATATGATCTTGAAGACGAACTGACTACTTAAGCCAGGCACCGGTGTCATCACAAAGGGGTTGTGAGGGGCCTCAGTCAATTGCATACCCCAACATGGAGGGTGGAGAGTCTGGGGTGAAGGAAAAATAGGGATGTTGAGGGGTACAGCTTGACAATAATTTATTCATTCAATGAATGAGTCAATAACAGATTCTGTGCTGTTTTTACACTGGAATATAGATAAACCTTGGTATATAGATTTCATTAGCTTCATTAAATTAATACCCACAGCAGTAACCCCGAGTGTGACTCGGTGTAAGAAAAATATGCTAGAAGCCGTAACCCCATGTCACACTCGGGGAAGCTAAAACAGCGAAGATCAATAGTAAATTCAGCCTTACCTGATCCACCGGCGTCCTCCTTCATCCTCCATCGTCCCTGGCGTCTCCTCTCTTCCTCCAGTCGGTGCCTTCTCCATTCAATGATTCACTGGGAAGTTTGCGGTGATGCCGAAACGTGCGGACGTTCCGTTCAGGGTGTGTCAGGAATTTCAAATCTATTTGTGTTGCATTCAATACAAAATAACTGTATTGAATGCAATACATTGGATTTATATGTGTAAAATGAGTAAATTGGCTTTCATGAACATTTATTTTACAGTATATATAATAGTATAAGATTTATTTATTTTTTTAATTTATTTAATTTATTATTTTGACATGATTTTCTGTTTCAAACTTTATTATACTCATACTAATATATTATACTGTAAAATATTTTTTCATGAAAAACAATGTACCACTTTTAGACATAGAAATCCGGACAGAAATGAACCGCCCAGGAGGTTAAGCAAAAGCCTGGAAATGCTGTGCCTCTCTGCCCACATGTTTAATTCATTTCAGGAAAAGAAGCATGGTGCTACCAGTTCCATATTGCCTCATGAGGATAATATGGCTGTTCATTTTTTAAGCTATAGCCCCATGATAATTCTGTGTGGAGACTTGCTGCTAGTATATACACAGATTTCCCATGTAAGCTTTGACAGGAAACACACAATGAGGCACACAAACTATGGTTACATGACTTATTTAATTATGTTGGACGGCTGGCAATGAAAGCAATCAAAGTGTGGTGACCACAGAAACCAGATTACTACCATCCTATCTCAAAAAGTTGATAAATATTTGTAATGGTTTGTAGTGGTTGCTGCATGACAACTAGTTTTGTACTCTTTTTTATTATATGCAGAAATTTATATTTAATCAGGATATTTACTGTTTTTTAGTTGATGCAATGATCTTTTATTTTAGGTTTCCAGGAATCTACTGTGTAAGTTACAGATATTTTCTTGATTAATTGACTATAAATACTAGTTTATGTCTTAGGGGTTCTAATAGCAAGATAGCTCCAAATTGGTCTTTTTATTCTTCATCCCGTTAAAGGAGGGGAAATGACAATGGAGTTGACTTACTGACTGGGTTAGCTAAACCCAGTGTATACTCACCTGTCCCCATTTCATTGCGAGCGCCACTACCTTCCTACTTTGTCTCTTTATTATTCCGACCATGATGATTGGTCCAGCATTTGCGGCTCAGCAAATTTTGACAGCAAAGACAGCCATCAGGAAGGTACGAATGTCTAATAAAGATGGGTCATTGCCTGTCCTTTCTGCAATAATGCCCTGCCTGATGCCACATTTTTAAAGGGGAACTTTAGTTCATGGTAGGCTGTAAACTATTGCTACGCAAGGCATAATTACATTTTTCAATATTGTAAAAAATCACTACGAAACTAAATCACTTGCAAAGAATCACAATTTTTGCTTGGCAAGTTTGGGTTGCCAGCACTTCAATTTTGCAGCACCAGGAATCCATATTTGAATATCAGGTAGGACACAATTTGCATGGGCATTTAATATACAGATGTATGCTTTCCCTGTGTTTGTGTGGGTTTTCTCTGGGCACTCTGGTTACCTTCCCCCATCTCAAAAACAAAATATTAGTTTAAATGCCTTCTCTGTAAATTGGCCTTAGACTATTTGCACCATATAAATAGATTATAAAAAATAAATGCAGCAAAAACAGAGCAGCTCTAGCTGTATTCTGCACAATGTTGAACTTTTATTTTGCTGAGAAATAGTTTCATTAAGGGACAGGATAAAAGTAGAAAATTCCTTTAGACTAATGAACTCTTGTCCAGATGACTGAATTTCTGAAATAATTCATTTAGTATCAGAAGAGTTCATTGTGTCACATTCTTGTTTGTTATCAAGATAAGGAAATCCTGACCGTGTTTATCTTAACCCAGTATCATCTGCTATTCTGTTGCTGTTTTTCTCTGTGTCGGATAACCATTTTAGTTCCTTATATCTAGGTCATCTTTTAAAACTATGACCTCTTTTACGATTCCCATCCTTTCATTCTTTAAAACAGGATATATTACCCGCACACAAAACCCATACTTCATCCAAATTTTATGCAACATGCTAAGTGGCTCAGGAACAGGGGCTTCACGGAGTCTGAATATGTGCGGATTCTGCCAGCAGCTCCCTTACTTCTAACACCACAACTCCACCTTGGAGTTTCAGTAACTTCCAACTATAAAAAGGATTCATGCTCATCTGGCAACGGTCATTTATCCCAAGTATGTTGCAGTGAAACATATTTCATATTATCTAGTTTATACAAAGTTTCTTGCATTGTCAGAAATTTAGAGATCACAGACAATGTGGGAACTCTAAGGACACCTTCATAGTCTAAAGGCTCATTTAACACAAATTTGGCTACTCACTGTGAGCATTCATTTAAAGTTACAAGGCACTCTTTGTATATGTTGACTGTCCAAAAAACAGATGGCATGGTTGCTGAGACAATCAATTTATAGTAAGGGGTGTTAGGTTATCCATCCTTTCAGATTATTGATTCTTGTAACCTGGCTAAAAAAAGTTATGCAATGCACTATGGGTTGTTCTCAAGCTGGAGCAGAGAAACCAAGAGTTTGGGATTTGGCCTGTATGAGAGTCTTAGGATTCCCTTCAACCAAACCTCATCTCAACCCTACTTTTATTCTAACAGAGCTTTGCAGCTATCACATAATGTTACACAAGCTATGACTTGATTCTTACCACTTTTCGTAACACATTTTCTTCCCCTTCTTTCTTCTGTAAGATTGGCAAAAGTGGTTTAAATTCATCTGTACTCCTTTTATGAACAATGTGTTTTCCGAGATAGTATCGGGATTCCATGTGTATTGGAGTAAGGATGTCTCTTATGTCTCCCTACCAAAAATAAGGATAATTAAGATTTAAAGCAGAGAAAACACAAATAAAAAAAAGAGCTAATTTGATCACAAAAGTCAAAGTACATTTAGAAGTCCTTATTGACATATCTAGTAGCAGGTGGTAACATTCAACTAGACTTATAATGTATAAAATGTTTCACAGCCTATCCAAGCCAGTTGTTCAACTTAATAAGTAGCATGGATAGGCTGCAAAAAGTCTTCAACATTATATAAGAACAAATCCAGATCATTGTGACTATTACTATATATACAATCACCTGGATAAATGACAACCTTCACATACTTATTGATATACTTGCTCCAGGTCAGTGAAGCAAGAACAGTAGGAGAACTGGTTTTGTTTTGTTGCAGATTGTGATAAGGATATTCAAGAATGTTTAATATGTTAGGATGAAGAAATCAATTTAACTCTAAATAATTCTTTTTATTTTTTTGAGAAATGTAAAAAAAGGCCAATTACTAAGTTTATAAACTCATTTTCAGTTATAAAGAGAACAATGATGCTTTAACCTTACAGAAGCCATTATCTCACATTAAACCAGATCTAGTATTAATCTCCGACCTGGCAGAGGTTCTGGCATCATGTCACTCAGGGGGGAAGTTTCTTCCCTTTACAGTGATAGACGGCTCCCTGGGCATGCACGGTTCAGAGGCCATGAAATTAGTGGTTCGTGACATCCAAAAGGTTGGGGACCACTGAGATAAATAATGAAAGCTTATATGATACAGATATATGATATGGGGATTTAGTTCTTTACCTACAGTACTAGTGCCACACACGCACTTAATACTATGCCATACAGTTAAAAACTTAGTAAAATTAGTACCATCCTTTCTTAGATCACTGTTCTTCTCAGAACCAGAATAATATTTTAATGTCTAGTCAATATTCAGGTCTCCTGATAAAGAACTTAAAAATTATTAAAAACTAAAATATAAATAGAAGCGCTTGAAACAAAACTGTTTATTCAAGATTTTGAATGCAGCATAGTCATTCTTATGTGCAAAGTGTTTGTTTTGACCACATGTTCAGCTAATTTATTTTGTGTATTATTAAGTGCCTAGCTGTGATTTTGTGAGCATTGTTCCAAAAAAAAAATTAAATATTAATAATTCTGTTTTTTAATTTAATGAAATGTGACTACATTTTAGAAAATAAAGAAAATGTACAAAAGTCATGCCCCGTTCATTTAAAACATCTGATTTTAGCAGTAAATCAACTGATGTGAAAACAATATGTACCATATGAATATTTACTGTTTTACAAAAACAGAATATGTTGTATTTAGTTTTATAATTAAAGACCCTTCAGCCTTATATATTAAAACCAAGGAAAGAATTAAAACAGATTTATCTGCTTAGTAACTGTTTGTATGCCAATGTCTCGGAACAAAATGATTTTGTTTATTGTTTATGCCCACTGAGATTGGCATTCATTCACAGCTCCCAACTGACCCTTACAACGCCTCTAGTTCTTGTTCCATAAATGTTGTCCTTTTAAAGTATAGATTTCTATAAAAATATATGATTTATTGTAGTATAATATAAGCTGTTTTTTTCATCCAACCTCGCAATTATTGCTTCTGTTTTTCTCAGAAGAGTCAGTATAAAAAAACAATCGTACATTTACCAATTATATATTGTGTAATAATTCTTAATAATCTACGTTATTAAAAGCATGGCAGGGTTTGTCCTCTGACTATATATAGAAAATTTTGCCAAACGTTTTCCATCCTTCTCTTCATAAAAATTTGAGAGTCATATTTAACAATTAAAAAAAACATATTTTGATTGAAAATGTGCTGGGTGGACATCAGAAGTTTGAAAGGCCTCCAAATCTTAGAAAATGTTTATGTTGTTAACCTCTGGCACAAAAAAACTTTCAAACTTTTCAATTATGTTCCCTGATAAATACAACAAATACACCTTGTATTAATCAAATGCAGTGATGGGACATGGTCTCCAGAACCTAAGGCAGGGATGCCAATATGGATTCCCCCACATAGATACTAAATTTCATAATGCAAAGACAAAAATCAGGTAGCTAGTTAAAGGGTTGACAAATTGTCCCCACTTTCACTTTATGTGTTCCTACTTCCCTTTCCCAACTATCAAATATCAATTGTCTATTTTTTCATTTATGCCAACCTAGGACAATATAAACTGTCTCTATTGTCTTCCTTATGATTTCCAAGGTACATTATGATGACCCGGGTTCCCAGTAGTCCCAAACTCGAATTCATGTGAAACTTTTTCAACCCCAGCTTACCTAGGCTTAACCAATTATCAGGATTCACTTCTGCAATATCTCACACTGCCCATGTTGTTGTGATAAGTTAACTCACCCTCATGAATGCTTGGTGTATCTTACAGTTTGCAGACATTTGGTACAATTCAATGTTTCCTGAATAAACATCACTGGTCCCATTAGAAGAGAAGTAAAATCTAGCTGGAGTGCCAGTTTTTCTCTTAACATCCAAACTTATATTATAGAACATGACTGAAAAATCAGAAAACAGAACATTATTCAAATATTTCATTGCCTCTAGACATTAAATTCATTAAAATAATAAATATGAAAAAATATTTTGTGAGTGAGGTTAAACGGAGACTTGCAGAGCAGAGAATGCTGCAGAAATAAAAACTTGTATGGTTAACCATCGCTTATTAAAAGTTGTGCTAGCAAACTCACAAGAACAAATATATATTAAATTAAATTAGTAAATATATAAATGTGTGGGTTCCATTCTTAGCTAGCTCTATCCCATGTATGGGTTATGCTTTGATTTTAACAGCTCTAACTTTCATTAGCCAAGCCATTCTTTAGACCAGATTGTCTTACCAATGTGACCAGGTAAGCTACGTCCTTGATATTTAAAGCAAATTGTGACATTCATGCACACTGCAGGATGCCCATTTTCCACACATTCATATTTTGTACGGTTCACAGAATCTGGCAGTTTCAGAGATGCATCAATAGTTATAACTGGTCTTGTTCTAAAAGGTAGTATACAAAGACAAGCAAATAGGAAATTGACATTATTATTCAGAACCACAAAAACTCTTTTTTTAAAATCAACTTTTTAAACATATGTTTTAAAATCTATAGATTACACACAAACAATTTTATTTACAAAATTTAATTCATGACATAAGATTCTTATACCACCATAGGCTACCTAAAGAAAACACAACATCAGTACGTACTTTTAGGCACTGCAACTCATTAAAACCCCAGGTGGTGCTATCCAGTAAGCCAATGCCTTGGCTCATTCACTTGAGTTACCAAATGTTACCTTGGGATATTAGGATGGGCAAACAGCTTTTTACCAATGGAGATAAGGAGAAATTGGAAAATAGTAAAAGGAGTCAAGGGCTCTACCTGCCAACTGCCTGCTGAAGGATTAAATATTCATATATATCTTATTACAATTTTCATTTTAAAGGCCTGAAGTACATCTAAATCAAATCTATATAAATTACCTTTAAAGCAATGGAAAAACTCATCATAATTTCCTTATTTGTAATGTCACTGAAGGTGTAAAGAATGTATCTGGATATAGTGATCAGTAGTAGTTGATTCTGAGTTGATTAGAGTTGATCCAGTAATAGAGATTTAAAAGCCAGTAACATTATAGCCACAAGTGTCTCTCTATTCCCCCAGATAGCTTATGGCAGTCTCACAGCTCCTTCTCAAGTTTTAAAATGCTTTACTAATCTACTGCTGTGCTTCTTACTTTTAATAAGAGTCATGGAAACTTTAGGACTGTTTTTTTTAGTGCTATTTCAATAAAATGTGTAAGAGTTTAGATAAGGCTTTTGGAAACATTTTTCATAATTAGTGTAGCTCACTACTACATGTTACAGCTGACTCATGTTACTAGGGGCCGAAAGTGAAATTCCGCCAAAGAAAAGGAACAACCTAATTATAAAGACATCATGAAGAATGGGTTCAATTTTAACACACACAAATTCTAGAAAATTTCTTCAACTCCTTTAACAGTGCTTAGGTTCACATGGGGTGAGATGTAGTCTAGAATTCTGTAAAATAAGTATGCTTACATTTTATCATTCCCCTGCAGTGTAAAATGATAGTGGGAGCACATTGCCATTTCTAAAACTGCAATTTGGAGAGCTACCAAAATTTGATACTGCATATACCCTACCAAGTCATGGCTCAAGTCCCTTATCTGTCCCCCAATGATAAAAATAAAGCCAATTTATTTACAGTTACTATTTGTTATTTTTAGGCAGATATTAAGCAGATGGTGTGGTTAGGCTCATTCCTGGTCACAAGAACAAAACACCTAGAACAGAGGTCGGCAAACACCGGACTTTAGGCCAGATATGGCCTAGCCGGTAGTTTGTTCCGACCTAATGCCCCCTGGCCTATCCGGCCTAATCCCGGCTGGCAACCCGCCGCAAACTACCGAAGCAAGTTACTCTTCAGCCTCCGTGTTGTGGCTCCCTTCCCTATTTACTGCGGCCGGCATTAACACTTCTGCCGCCTGGGTAAATAGGGAACATTCCCTCTCCTCTGTATGCATTGTGGAAGAGAGGGATTTCCCTTCAGGGGCATTCCTGGTGGGGGGCGGAGCCATCAGGGCGAGACTCGAGATAGAGTCCGGCCTAGTATGCGCCTGCCTACCCCTGAAATGGCCTAGTGGCTAAAAAAGTTTGCTGACCTCTGGACTAGAATCTAGTGGGAATGCGATTTTTTTTCTCAAGGGGAGGACCAGAGCTAAGGTTGGTTGACCCTTTCAACAGGAATCATGCAACCAAATACCAAGGTTTTAATTCCATGGAAGGATAGAATGGAAGGACTAGAGCAGACTTTTCTTCAAGAAAAGGATGTAATAAGATGATAGATAGATAGATAGATAGATAGATAGATAGATAGATAGATAGATAGATATTGTGAATTTTGTCATCTAAACCTAATATTGCAAAGCCAAAAAGATATGAATGCTACTACAATATTCCAACTAATCTTGGTTTTAGAATTTCTCTCAGAAAAAAAATATATGGTAATTACTGCTCCAAAAAGAAAGCTATTATCACCCCCACAAGATTCATAAAACCCCCAATAACCTGTGTTCATATATTTCCTTGTATATCCCAAACACCTTTGTAAGAACAACCCAGACAAATACAGCAAGGCGTTCTTACCTTAGCAGCACTGCAGAGTCAGAAAGAAAAGCTCCAACAGCAACATCTATAAAGACATGGGGCACATATGAAAAACGTACCATTCACTAGCTGACTATTTGAGACTAAATTGGAGTTATTATAAAATTATAAACTAGTACTGACATACATTTCTATTTGATAGTATATAAAACCTAATATTAAATCCTAAATTGTAACATTTTATATCAGTGTAATGTATTCTATCAAAAGTCCACGTCATTATGAATGCTTTTCCTATGGTCATATCACAGTCAGAAAATAAAGAACTGTACGCCATGCACATTGCAGGAAGTTTACATAAACTGGTAAATAAAAGGAAAACCACGGTGAATGGAGTTTGGAAAATAGCACATCCTATTCCTGAACCATGACTGTCTGACCACATTTCCCAGCAAATTTAAATAGTTGTCTAAGTTAGTAAATGCTAGATTTATGCAGTAACAGCGGGGTAAATGTTAAGTGCAGACAGATTATTTTTTTATTAAAGGCTAATGGCAGAAAAAGACACTTATTTAAACACCTATTTCAGCAGGGAAATCCGCATTGATAAAAGTCCATTTAGATGTAAGTCTATACACACATTTATATACAGGGATGATCCAGAGGAAGGATAAAAAAACATTAGGCATGGCTGTTTCTCCAACATGGGAGAAAAAAGTTCTATTCTGGTTTCCTAAGCTAAACTTATATTCCATGTCCAGCAAAAACGTCCATTACAGACTGTTGAATATGAATTTAGCATTTTAGAGCAAATATATTCCCTGAGGCAAACAGGGGGAACATGGGACATAGGACAGTGGGCCTGAAATATCAAAGTTCTTAGATAGGAGAAGATAGAGTATCATGGGGGAGATCATTGGTGATCCAGTAAACTTAGAATGGATCTGGTCCAGAATTTAAAACATTTGCCAGCTACTAGCAATGATTTTTAGAAAATCCATTCTAAGTTTTACTTGGAACACCCAGGTTCTCCCATGATAGTCCATCTTCTCCATTGTTTGAAAACTTTAATAAATCAGGCTCACGGTCTAACATCAGAATATAACCAGAAAAATGCCGCAGCCAGACTCATCCATCCTTCCTACCACTCCTCCTCTGCTGCATCTTTTTGTAGTTCTCTTCATTGGCTTCTATTTCACAGGAGAATCAAATTCGGGCTCTGGTGCTTTGCCTTCAAGTCCCTCCACAGTTCTTGTCCCACTTACATTTCTGACCTGGTAAAAAAAAAAATACTCCCCCAGCCGCTCTCTTCACTCCTCCAATGACCTACTAATGACTTCCTCACTCATAACCGCATCACACGCACAGATACAAGACTTCTCCAGAGCTGCCCCAACTCTCTGGAATGGTCTTCCTATTCATATTCGGCTTGCTCATACTTTCTGCTCATTTAAAAGAGCCCTCAAAACCCATCTTTTCAAACTAGCCTACCCATCGTCTACCATCTCACAGAACCCTCACTACTTCCCACCACTACATATCTCCCCTCCAATTGTGATACTCCCCCCACCTCCTCGATTGTAAGCTCTTCGGGGCAGGGTCCTCTCCTCCTCCTGTGTCACTGTCTGTATCTGTCTTTTATTTGCAACCTATTTATTGTACAGCGCTATATAAATCGTGTTTATGAATAATAATAATAATAACAACAATATGGACGTCCACAAAACTCCATTTATTGGAATCATTTTATGTCATTCTGGGTGTATAAGTATTTCAGAAAGATTTATTCCTACCTTGATAACCATTTCCATCAGCATCTAGCCCCTGAGATATGGATTGACCAAACATGTTTAGGGAATAGCCAAGTTTTGTTCCATGTATTCTCTATAAAAACAAAAAAAAAATTGGCATTGGGTCCGGCATATTGATAACACACAGACTTGAGGACTGTGATTCTTCAATTTGCTGCAGATGTACAGTAAATATGAAGGAAGATCTAGTCAAAGGTTAGTTCCTACAAGAAGTCTTACAGGAAAGAGATAATATAGCTTGGGAAGTTCACATTGAGCAATTCACATTACTAATTATCTGCAAAATCTTGACATAACAATCTTTACATTTTTTAAGACATTTAGATCTCTGCCTTCTATTTCATTATTCTGTGTTGAAGGTATACTATAAAAATGGTAATGATAGCCATTAATATTGCAGCCACCTCCACTTACTTAGTTATACCAATTTTTTTTTGAGATTAGCATTTTAATGACATGTAGAATTATAACAAATAATACAGGTAGTCCCTGACTTAAGGACATCCGACATACGGACGACTCCTAGAACTGGGCTTCACTGCTTGCAGAAGAAATCTTTTGGTTGTAACTCTTTAATGACAAAGACAAACTCTGCAGTTGTTTCTTTTCGCATATCAAAGCACAGCTTGCTCCAGAAGTTAGTGAATGTCTAGGCTACATAAAGATTTTTTTTTTTTGCTTTGTTTGTGATTACCTCACAGTGATGATTTTATACAGTACCTGCACCACGCTGCCTAATATGTTGGGACAAACATCTGTCCTAATTGTATTAATAAAATAATATACCTGTTCCAACTTACATACAATATTCAACCTAAGAACAAACCTACAGTCCCTATCTTGTATGTAACCCTCAGGGACTACCTGTATTTGTAACTATCCCTTTCATAGCATAATGGAGGATGAAAAAGCTTCCACTGTGAATAGCTAAAAATATTTTTTAGCGTATTTAAGGCAAACCTGTTGTGAGAATTATTAGATGCCTGGCCATCAAGCTGAACCTTACTTTATAATTTAGAGAAAAAATAAAGATTAGGAATTGTACTTGAACTTTCCTGATCTGCTGTGATTTAAAATAATATCTCATTAATGATAAAATAAAAAATGTCAATGTTGAAATATTTCCCTTTAATTCAAATCTCTTCCCATTCTGTAAGTTGACTCTACCCAGGCTGTCATGTACCTGGCCCCAGGCTGTGATTGGAGAGTGGTGGAGAAGAAACACCATGATATGCTCATCTCTCTCCTCATGCTCATGCTCCCATACTTGGTTCAAGTACCAAGTCAAATTTGGTTACCTATACTGCTTGACTACTTGTACTAAGAATATAATTATTAATAAATTATTCAATACATTTTTAAATCTGCCAGCTTAATAAAAGACAGATACCTGTGTGAATGAACGTGTGATTCCCTTTTCTCTTCCATTGTATATATAAATTGCTCCTTGCAAATCTTCCTCATGTGGAGCTCCAATAGCCACATCTGTTTAAATACAAAGTGCATTGTTGTCATGAAAATAGCAACAATCAACCACAAGTCTGTGATCAGAAAAGTCAGCACAGAACAAATCTTTGAAGCCTCGAGAGATTCTAAAATGTGAAATATATAAATGATAGCTGCAACCTAAATGTTTGAAGCAGCTCAGTTACAGAAGCCTATGTGTACAGAGATCCCTACAGAATGATGTGTACAGAGATCCCTACAAAGTCATTACTGGATCTCACAATGGAGTTTATTATACTCCTGATAACATTATGTTATAAGGACATGCAAAAAAAAAAAATAACTCAAGTTTTATTACATGGTAATACATTTCTGATGCCCATTAATGCTGTAGTATATTAACGTATAGTAACTATGGGGTAATAACTGCTAAAAAATAAACCAAAAAATCTGTGAATGTGAAAAGCCATTTACAGCTGTGATGCTGGGAACAAACACTAGATGGCAGTGTCCATCACCCAGTGCATTACATGCAACTATTCCTCCAATCAATCATTTATTATTGTAAATACATCAATGTGAATGTATTACTTACACATTAAAGTATAAAAGCAAAACTTTTGTGTCTCAGATTTGGATACAGTGGAGAGGGGATAAAATTGGTGTTTAGATTCAGATTTAAGTCAAATTTGACCAAAATATTTGGGCTCTATATAACTACTGTGTAGTAGTAATAATAATATTAATATCAGTCATTTGGTTCAATACCATCAGAACTAAATATCTAATAAATATATATTGTCAGTATTTAATTAAAACTCTTCTTCTGAGATCCGATAAATGCTGGATATTTGGATCAGGAAGGGTCGGTGTCTGGCCCAGACTGCAGTGTTAGCATGCGGAGCTGTGTTGTAAAGTAGCCGCCATCATCATCATCATAACTGCTTTCTGCTGGGATTCATTGTATTAGATTATTGCAAAGCAAGCAGTCTGTTTATTTTATAGGTAATTAGAATTGCTTGAAGGTTTTCATTTTCACTTATTGTACAGGAAGGCTGGTACATATCTAGTACAAGTTTCCATTAAGAATGAAAAAATTTAGAGTTTTTATAAAATTACTGTGCAGGGCACTTATCCATACAAACAGGTCGTAGATGAATATATTTGTATAGCTATCAATAAGTCTAAATACTTGGTTACTTTGTAGATATGAAGACAACAAAAAAGTCAGCGATACAGCAAAGTTTTAAAGATGGAATAAAAAAACATTGAATGTTTTCATTCATACTTATTACCAAATATGTGGCACAGACTCCATTGCCAACCAGACTACAAAGCAAAGTAAATCACGCTAAACCTTTTTTTTAAGTCTATGCCAGTTTTTTACAATCCTAAGCAGACAGTATAAAAAGACGTTCACAAATCTGCTGCAGAATTGCTACAGATTATCAGCAAGATTGCACAAATTTACACGCCCAACAGGCACACAATAAAAAGTGGTCAGGACGATGTAGTTTAATCTCATCAAAGTGCTACTTTAGAGAAGGAAGGAATTTATGAATCAATTCTTCATTATTCTAAGAAATCTAGCTGAAGATCAATACCACTGAATTGTATTAGAACCAGTAACTTGGATGGAATGCATTGCAGTCTGGGTTCCCATTCTTGATCCATTATTACTATCCTGTCCACTCATGATTTAGATGGATCTGAATATTTATATAAACCTAAAAAAAGTCTGTAAAATGTATTTTATAACAAACTGATACCAAACTGGTACTACACACGGACAGGAATTGTTAAATGGCTGTGCTAAATTTTGCCAACTGTTATGACTGTGGCTTTTTTTTGAAGTCTGGAAATGTTTGTGGTAAAAACAAAAAAACTGAAACTTTGCCAAGTTGACAAAGTTATATATGACCTGGTAAAACTGGTGGTGACATGCAAACACCTAGAATGCTTGTTATGAACATAGAGGATGTACAAGACTTCTTTAAATGAATATGACTTTGTTTATTTCCAAGGAGTGGTAAATACTATGACTGAAAAGTGCAGTGTACCTGATCAATGAAAACCGGAACAAACCGAAAAAAACAATTTGTGAAATTTGTTGTATATTATCAACTTGTTGCACGTCACTGGCCACTGACATATTAAGCAGTTGCCTTAACATAATTATTAATAAATCACACTCTTGGTTAAAAAGCATGAACACAATCCCTTCAGGTGCTAATTATGCGCCTCTCAACCATACCAAACTCTATTCCAGAGCCTTAGGGGGATTAGGGGTCCCATACTTCAAACACGACAGCTGTACCTTTTCCACTTGGATTTTTTGCTGTGGCTATGAAAGCTCTATTTGCCCATTTTAAATAAACGTCTTTTACATCACTTTTCCAAATAACCTAATACATGGCTTATAACTTTTTCTTTATTACCCCACCTGTATTGGTTCTATTACTCACTGTGGATTAACAATAGGTTGATCGAGGAAAGAATTTTCCCTAGGCCTTCATTGCTTATTCATTCATCTAAGCTCCTCAAGAGGGGTGGTTCCTCTAGCAATCCATTATTCTGGAGACTTTCTAGTATTGACTCAATTTACTGATCAATGTACACAATTTTAATTTTCTCCATTCTTTAAATTTTTTTTTTAAATTATGCCTATTGGCAAAGGTAATGAATATCAAAATTAGGGAAGGATATTGCAGCTATCCTAATATAGCCCCGTCCCCCAATTGATTGTTCAAGGTGATAAGTAGATTGAATATTAAGGTAGCTCTTATGGAGATCTGCTCACCATTACAAGAAATGTCAACATTTGACTATAAATTAATATGCCAATATATTTGAATCCACATATTGTTTTTATATATAGTTTAAGCTAAAGGGTGCCAACATCTATGAGGCTACAGCAGTAGCAAGGGTGAAGTATTAAAGATGTGTCTATCCAATTGTTTTACAGGTATTTACAAAATGTGGCGCGCTTCGGAAAACAGAGAACCTTAATCTAATTTTTAATAGATTTTCTTTTCAAATTATTAGGCATACAACTCTTGACACTTATTAGTGCAATGAAGAGAAAAGACAAGCGTATTTAAAAAGAACAAAAACCCATATGGTCAGATAAACAAAAAAATTATGTATATTATCATTGTATTGTGCCTGCAACTAACCAAATTCAATTAGATCATTAAACCAATAACCACTTGAAACTACTAAGTCAACAGTATTCAGAGTGAAACCCATAGACAACTAACGTATACATCGCCCTGTTATCTCCAGTGAGTTGTTATAGTCTGTAAAGCTGTGCAAGTTTCATTTCACTGTAGATAATTAATCCGTTACGGTCTTCTCATGCTTTGACAGCTTCACAGCTTATTCTGTTTGGGTGTGTTTACCACATCTAGTGGTAATTTTGTTTTGATGAAAGAACAATTTTTTTTTATGTAAAAGTACACATTATCTATGTTGCATTTTAGCATAAACTAAATGCAACAGCATTTTTTATTGGAAATATTCTTTTACCCAAGTAAAGTATTCTTTTTGCTTGTGCACCTCCACTTGGAATCCGTGAGAGATACTTTATGGAGTGGTGCATGCTGGTGCTTCTGGCTTCTATCAGCATTTCACCCTCCTCATCAATGTTTCTTATTAACGCTTTGTGTGCATTTGTGGGACTGTGCCATGGTTGTCTCAGGACTGGCACAGTAAAGAACTATCACCAGAGAAGTGCAGACTCTACATAAACCCAAAATCCCTGGGATAACCCACAATGCCACATAACAGCTTCATGTTCAATAAATGGAGAACCTAAAAATCTATTAATTTGAGATCTGCTTTTGGGTTCAGGGTTGCTGTTCTTCATGTGGAGCACAATTCATGAATCTATATAATGCATAAAATCTATAAAGTGGGACATACCTTCAAATCCATCGTTATCCAGGTCCCCGAGATTAGTAATAGCTTCCCCAAACCTTGCCGCATACAGGTCACTTCCTGAAAGTTCATAGTCCAGTTCTGTCAGTCTCCCCTAAAAAAAAAAAAAAAATACAAGGAATACTTTCTTATACTTTAAATACTGGGTTTTATACAAGAACATTTACAGATGTAATGCCTAAACTGAATATTATAGGGAATACAAATATAAAATCTGTAGCAGATCTACATTTGAAATAAAAAGCCTAAATCCGTGTCCAGGCAGGTAGGGAAAGAGGTTTGGCACCTTCCTCTGTAAAATCTAGTTATCTTTTTAAGACCAGCTAAAGTGTGTTTTTTGGTTCTAAACAGATTAAAATTTGTTTTTATTTTTTGATTGTCTTCTTGTTGTGTAAATTACCATTTAAAGTCAAAAAGAAAAGAAAATGGTAACATCTCCATTTCCAACGGTAACAGCCAAAAAGAACATTTCAATAGAGGCAGAAGAGCTGGAAACTTAATCAGGTTTTACTACTGTCTTTTTGTTTCTTTGGCAAAATGAAATAAAGTTTAAATATTAATGGGTAGAAAAATAAAAGGATACAAAATTTATGGAGGTGGAGGAGTCAGTTAGATTTCAATCGAGTAAATTAAATAATAGTAATGTGTTCAATAGAAAATTTTTTTTACGGTTTCTTTAATTAAACCAATATGCAAATTAAAGGTAATCTCTTTGATCTGCAGATATATGAACAAAGTAAATGCAAAAGTAACTATGTTACTTTGCATCCCTGTATCTCACATGAACAGTCTTTATAAACACTGTTTTGTCCATTCTGATACAGCAGCTTGTATTTATACTCCTACCTCTCATTTTGACCAGGGCATAAGAATAAGGCATAGGAAACACTCTGTGTATTCTTTAATAGTATTTACTTTGGACATTGTGGTAAGTGTGCTCTGGCCAAAATGTACAACTATACGCAATACACTATCACATTGTGGCACAGTTATCTCCTAAAGCACCCTCCTGCAGCAACGTGATCACTTGATCTCCTGACGCTGACATCGTCTTCAATCATATTGATGGTGGGGTTTGGTATGAGGTAACTCATACCATGCATGGAAGTTTTTTCATCCTGGCATTAAATAAATGCTGAGATTATACAGTAAGCCACTCTTGTACAGCTTAATGTACAATCAAAGGCAAATTTATAATTGGTGATGCCCAAGCCTTTTTAGCAAAAAAATGGCATTCAGAGTTTACCTATCTGCAGGGTATTTTTGTAAAAGACTTTATATTGACTTTAACAAGGGTTTTTTTTGTTATTTACCATTTAGATGACTGTTCAATGACAAATGGTGTCCAAACGATCAAGCAAAATACAAGATTACAACTTTCTGTTTTTTTATATTTATCATGGTATACAGTTAGGTCCATAAATATTTGGACAGAGACGGGTTTTTTTCTAATTTTGGTTCTGTACATTACCGCAAATAATTTTAAATGAAACAACTCAGATGTAGTTAACTGCAGACTTTCAGTTTTAATTCAGTGGGCTGAACAAAAAGATTGCATAAAAAAAAGGAGCTAAAGCCTGGGCAATTCCTTTGTTATGTCATTATCAATTAAGCGGATAAAAGGCCTGGAGTTGATTGGGGGGGTGCTTGTATTTGGAAGATTTTGCTGTGAACAGGCAACATGCGGTCAAAGGAGAAAAAAAAAACATCCGAGAAATTGCTACAATATTAGGAGTGGCAAAATCTACAGTTTGGTACATCATGAGAAAGAAACAAAGCACTGGTGAACATCCCCCATGACGGATTCATAAACAACGCCGGACAGCCCCTGTAATCATCAGATTCTCGTCCGATACTAGCCCTGAGGCGATTATTGGATGTGAATCATCTGACATATGTACGTAGACTAACTGTAGTTCAGTCCTGATATGTAAATACAGAGGAAATGATGTGCAATTTTTTCAGGTTAACATCCATTATTCTCAGCTAACACATAAATAAAGATCTACAGTATATTTAAAATAAAGTCTTAGTTGTTCTAAGCAGAACCTGGAGACTTTAATTGCAGTCACATACTTAAAATATATTTTCCTATCTTTTTTTTAAAAGCTTTGTGTATTGAGTTCATTGACTGTTAAATTTACACTTCCTTAAAAGAGACATCAGAATCTCAGATAACATCTTACAACAAGCCAGATCAAGATATCAGCAGGCATGATCCATTTACAAGACACAGGCGATGTGGTTTACAGCTGTACCAGCGTATCTAATGCTGGCGCAATATATGTTTATCTTATCATCATTGCATGCAACTTACAAATTACATTCTGATCTCTAGGAAAAGGAACGTTAAAGCGGATCTAACTGATAAGAAATATATCCATTTACAGAAGTTACTGTTAATTTACAGCTGATTTCATCCAGAGGTAACTTCAGAAATCAAGCAACCCTAAGACAAGGCAATAGTTATGCCTCTTTCATACATTTATACACTCACCAGAAATACTGTATACTACAATCATCATCAAGAAAATTATAGTAACCGAAGCCAGTTTTGTTTGCATTTTGAACAGAGTAGAAAAGGGTAAACGCCTTGGTTTCTTTTTTGCCATTTTTTTACCTTTTATGGAGCTGGTACTTTACTTTTTATAGGTGAAAATGGCATCCTGAGTTATATCTTTAAAGCAGACTGGAGCTTGCAGGCAATGTAATGATGACTTTTTATGATTAAGCTGTGTAATTTACCAATGAAGAAAGGCAGAGGTGTATTATTAGCACTTCAAATCAATTCTATAATTCTTTTCAGTAAGTTTAGCACTCTGACCTTTTTACACGTGTTGCTGTATTGATCTCAGAAACTGGCAAATCCCCTTTTGGGACAAGAGTCAAACTTTAAAAGATGGGGGCTACTAAAGTGGAGCATTTCTGGATCAGAAAAAAGTAGGTTAGAGCACATTAGGATGAAAACGCTAGGTACAGAAATGAAGCTCAGGGGCCACAGCTCCAATTCCTACACCCTGGGTGTTAGGTTGGTAATTAATACTTTTTTAATACACATCCATAATGAAATGCTCTACTTATATATTTTATAGGAAAATAGAACAATTCCTAGTCACAAGGTTTCAGGACTGACAGTAAATACCTAAAACTGAGAACTTGGCTTATTTTTTAATTATTGCAGAG